>NC_092815.1:168269697-168608864 GCF_023375885.2 Dermacentor andersoni | reverse complement strand
GTATTAAGCAAGTAGGAATGACGGTGTACTTCATATACTTAGAGAATAGCTTAAGATTCTGCTTCTGTCAATGAGGCCACGTTGGAATGATGTTCCTGTCCAAACATAGTACAAAGTCATTATTAACAAGGGATGCGCACTCCTCTCAGTTAGGCAGAACGCCCAAACGATGAAACTGTGAAATAGGAGCAGCGGCATCCTTCGGGCATTTTCCAAAATGTTAGGGCTATTTTTATTCAATCATAGCAGGTTATGTGAAAACATTTTTTTTTTCGCCTGTCGAACGGCACTACAAATGCTTATTTGACGAAGTTGTGCTTTTACCATAATGCCAGCCTCCTGAAATGTTCAGCAGCTCTAGAAAGAAACTTCTTTCAGTTTTTGAGGGTTTTTGTTTCTTTCAGAAATTGGTGCCGTGGTTGTCGCGAAAAGCGATTTTTCCGTTCCGTGTGTTTGGACAAAAGGCTCAGAGCAAAAGGTTCCTGCTAAGGCACAATTGCATCCTTTTTTGTTTGCCTCAGTCTCTTCTCTCGGCTTGTACCTACTGTTTAAATCCGATTGCTAAGAAAAGCATCGTGACAAACCCTTCATCCCGGCGCATCGCTATATGAATCTCAAGGCTGCATGCCGGTGGACGACAGCAGAATTTCTCGATAGCAGATCACGATTTCTGTGCTGCAATATCACCATGTTCCTGGGTCTTCAAGCTACCGTTCGGCGAAGACTACACCTCTCGGGCCTCCAAAGCACTTCCGATTATAACCTTCTTATTGTCCACTTGGTGCATTCCTGTGGTGGGAGGAGAAGGCTGGCTACAATAACAAGGCTGTCTACCATAAATGAAACCGGCGTTCATAAGTCAGCAAGCCGCTTTCAGACTCCCGTATCAAACCTTCAGTAACGTAGGTTGTCTCACAGCTATTTTGGTGGCACTCGGCAAGTCAGTACTGCAGCATTAAAAGATTAAAGTGCAGGAAGAACCAGCAAGTGAGAGATGGAAGCGCAAAAGTAAAGTGTTCCAGTTCCCCACTATCCGCGCGGGCTCACCTACGATTTAACTAAAATTGCAGCAGGAGCGCGTGCCAAGGTTACGTGTAGCTTCTGTGCCTGAGAAAGTTTTTTTGTATTGACACATTGATGTGGGGCTTCCAAACCGCAGAAACGCGCGCGAAGAGGTCGATGCCATGAAAGACGATGAAGCACATTCACGGCATGCTTTTCTTCTGGTCCACCATTAAAGAGACAGCGCCTATTTTGCCAGCCTCCGTCTTCAACTACGTTACATATTTCTGGCGGAGGTTCTGTGTACAAGCTACCGCTCCCAGATGAAACCCTGTTTGCAAGCCCTTTACGAAGTCCTGTCGAGGTGACTGCTTTTCGCGTACGCCCAGGACGTCGACTTCAACGACTACCATCTGTGCACGAGCCTCTACACAACCGCGCCAGAAGGATGAGTACATCAGTTCCTTCTTCCTTAAGTACACCGACTGCACCAGCCACGACGCCCCAAATTCTTCCACAGAGACGCCTTCGAGGATGTTAAAGCCTGGTTCCATTAGTTTGAGTGTGTCGCCGAATTCAAGAACTGGACTCCAGAGTGTTAGCTACGCAACGCCTACTTCGTTCTCTAGTACTATGCACGGACTCGGTTTAAGAACCATGAGGCTGCCTTATCATCATGAGACCAATTCCGATGGCAGATAATCAGATAATCAGGACATATACAAGCCTTGATCGCAAGGAGCGAGCCTAATGTGCAATTCAGGCGAGGGCACAGCAGCCGCACAAGAGCGTTTCAGTGGTTGTGGCAGACATGTGCCGACTTTTGCGACGCGTGGTTCCCTCCAAGTAAGAAGATAAGTCAAGGAATTTGATGCGTGGTGCCAAGGAAGATCTATTTGGTGACCTACGAAACCAACCAAATAACGTTGCAGTTTCTCTTGGACGCTAAATCAATGTAAAAGGCCCTGCAGTATCCAGCCAACAAGGTGGTGTAACCAAGACTCGTCGACCCTACCGCGTGACGTTCTAGCTGTACCTTTTTCGACACCTTGCGGGAGCTTATAGGGCTATTTATTCGAGAAAAGCCTTAAATGCTTCGGGTGACACCGGCGTCGGCTCCACAGCTTTATCTGGCTGAGCTATAGTCCGTGAGCATATCAGGCCAGCTGTCCAAGCCCCAGAGCGAAGTAAGACACCACAGCATGAGTTACGGTACCCACCGCCTTGCCTGTCGTACGCTGAAGCTGCGCGAGGTTCATTGTCCCAGATTTTTTAAGGCGTGAGCGTCGTCCCGGACTTTCATGGTGGGCGCGCCATTGAACAAGCGACTAGCAGCTTGAGGTCTCGCAGCTAGTCATTCATGACTGAAGCAGGGCCCTCCTGAAGAGTAACCTCTGGCGCACTGCAGACCGGAGGCCCTTATGTTGTCATTGCGGTGAAGCCAATCACCTGTACATGGCATGTCTTTACCGCCGAGCGGCTGTGCCTTGCATGCCCAATGGCGAACGGTCCCTGGAGATCGACCGCATTCTTGCGGACGCCAGGACCTCGTTTGCTCCATGATTCCGTTAATCTCGGTCACCATCACCAGCCCAAAACCGGTCTTCAAGCCCCCTTACCACGCCGAGCGTAACCAGGCATCGCTCACACAGCCCTGGAAAACTGATTCCAGTTACATGAGGAGGTGAGGTCATCGATTTTGCGTCCGAAGAATATTCTCCGCTATGATGACTGTGACACGACGAAGTTCAGACGCAGAGAAATCAGTGCAGTTCGGTTTCCGTATCTTGTGACTTACCAGAAACCATACATGACTACGAAGTCACCGCCTTAATCTGCACGTGTGCGGGCACGTCTGTTATGAGCCAGAATCTCGCGCGTATACTGAAGAAAGTTTTGACACAATGGGCTGCAACTCAGATTCATACTGCGGGAGTGCATCTCATAGCCCAAGCGAGTCGGTGCACGGCCCGAGTCAAAATTCGGAGCTTCACGTACGTCGGCGCCTTCGTCATTCTTCATGAATGTTCAAAGTACCTATATTCGGCATTGATTTCCTGATACATGGCATTGATCGACCTACAAGAGCCTAGAGTCAGCCACTCTACTACGCATGCCATAGCAAAGAGTAATGACAACAACTGTCACATCGCGATTCGCCTATGCCGACGATCACATCACGTTGCCACCCAATGGCAGCGTGCTAACCGCTGTAAGTGCGGCATGGAGCACGACGCCGACGACGTTGCTTAATCAAACATTCCCTTGCTTTTTCAAGGCAACATTTTCATAGTGAGAGGGCTTCTTCAGGTGCGAAAGAAATGTTCAGTCGCTTGGCTGACAAATTTTGGCAACGGCGACTATCGGCATTGACCGCGAGGAATGACAATCGCCTTTCTTCGCGAAATCATTGTTGTCACCTACAATGTCGCCTTGGAAATTACATCGTTTGAGCAATCTGAGTTTCCCAACCTAAAAGAACTTGTTCATGTTAACACCACGCGGCAACCCTGTCAGAAAGACCATCTAATGATTCTGGTGAATGAACGTCGTCGAAAGTACGGCATACGTCCACATTATTACGAACGCGTAAACATTAGTTAGCCAGCATCCTTTCACTGTATTCAGTGTAAAGGGAAGCAACGAAGCAGCATGCGAGAGAGATGCTCCAAGATGGCATCATAGAGCTGTCTAAAAGTTCGTGCCCCCCCCCCCGTAGTGTTAGTAAGAACGACGGACAACACACTCAATGTTGTGTAGATTACAGAAAATTGAACTGTCTCACGAAACGCGATGTTTGTCTATTGCCACGCAGCGTCGACGCATTGAATCGTCCACAACATGCCAAGTTTTTTCTTTGTACCTGAAATGCGGCCATAGGCAATTCGAAGTTGATGAACAGAATTCTGAAAAAATAGTGTATGTGGCTCCTCAAAGGCTTTGTGAGTTAAAAGTTCCTCCCTTGGGTCTATGTTCCACACCTTCCACGTTTCAGGGATGATGTATGCCGACATTGCTGAGCTCAATTGGCAAACCTGTCTCGTATATTTGGACGACGTCGTCGCGTTCTCGAGCACATTTGACGAACATGTCGCACGAATCAAGAGCATCCTCGCGGCGGTCAATACTGCCGACTTCATCTTTTCAAGCCTGAAAAGTGCGACTTCGGGTTCCAAGAGCTCAATTTTTTTGGTAATGTAGTTTGTCATGAAGGAGTCCGACCAGACCCCGACAAATTAGCAGCCGTCGCCGAGTTTTCACCACCCACAGACAAGAAGGCTGTCTAGTGCTTCCTTGGTTTGTGCGCATATTAAGCGCGTTTCATAGAGGGATTCTAAAGGAATACTGAGGATCTAATACGGCTTACATGCGACAATGTGCTTCTCATTTGTTCGGGCGTGAAACAACAGTCGATCAATGACTTGCACCAGCTTTTGCAAGCTGCCCCAATACTTGCTCATTTCGACAAAGACGTTGACACAGAAATGCATACTGACGCCAACAATGCGGGCCTCGGCGCATTTCTTGCAGAGTGGAAAACGGTGCGGAACGCGTCATTGCCTATGCAAGCCGCAGTTTCACCAAGGCTGCGAAAAACTACTCAACCACTTAAAAAAAAGGATGCGTACTGGTTGCTTAGACAATTAGCAAATTCCTACCCTACTTGTACTGCAGCCCACTTAAGGCTGTCAGCGATGACCACACATTGTGCTGGTTTGCCAACATCAAGGATCCTTCAAGCAGATTAGCCCGTTGGATCATGCACTTACAAGAGTATGACATTACCGTTGTCTACAAATCTGGAAGGAAGCACAACGAAGCTGACTGTTTGCCACGCGCACTACTCCCTGCGACTTCATCGGACCCTGACGATGACTTGCCATTTGTCGGCGTTGTCGATGCCATAAAGATGGCTAAGCACCAGTGCGCTAACCTTGAGTTGCGGCGCTGATCGAGCACCTTCAAGGATTTGAAGCCATTTCACCTCGCTAGCTTCGTACTTTCTGCACAAAAGCGTCCATTACAGGAAAAACTATGGAAGTGGTCCAGATGTATACCCCCTTGGCGTGCCGTTGCCGCTGCTCCAAAAAAATTTCGTAAGCCTACCATGATGAGCCATGTGCTTGTGACCTGGAGTTCGCTAAACCGATAAAACAGAAGTTTTACCACAGTTGTTTTCTTCTGTGCAACGGCACATGAACACGTACCGCGATTGTCAGCACCGCAAGAAAGCGCCTGCTAAGCCGGCTAGTTTTCTCTACACTGTGTACCTTCTTCAAGCGCTGTTACAAAAATAGCAATGAATCTACTTGGTTCATACGCAGTGACGTCTTTGCGCAACAGATGCATAGTCCTCGCTGCGGACTACTTAAACCGGTGAGCCGTAATTGAGGCTATTATGCAAAAAACTCTTATGAAGTGGGCAACTTCTTTGTCCGCAACATCGTCCTACGACATTCATAGCCGAACTTGGGTAGTACGTTTTGCAGCAGAAGCACAGCTCTTGCCTCAGTAGCGCTGCGTACCATCCTCAAACAAATGGAGCATAAGACGTGCGACGAGATTTTGCTACATGTGGCATTCGGCTGTAACAGCGCTGGGCAGGAGAACAGACAGCTTGCCCCGCTCGAACTTGCGTACGTGCGGCACGACACGTCATCACTTCAAGGCATGCTACATGTAGATGGTAATAGCCCGACCAGCTAACACGTAAAAGAGTTCATACGAAAAATTGGCAGTGGCTTAGCTCGGCTATGCCAGGATATACGTAACGAAAGCTAATGCATAGCATGGTTAGCCTTGATTAATCTTGATTGCAAGTCCAGGTTAGTCTGGTTGTCTAGCTATGTTACGGCGTTTAACCAGTCGTTCGGCGCGTTGTTCATCTGTTTCCTGGGCGATGCGTTTCCTCTTCATATCGTTCTGATCTCGATTCCAGGCCTCCTCCTGCGTATCAGAATTGTCGCCGTCCATACTGCCACCTCAACTGTAGTTGCCGCGCACACGAGCTCTCCTTTTCAATCCTCCGACATGTTATCAGGCATACGACTGCTGGCGAAGCAAGCGGAGGCGGGCGCAATGACGAGGAACGCGGAGTGACGAGGAACGCGGTGTGACGTCATGTGCCTCCTCGGAGCATGGCCACGGTGAAATCGCAAGTTCGCGGCCAGTAAATCTTTCGCTTTAAAAGCCGAATAAGCACGTCAGCTTCCTCGGCATCGTACCCGGAGCCAACAGTGTACCAACACCTTTCGATACAATCAGGGTCGACGAGACGTCTACATTGTATTACAATTCTGGAGACTTACTATAAGCCTGGACCCCCATCCATCACCGGTGTTTCTCGGAAAAGTTGCTACGCCGGTATTTTGGTCCCTATAAGGTTACGCACCGCCTTAGTCAGGTAACCTATGAAGTCGTGCCCTATAGTTATGACCCCGGGCGCTATAGCGTATAACTATTCCAAACTTTTCAATTCCAATTCTGCTATCAGGTCTCCACGATCACGATTGGTCAAAAGCTTTTTTCGACCACCCCCACTTCACCTGTCTGTCACGCGACGCCACGAAAACCGCGATACCTCCCCTTCTGATATGATGTGTAAACACTGATTATGCATGATTTGACAGAAAAAAGAAAAAACTATTATTTCTGATTCGACCCCTTTTCGCCATTAGCCCTCGGCTATTGATAAAAAGATTTCGGGCTGCACCCACTTCACCTGCCTGTCACGCGACGTCACAAAACCGCAAGAACTCACCGCGTCAAAGTGACGTGTACGCGATGAAGATGCATTAATATGCGAACAAAACTGAATAGCCGCAGGCTGCCCCGTTCCGAAAGGAATAGAAGATGGCTGCCGCCGATCGCTCAGCCACTGGCTGCTCGCACCTGCCGGAGAGCATGGGTGTATTTGCGTATAATAAAACGTTTTGCGTGGCCGTGTAACATTTTCGAGCACTTTCGGCACGTTTACCCCTCATTCTGCCAACTCTTCTTTGCCGAGGGTCCGTTGTAGCGTCATTCTTGAGCTTCCATTGCATGCCGCCGCGATTTTCGACCAGCCACCGCAAGCTAAGTAAGGGAAAGCCGACCAATCGTAGACGCCGGCACCACCCTCTTCGTCCGGTTATCGACTTTCAGTGCAGTGGCTCGGCCCCATCGAATCCCTCTCCACTTGAGCGTTCTCCTCGCCTCTTGTCAGCCAATTCGATACGACAAGCCGCTCAGTGCAGGCAATGTTATTCGTTTTTCAAGCAAACAAAAGTGACCTCCTATGAACGAGGAGAGCGTTTGATTGGTCTGTTCAGACAACCCTGCGGTTGACCGCCCGGTGCTTGCGTTGGCGGTTACGCAAATTTGACGTGAGGAGATTGGAATAGAAATATATTGGAATAGTTTTACGTTATAGGGCCCCCCGGTTCGCTCTGTCGTGGTTCTCACGCCGATGTTTTTCATGTGCGCAAGAAGCGGTACTATGCGCGTACGTGAACGTCAAAATTGCAAATCAGGAGCTCCATTTTTTTTAGACGCCAGCTCCGCTGAAAATCTTTTTGACGTGACCGAAATGGTCACTTTTCGCATGGAGGGCAATCGACACAATGATGGGGTGCAATGATGAGGAAGCCGCGCTCAAAGGTCGACGCCATGAAAGACTATGAAGTGCGTTTACTGCGCGCTATTCTTATGGTCCATTATTAAAGAGACAGCGTCTACTTTGCCGGTCTCCGTCTTCAACCTACGTTAATGTATGTGTTGCCTGGTAAGCGAGGCTCCCTAGAAAAAAACCTGACACATATCATTTACAATGATTGTAAAAGCAAGCGATAGCTTGCATTTGAGGCCCATGTTTATGCAATCCATTGAGTTACGGTAAACCTTATGGGCATATTAGGAGGCGTCGCTAACCAGACACTCTTGGCGCGTTATAACACGTGCTTTAAACAGACCACATGGTGTCATAATTAATAAACCAGGCATAACAACCGCCTAATTTGGTCGATTTCAGCCGTCTATTTCTTTTAGCACGTTCTACGCAAACGCGAACTCAAATTTTATAGTACCAGCTACATCGTTTGTAAAACAGGCCAATCCTCAGGACACCAAATTGAAGCGATCGTCATTGAAGACAATGGCAATACGAGCGTCAGCACTCACAATCTCAAGTTCGTTAAAAGAGAAAGAAAATTGATATGGTCTAGAGGAACCTCGTTGCTGTTCGTGGGCATAATAATACTGTATATTCTCTTTATCATGCGAGCACATGCCTGGGCATATAACTCCTATAGCAGTGAAACATAACTTTTACTGGATTACTACCCGATGTAAAAATTAACTTCAGGAGAAAGGACGCCAAATAATGGGCAGTGAGATCAGTACAGACAACAGCTCTGTCCCTCGTTTTCTCTCATCCCGTTATTTTTCACTATATCCACTCAAGCCGTGAATCAAAACGCACAAATGCGTACGCTTCCGCAAATAAAAATTAAGCCATTCATTGCTAGCTAGGGAATAAGGGGAAGCAACTGCTTTTACTGCCATCCTGCTTGGGTCATAAAAGGCACTATCGCCCATACATATGCAAATAGGTTCACTCTTTCTTTTGCGATTTGACACTGCACCATGTTGTGCAGATAAATGTCATATCCATTTTAGGGGCTACCTGTCCCGATGCCATCTTACGCTGAACTTTTCCCGTTGCAATATATTCTGATAAAGTAGTATATCTATATTATTTATAACCTACTGCGGACCGAATGCGGTCCAAGCAGGAGAGGCGGAATACAAGAATGGCAAAAATATTCGACCTTAAAAAAAACGCACGCGTATTCACAAAAGACACTAAAAAAATTGACGTTGCATGTTTATACAAAAATGAACGACATATTGCACGCATAGAAAAAGCCATAAAAGAAAAGAAACGCGCAACGTTAACAGCATAGCATATCATAGACACTGCATTCTGACGGTCCAAATCACTCATCAGGGGCAAGGAGGAGAGAAGCACATGACAGTGCATTCCAACCTGCGATTGTATTGGTGAAAATTGAATACCTATAAGCATTTGTACGAGAAAAATAGGTTCAATAAAATGTTGATGCCTATGACGAGATTTTTCATGGATTCTGATGGGACGACCACTACCCCTATTCTGCATGGGCGAACATTCTGCATGGGACGAATAGGGGTAGTGTACCAGATACCCCTTTCTTGGGGCGACAGCGACATATGGCAGACGGGACGGTGTCTAAGCATCAGACTGCAGGAGAACCGCACAGGGGTAGAGGATTGGCGGGGTTTGCAAACTGGCTGACCATTGTCGCCACTGTCGTGATTGCACGCCTAGGTTCCGCGACACTAAAGTCTTGAAGATGTTCGCGCCACAATTGAGCCGCGAAATCTATGAAGCTTCCTGTATAAAAATGCAAACCGGCAGCTGCGTAAGCAGCTCTTCAGTGTCACTGAGTGATAAAGAGTTCAATTACTTACATGCAAATTTGTGCCACTCACGCCCGCATGCCAATGACGAGTGATGGTTGTCCGATGATTATCAAGTTTGATTATGATACATGTATAATTGTGGGCATTCCCGGACTAAATCTCAGTTGAAGTTCCGCGCCTGTCCTGTGTGTTTCTTTCCTCGTCCGTTGTCGTTTGCGCGGTTATATGATGCATTCCAATATCGACCACCAACTAGCCCGCCTCTCCGTGGTTAAGGAACGCTGAACTGAAAAATGATTTCCTCTGCATCAGTAAATTACCGTTCTACAACACCAAAAATGCCACTCTTACAACGATAAGACGTTTGGTAAGCCATAAAAAGCTCAAGAACGAAATACGGTAGGCGACGCCTACTTAAGTTCCCGCACCTGGGGGCTGTGACGTCTTGAATTTTGATGGCATCTTATAGGGTCTACTAATTATATATAGCGGTACAGGTTGACTACATTGTGTTCTAAAGGAACCAAATATTAAACATGGGAAGTTTCGGGAACCTTTATTCAGGCAACGCAGCCCAAATGCGAAAACATACTTTGGAATCCCTGACGTCACGCTTGCGCACTGGCGCTGGGGTTTCGGCGCGAAATTCAAAAACTGATACTTGGACCTTCATTTTATCAGGTAATAATCAAACTATATTTTTTAAATGATTACCTCGGGGCTCTCAAACAATGCTTCATTAGTCTAAACTGATTTATTGTTTCGCTTAAGTGTCCCTTTAAATACACAGGTGGGGTGTTGGGCTGCTGAGCACGAGGTCGCGGCATCGAATCGCGGCCACGGTGGCAGCATTTCGATGGAGGCAAAATGCGAAAACACCCGTGTACTTAGATTTAGATGCACGTTAAAGAACCCCAGGTGGTCGAAGTCTCCGGACTCCTCCACTACGGCTTCCCTCATAATCAGAAAGTGGTTTTGGCATGTAAAACCCCATAATTAAAAAAGAAAATACACAGGTGGAGAACGATCCCACGTATTCGCATTACGCGTGATATGCTCTACCAATTCAGCTGCCACGGCACCATTTCTCCAGCCACTTCCTTGGGTATTTATGTTTTACTACTAGAACTAACCCTGAGAGTGTTAGCCAGCGTCACCACTCACAAACCTTGGCGGCGGATGTTGAACATTCGTTCTGCCGCAGGCGTCACGAGTACGGGATCCTTTAGGTAAAGGCCAATGGTCAATAAACCCACACATGTTACATGAAAGCATGAATGTTGCCGGACTCGAGACCTTCCCTAAGTAATGAACGAGAGGAAAGGGGAATAACCGGGGGGGACCGATATTTATTAACCATATCATAAGATGACAACAAACAATGACACCAAGTACAACATAGGGGAAATTACTTGTACTTACCAATTAAATTAAGGATGCGATAAATTAATGGAAAGGAAAGTGGACCAAAAAACAACTACCACCAATAACAGCAACCACCACTCACACACGAAGGTTTTCGAGTGGTGATTACGTACGTAATTTAAACTTCAGCCATCAAGGTTCCTTTTACCGTCAAAGTATACCTTAAAGGAAGTGGTGCTTAGTAATGTTTCGCTAGTAACTCTCGTGTATAACTTTCAGGCCATCAATTTCGGGTATATTTTGCAATTACTAGTCTTTTTATCTACCTAACATATTTACTTATTGCCAAAAATCACATATTCACGTTTACCGTAAATTTCATTGCCTGTCTGACATGCAGAAATACTTAGACCAGAATATTTCAACAAGTGAAAGAACTTGTACATTTTACAAAAGCAGTATTACCAAAAATTTTTCTTCTAAAAAATAAACAAGCATGTATTGCTTTAGAAACTGTGAGCCGAAGGCGCCATTTCAGAAGAAATTTCGGTAACTCAAATTTAGCACGCAATGCACTTTCATGACCGACAAACATGCACTCCCTTTCACTGAAAGGAAGATGGTGAACGATTTGGAATAAAATATCTTTATAGATTGCGATACATAGAATATGCTTGCTCAGAAAGCAGTTACGCTTAGAATTCTTATGGCATCACAGTACCATAATTTAGGATAGACAAAACGGACAGTGACAGATTGTATATCCGGTAAACACAAGTTAGGGCCACACATTTTGCTAGTTGGCGAACGTAATGAGTAAACTTTCAATTTTTAGTGACTGAGATAAGCGATTAGCTTTGTTAATAAACAGGCGTCGCTACCGCCCTGTTTTGCTTGAAGAGGCGGAAAGGCCACAGAGTAGCTGCGACACACAACGGCTTTCAGAGAAATTACCGAATGCTTCGGAGAGTAATATCCGAGAAGATAAGACGAGAGCTGAGGCAGTTAGCGGCGTTTCCCACAGATGGCGGCAGTCTCTGCAAGTGAGAGACTGTGCTATCGTTTTCGATAAGGAGCCTGAGGGACAAAACACAGACCGTCAAACCTGTACCTCTCAGGCTGCTTCATGGCGATGGGGCTGCGTCTGATAAAACATTCTATGTACATTACCGCTGTTACAGATCTCCAGACGGCTTTTACTGTGATGGAAAGAAAAGCTCGAAAATGAGTTTTCTGTGTCTCTTCGTTTCTGATTTCTATTGCTGCGTCGTTGACTTCACCAAATCATCGCCGTTATCACGCAGTCATCGTACCTTTTCAATCTTCGGCACGTGGAGAAGAAAAGCAAAGCTCGGCCCGCAACCATTGATACAGACTGAAGTCATGCGTTTGTAGAACCATGGCGGAGCATTACACGTTATGCACTGGCCTGCCATATCACATTTGCGCTTTCCCCTTTTTCTTGAGTTTCTGTAAGCAAGACAGAGTCAAGGTTGTCGGACCTGTCAATATTCTTTATTCAGTGAGTGCCCCGCTTTGCCAGAAAGGCGTTACAGCAGGGGGGTTACAGACTTAAATAGAACACTTCTGCATCTATACAGCACACTTGCGTCTCGTGCAGCCGGTTCCAATCTCTGATGGTCATCACAAAGAAGGAATTGTAAAACATAGTTGTCCTTGCACGGTACTCTTTCACTTTGTGTCGGTGATCATTTCTACTGGATATGTAATTGGGTTGATAAAAGTAGTTATTATAAGCAATTCCAGTGTTACCATGAACAATACAAAAGAAAAACTTCAACCGCAGTTTTTTTCTACGTAAAGAAAACGATTCCCAACCCAATTTCGTTTTCATAGGGGTACAGCTATCTTTCCGCTTGTACCGCCCTAAAACAAACCGCGCAGCTCTATTCTGAATTTTTTCAAGTTTATCTATAGACCTGGCCTGCATCGGGTCCCATACAGGGCATGCGTACTCTAAAATCGGCCTAATACAGGTGAGGTAGGCTGTGGTCTTTAAATTCTGGGGTGCCCATCTTAGGTTCCGTTGGATAAAGTTAAGAGCCCTTGCTGCTTTACCAACATAATCAATATTAGCATTCCATGAGCAATCATGCGATAAAACAACACCAAGATATTTGCATGTCGGTTCAGTAGCAATCACATACATATTCAGGCTGTAAGATGTTTCAATTTGTTTCTTTTTTTTGGAAACACGCATGTGCACACACTTTTTTGGGTTCAGCGTCGTTTGCCACTTCTGGCACCACCTTGTAATACGATCCAAATCGTCCTGCAAAGAAACGCCGTCACTTGCGTCCCTAATCTGCCGGTATAAAGCACAATCGTCGGCAAATAAACGCATGCGCGATGAAATACCCACAGAAATATCATTAACAAAAATGAGGAATAAGAGCGGTCCAAGGACGGAGCCTTGTGGCACGCCTGACGATACACCAACATAGGATGAACACCTCCCATTTAAAAGCACGTATTGACGCCTGTCGAACAAGTAATTGGTTATCCAAGTTAGTACATTCTGGTCAAAATTTAAAATCTGCAGTTTGACGAGGAGAAGGGAGTGCGACACGGTGTCGAAGGCCTTTCGAAAATCTAAAAAGACACAATCTGTTTGCCCACCGTCGTCAACGTTGGAAGCCAACTCATGAAAAAACTGTAAGATGGGTCAATATGTGCTTAAATAGGATATGTTCAAAGAGTTTACATGATATCGATGTTAATGAAATGGGCCGGTAATTTGTTACATCCTTTTTTGAGCCACCCTTATGAACCGGAACAACATGGGAAATTTTCCAATCATCGGGTAAAGTGCCTGTTGAAAGGGACTTAGTGTAAATTATGTAAAGGTAAAGCGAAATGGGCCCAGCACATCGCTTCAGTACACGAGGAGAGATACCATCAGGACCAACTGCTTTGGATTCGTCTTGGCTTTCAAGAAGAGAACGTATACCACGAACACTCAGTTCCACCGGCGGCATCAGTGGAAACGTACTTGGGTGCGGTTGAGAAGGAGCGTCATGCTTAGGTAAAAACACGGATTGGAAATACGTATTTAAACATGTAGCTTTAGCTTCCTCATCGACTATAACCGTATCATTAAAATTCAGTTCGTTGACTCCAACATTATCAGATCAGCACTCCTTGATATAATGCCAGAACGACTTGGGATTAGTTTTCATTTTATTATTGAGCCCCTCAAAATATCTCTTTTGCTTTTTCGACACTTGCTTTATACTGATCCGTTAATGCTTGTAATTCATATACATGTTGTCCCACATAACTTCAGCCAAAGCTTTAAAAATGAAAGGGACTCCGGACGTGAGTTGGACCGAATGCATAATGTTGGCACTTGTTTAGAGTTACTCAGGCAATTTTTTTTTATTTTTCCCTTAACAAGGGGATTAGTTATGTTTCATTATTCAAGTTTTTAAGTATTGGCAACTAACCCCAAGTATGATACACATAGTTGTAGAGCACCTTGAGAAACCTCAAAATAAATCGTTTCGAACACGATATATCTTACGTGGTCCTTTTTTCCGCGTTACAAAGAAAGCCCGCGAAATATTAAAAATATACCAGGTGACGGGGCGCTTGCGTAATGTTATTGCGCTGCTCTCAAGCGTGCGATGGATGAATAAGATCGGCTGCAGCGAGGCTGGCCCGCGACAGGGCGTTATGCCTGGTGTAGGTATCTGGGCATGCGGCTCTTATTGTATGACGGTGGAAATGCATGCTGCTGGCCAGTCGTTACCGAAGCTATCAAGCGTACAAGGCCGGGGAAAAGAAAAGACAAAAGTAGCATTTTGATTCCGCTTGAAAGAAGGAAAGGGCGAAGCACGTGAGATCTATGGAAGGCGATGACGGCTGCTACAGTTTTGCCTTTCTGCACAGATGGCCTCGTAGTCTTTTTCGAATTGAGCGATGATGCTACAACTTTAGACCTTAGGGCTCGAATAACAGTAGATTTTATTTATTTATTTATTTTATATTCAAATACTGTTGGCCGTCTTGACCGTAACAGGGTGGGTACAGCAGGTTTGCACAAAGCGTAAAAAATACATGAAGCAATGAATGTTGGAAATACAATGCAAAGCAAATAACGAAATACAAGTATAATAGTTTGGCTAAGAAATACATGTTTCTAACATTGTGACAGTGACATTGGAAGCAGCATAAAAGAAAGACTATTGTATGTATTTCTAGAATAGTGTGACAATGTTTGCACGGCACCGCTAAGATTCAATTTCATAAAAGGTTTTTAACGCGTTCCTGAAAGATTTTAAGGCTACCCGACTGCAAAACAGACGCCGGCAAACTGTTCCATTCCTTAATCGTTCGCGGAAAAAATGAATAAGCGTACATGTCCAGATATGCTTTTGGAATTGAGAACATGCAATGATTGCTTGATCTGACGTTTCTAGCCTGCCTGGGAGCAAGATAGGGTGTGGTTTCAATATTGAAGTGGCCTTTTGATAACAAAAGAAAGAAATTTAAGTCTAGCCAACTTCCGCCGTTGAGCCAGTGGAGGCAAATCAAGCAACCGAAGCGTTTCGGAAACAGAGTCAGTACGATAATACCGGGAAAGAATGAACCTTGCAGATTTTCTCTGTATTTTCTCAATGCGGTTTATTAATCCTGATTGAAACGGATCCCAAATGACACTGGCATACTCTAACGTTGGTCTAATGTAAGTTAAATATGCAAGTAGTTTGACCGGTGTCGTTGCTAGCTTTAATTTTCGGCGAAGGAACCATAACGTTTCTTCTGCAGCCCCACAAATTCTGTCTATGTGTGATTTCCAACTTAAAATCTTTCGAAATTGTTAAACCTAGGTATTTTATCGTTTCAGCTTCGGTTAGAATTGTTGAGTTCATCTCATAATTACACTCAATAACATGCTTTGTTTTGTTTGTAACTCTGAGCATGACTGATTTAGATTCGTTCATTTTCATTTTACTTTTTGCGGCCCAGACTTCTACAGCTGTAAGGGCTTGACTAAGTAACACCTGATTGTTTTGGTTATTGATTTCGCGATATAATAAACAATCGTCTGCAAATAACCGGATGGTTATGTCGTTACTTATGTTACGAGCAATATCATTTATGTAAACTAGGAAAAGGAGTGGTCCTAAAACGGATCCCTGTGGAACGCCTGAGGTTATTTTTAATTGGTTAAATTTGTTGCCATTTATTTCAACGTATTGTGTCCGATCTGTAAGATATGAGCGGATCCACATGGCAACATCATATTTCTATTAACTTCCATCAGTTTTTTAATTATTTCATTATGTACGACCAGATCGAAAGCCTTCGAGTAATCTAAAAATAGAGCGTCGACCTGCTTTCTAGTGTTCAAGGAAGCTCAAAAATCGTTGATCGTTTCTATCAACTGTGTGACAGTCGAAAGGTGCTGTCGAAACCCGTGCTGGTTGGGAAAAAAAGCTTTCTTGTCTTCAAGGTAGGTGTAGATTGACTTTGAAACTATGTGTTCAAGTAGCTTGCAGCATACACACGTGAGTGAAATTGGCAGATAGTTTCCAATATGTTGCCTTTCACCAGACTTGTGAACCGGAACCACTTTTGCGACCAGCCAGTCATCTGGGACCCGTTTTTGTTTCAGCGATGAATTAAAAATGATCTCTAGATAGTGAACTACCCATTCCGCATATCTGCGCAGAAAGGCATTTGGTGTGCCGTCTCGACCTACAGATTTCTTATCGTTAATCTTAAGCAAAAGAGCTACAATGCCTTCATGCGAAACCCGAATATTAGGCATTGGTGATGTGTACGGGTATTCTAGAGAGAGGGGAGAAAGACCATCTGCAGAAGTGTCAGTAAAGACAGATTGAAAAAAAATCATTAAAACATACTCGAGTTGTCCGACACAAGTTCGCCATTATCGACAATGACACTTGGACCTTCGTTATTATGCGACAAATGGCGCCAAAAACGATGCGGATCGTGCTTCATAAAATTAGTTAATGTCACGTCATAGCAATTTGTTTTAGCAGCAGCCATATTTGTGCGCGATAAAGAGCTCAGCGGTGAAATTTTAATATGATCTTTGTTTGACTTTTGTCTCTCACGGTTAATTTTCCGCTTTAAATGTATAATTTCGCGGGTTATCCACGGGTTTCGTTTATTTATTTTCTGCTTCCGAGTTGGCACAAATCTGTTTACGCAGTAAAAAAGAATATCTTTAAACGCAATCCACATCGCATTGACGTCATCAGTCGAAGGGAATTCATCAACACACAGCGAAAGATGATCAACAATGCTTGTGTCATCGGCTCTATCGAAGCACAGAACATGCGTAGTACTACCAGCCTTCGGGTATACAGCGGTAGACTTTATCTCCACATAAACTGCCTTATGATCCGAGAGGCCGGTTTCAACCGATACGTCGTAGTCTGCAAATCGCCCGCCTAGGAACATCAAGTCTAATACAGATCTTGATTTCCCAACTACGCGTGTGCACTCATGAACTACCTGTTGTAAATCCTTACTGAAAGCTATTTCTAGAAGTAGTTCACAATGGGCATCTTCGCGAGGCTGAACGCTAAGCGTGGACCAATCAATCCCTGGCAAGTTGAAATCCCCAGCAATGATTATGCGACAGCTGCGCTTTTTAAAGCTTTTTAAGTAAAGCTGCATAGCTTCAAGATAGGAAATGGGCGACTTAGGCGGTCTATAAACAGTTCCAAGAATTATCCTTGTTTTATCTAGCGTAATTTCATACCAGATGCTTTCATGTGTTGGAATGCCAGTAATTTGGACAAAATCAATATCGGCCTTGAATACAATAGCAACTCCGCCCCCACGAGCATCGCGGTCTCTTCGTATGATTTTGTAATTAGGTGGTATGAGCTCTCGGTCTTGTATTTTGGGCCGCAGCCAGGTTTCGGTTATTGTAAGCACATGGGGATCAGAATTAGCCAGGATATATTCTAAGTCTTCAATTTTGTTTACTAAACTTCTAGCGTTCAAATTGATCAAGTGGAAGGCATTCGAATCCCATTTTTTTGTTCCGTCAGTCACCCGTACCAGCAGTAGGGCGTCTGTTAGGATACGGAACCTTCAGACGGTTGCGCTTTGATTGATCCCACGTGTACACGTCAGAGTCCACATTTGTCGTAATTCAAGCGCACACGATGCCCGTCCTCCCTTTCTTGTTTCTCGGAATCCCAGAGCATTTTACGCTTCGCCTGCGTTTCTTTTGAAAAATCATCCTAAATTGAGACGCCGCTGCCCGTCATCTTTCTGCATTGTTTGTAAATTTTAGCTTTTTCCCTCTAGTCATACATCCTGAGAATTACAGGTCGAGGCCGGGCGCTCTTTTTTCCTATCCAATGTATTCGTTCCACGGTACTCAAGTTGACGCCAAGTTTTCCATCGAATATACCTACTAACACTTTCGCTTCAAGGTCAGTTAAGGATTCCTTCTCGCCTTCTGCTATTCCGATTACCACTAGGTTATTCCGCCTGCCTCTGTCCTCAAAGCTGTCCATTCTTTCCTGCTGCTGCCGAAGTGTACTCTCTAACTGTTTTAGACAATTGAGCAATTGTACTCGCCTGTTCTTTAAATATTTTAAGGCTCTTTTCAACCACCTTCAGTCGCTTGCTCATGCTCTCTAGATCTGATTGTATTGCCTTTTCGCCATCGCACAATTCCTTTAACATCACCTTCGTTTCTGGCCCAGAGTTCATTTCTACGTCACCAGACAGCAACAGTAATAAAGATGCAAAACCGGAAAAGATCACTTCTGGGCATGGCAGCACAGCAGCAAAGCGATTATCATTCCTGTAGCCATAAAAATTGTAATAACTAACCTGTTCAAGCGACAGAAGGTGGTTAGACGACATTGCATACGCTGTGCCGCCGTGCCCACTGAAGCTGTAGGTTGATAGCGGCCGATTTATAGTGTCGGACGTGATTCCAGTCTCTTGCCGTTGGTCTCCGTGTCCGAGAGTAATGTTGATAGCACGGTCCAGTTGAATGCCTGTACGGTCCAAAGGTCCGATGGCGCACTGGTTCCACGCATGCAGCTGGTATGATGCGGTGATCATCATCACCTGTTCAAGCAACAGAAGGCGGTTAGACGACATTGCATACGCTGTGCCGCCGTGCCCACTGAAGCCGCAGGTTGACAGTGGCCGATTTATAGTGTCGAACGTGATTCCAGTCTCTTGCCGTTGGTCTCCGTGTCCGAGAGTAGCGTTGATTATACGGTCCAGTTGAATGCCGATACGGTCCAAAGGTCCGATGGCGCATTGGTTCAACGCATGCAGCTGGTATGATGCGGCGATCAGCATCACCTGTTCAAGCAACAGAAGGCGGTTAGACGACATTGCATATGCTGTGTCGCCATGGACAATAACACGGGGACAAAACTAACTAATGGTAAAAGAACCTTGTCTATATTCAATGAAGATTGCGCATGTCTTCTTCAGACGATGACTCTTTTCGCACAGGCCCCGTCTGCTCTCCTTTTCACACTTACTGCCTACCAGATGTTTTTTTTTGATCGGGCACCGCGCGCGTGCGCGTCGCTTCGTGGTCGCAGTATCGGGTGGCCGCGTCCGGCTTCACACTTGTGCACCATGACCCGTGCGTCAGCATCTGAGAGAGTGCGCCCGCAGGCTGTTCCAGTTTACCGGACGTAGGTCATACCTTATGTACCTCGTTTGAACCAATCCCAGTGAACTGCAATATATCCAGTACTCCTCAGGCACCCGTATCCTTGCGTGTTTTCCACAGAAACGCTATGTGGCTGTGACCAACGTTGAGCAGCAGATATGGCTTATTCCAATGAGGAAGGAGCAGATATGGTTTTCACTCTAGGTTCGTCAAGTGGACGTAGAAGGCATGCAATTGAGCTATATCAATGCTGGCATCCAGGGGTTGTATTCTGTAACGGTTCGCTTTGGTACCGGTTCGGTCTGGCTGTTATGTCAAGGTGACGTCACTCGGAGAAAGAGTGGAATATCGCGGCGCGAGGGAGAACAACGAACGAGCGGCGTTCTGTCGCAATGTCACGTAATCATTTTCATTCGTACTTGCGGGACGATTTAGTAATTGATGGATGTTTCTAGTTCGGTAAAAAAAAAGATAGGTTTGCGTACAACACTTGCACATTTAATTTCCAGTAATAACTGAGCTTCCGACGCAGACAGCTGCAGGTTTAATCTTATCTGCATTGTTTATTTCTGTTTTTTTTTGTCACTAGGTGGTGCGCCATACGTTAAGCAATCAAAGCACTTCTCTGTGTGGAGGCCGCGGCTCTAATAGGATTTCGTTTAGCTGCGGCTGAGCTCCTCAAGGTGGACGATTGCGATGAGAGTTCCGTCCACACATCCCACAAATTCGAGAATCTTGCCGCGCTCTAGGAAAGTTCTTGACTGCGGCTTTCTCCTGTAGCGTGAAGGAAAATCTCACACCCCTTTTTCTTCTCCCTCAACCGTAATGACCCTAGCGACGGCGGTAATGATGCGATTGTCTGACGGTTGCGCCAACCCAATAGCTTCTACATTCCTGACGCACTGCTGAAGACAACCCGTAGCGAAGACAACGTATCGCGCACAACACGCACGTCGCAGCGTCCACGCAACTAAATCTTGTGGTGCGTGATATTTGAGCTCGTCGCAAATACATCGCATTCTCTTTTGGGGCACCAAAAATGGCTTCGGAACTCGTCTTCGCTCATGTCGTACGCATTGAAGCGTTCTCTCTCGTCATGTCGTTATCTTTGGCCAACGTTCGCCAGCAACACAACGAAAGAAACCAATATTGGCATCCCTCTCGTCGCGCCGGCACCCCCCAGCACGAGACTACACTCTAAAAGAAGTTTGCACCCTTTGGGTTGTATTTTGTCCCCAAACAATAATCGTCATCTCTCTTGCCCGCATCTTCTTTCTTTAACGCTGCGAGCCCGGTACCTCCTAGTTACGAACGCTTGCGCGTTAACAGCTTGACAGAACATTCTCGACAGGAAAGTAGTGAGGGCCGAGTTTTCAAGAGAGCAAACGCAAGCAAGGCAGATGACGATTACACTCTAAAAGAAAATTACACCCGTTGGGTTGTATTTTGTCCCCAAACAATAATCTTCATCTGTCTTGCCCGCATTTCCTTTCTTTAACGCTGCGAGCCCGGTACTTCCCAGCAACCAACGGCATGCGCGTTATCAGCATGACATAGCATTCCAGACAGGAAAGTAGCGGGCGCGGCGTTTTCAAGAAAGGAAATGCAAGCCTGACAGATGACGATTATTTTTGTGTGGCAGATATACGCCCCAAAGGGTGTATCTTTGAGAGTTCATTGTTTGCGGACAAGATAGGCCACAAATGGTGTAAACTTTCTTTAGAATGTAGCAGACGGATTCCAAGGGAAGGGAAGCGTAGCAGGGGGCGGCAGAAAGTTAGGTTGGCGGATGAGATTAGGAAGTTTGCAGGCACCACATGGCCACAATTAGTACATGACAAGGGTAGTTGGAGAAATATGGGAGATGCCTTTGCCCTGCAGTGGGCGTAACCAGGCTGATGATGATGATGAGATGGCCACGGTTGCCCTAGCAACCTTCAAGTTCATGCTAGCCACTGCGCGAGACCCTCGAGCGAACCACTTCTCCGCGGTTCCTCTCGTAACAGACGATGGATTCCTTTCCAGATGATTGACAACCGGTGGGGCGACAAGAAAATTTGTTGTAACGCCGACCAGCGATGACAATGAAGCGGTGACCAATGGCGTTCGTGAGAGGGAACCGGTTCCAAAGCGAACCGTTACAGAATACAACCCCAGGTAGGCGTCTAAGCTCGATGACGATTGTGCGTGCATACGAAACGCTGTCGAAGACTCAGACTTTTACGAAGAAACGACATCAATCTTCAAACCTGGGCGAGGACGTGGAGACAGATATTCTGTCAAAGTTTTCTTCAGACCCACACGCAAGTGTTCGTAGTGTGAGTGCTGAGGCAGGAGTGTCAAAGTCTTCAGTGTGGAGAGTACTTAAGAAGAGGCAACTTCATCCGTACCATGTGCTGCAGCATGAGATGTTGCAGCCCTGCGATTTCCAAAATCGAAAGGACTTTGACAACTGGATTATAATCAAGACGCAAAAGGACCCAGGCTTAGTTAACAAAATACTGTGCACCAATGAAGCTACCTTCTCAGGTATAATAGCCAAGTGAACATCCACAACGCTCACTATTGGAGCGACGAAAACCCTCCCTGTGTTTTGAAGATACATCACCAATATCAGTGGTCGGTTAATGTGTGCTGCGCAACTTACGGTGGCACTATCATTCGTCGCGTGCTTTTTGGTAACACGCTTACAGGCGAAAGATGCGTCAACGACATCCTTGATAGGGCGGTTGAGGATTTTCTTTGCAAAGTTTCATTGGCTAGGATCAAGGATATTTGGTATCAGCATGATGGTGTTCCCGTGCACGGCAGCAGCAGAGCTTGCAAATGGCTACATGAAGTATTCCAGCAGCAGTGAATTGTACGGCATGGGCACATTGCTTGGCCAGCACGGTCGCCAGATATAATTGTCCTCGATTTCTTCCTCTGCGGCTACGTCAAGGATGAAGTATACCGGACACCACCACAACATCAGAGAACCTAAAATAAAGAAGTAAGACAAGTCTGCAACTCCATCCCTGATGCCATGATCAAGAACGCCTCGGAAAATGTGCCTGTGAGATGCCAAATGTGCATTGCAGCAAATGGTGACCTCTTCGAACACGCATTTTAATCAAAGGGGGCTTTTTGGATTGAAGGATACAGGAAAATCATTCCGGCCCTAATGCCGCCTCCACATCCAACCCCATTACACTCCGTAGGCAGCCTGTCAGCTTTTGCCCATTTGAAGCATAAAAAGAGCTATGTTCTTGTTCTCTTTCATCTCGTTAGACCCTTTATCGCTACTGCACCACTAGGCCAGCAGCACGCATTTGCGTCGTCATGCGATAAAAGGCGCATGCCCAGATACCTACACCGGACATGCCCGGTCGCGGGCCAGTCTCGTTGCAGCCGACCTAGCTCAACCATCGAAGGCTTGTGAGCAGCACACTAGCAGTGCGCAATCGCCGCGTCACGTGGTATTTCTTTCATATTTCGTGGGCTTTCTTTGGAACGCAGAAGAAAGGATCATGTGAGATATGTCATCTTGGAAACTATTTATTGAGATGTTTCTCAAGGTGCTCTACAGCTTTCAGCATCACACTTTGGGTCTGCAGCCAATATTTAAAAGTTGATTAATTAAACATAAGTAATCCTTTGGTTGAGGGGAAAAAAAAAAGATAGCCTGAGGAAGTCTAGGCCAGTGCCAACATTAAGCACTTGGTTCAACTCGCGCCCGGAGTCCCTTTCAATTGTAAAACTTTGGCTCAAGTTATGTGGGAGGAACTGTATATGGAAGGGCACAGCAAGAAGCACAGTGAAAGATGAAAACGACGTAAGGGAATAGTATAGACTATGCCTGCCATGTATTTTAGGCAATGTTTATGTACCTTTTTCTCCATAACCGGAGAAGTTACAGCAATTTTTATACTGACATTGTGATCAGAAGTTCTTCCTCGTTTTACTGTAGCAGATTCATCACATAATATTGCCGTGCATATTTTTGTCGATGTGTTACTTCAGGTAGCTAATTATCACTCAGTACTAGGCATTAAATTTCGTGTTGAACAAAAGCATTTTTTTATACAACAATAATTCTGGTACAGTATATGCCCCAGTCTCCGTTTTAAATATTGGCTGAAGATTATGTTCGTAACACATGCGGTTGCAGAGTTAAAGGAACAAATGCATTAAAAAGTTTTGACAGAATTGCGTGTTAAGTGGAGAAAGGGCATTATTACAAAAGTTCAATGAAAGAACAGCAAGTTAACGAACCGTTTCTATAGGCACCAGTTAGATACTAATTACTACAATCACTTTTTCTTTTTGTGGTTAGAGGTCTTGCCTTCCGAGCCTCTTTCGTCGCCTGCTGTGCAGCCCTATCAGCGAAGCACTGCCGGCGCAGGTCAATGTCGCGTATGCCCTGCACTGTATAGTGCCCTGGTGAAATTCCGAATGAGTTCAGCACATTGACTGCGGCTTTAGTGCCATCATTAAATCTGAGCACAACAGGAAGCGTGGATATTTTCAGTGTTTGATGTCCAACGAAAACATTTTCGGGGAGCACGTTTGCACACAACATTGTTGAAAGACTTGTTGGGGTTTTGCGTTTTTCCATCTAGGCATTTAGCGAGTAGTTCGAGCTTAAGTAGTTGCTGATAAATGGGCTTCACAGCCTCAAGAACTGCTATTGGAAGGTGTTTCTTATGAACATATGGTGCACCATTCAACTGGCCTTTGTGGAATTCGCGCCAGGTGTCGGCTTCATTCGGGTTATGGCCATGGTACGGATTGGTATCCGTTGATTCAATGTGAAAATATGTGGCCCAGACAGCCTTTCGCATGTCCTCTAAACTGCCTGTATTTCTTCTAATGGCCAAACCATAGTAGTTCTGGAGCTTGTCCATGAAGGTGTCGCTCAGACGTCCCCAGCCAGATATGCATTTCCCGTCAGAAAGCTTCATGCTTTTCCCTTCTTTCTTCAATTTCCACAATCTTGTGCCCATTCTTTTCTGAACGTGGCTAATGCACTCCAGCTTGCAAATCGTAACCTGTCCATAAGCTTTGATGTTTGCACTGCAAGGAAACTCTTGCTGTCACCGTCACCTAAGTACTTGACATATCGAACACCATGGTGCTCATCAGGTCTATGAAATATATCCAAAGCTGGGGGGCCGCTGTCTCCATACCACCACTAGTACCCTCGTAGTTCTTATCACATTCATGTCCATGCTTCTAAAGTGACGACGTGTCATTCATGGTGCATTTAGAGCAATACTTGGTCATCACGTGCACATCAAGCACTTTCCCATTATCAACACTTGTTGCCGAAACTAGGCCATTACTGTAGGTATGCCTTAGCTTTCGCGAGCTTCCATACAGAGCAACTCCAAGATCGTTGTCCCCATCATTGAAATCAATAGCTTCTCCGGCGGCATGTTTCATTGACTTTTTGGCTACCGCATTGACGTGTTTTAGAAGTTTTTTATAACATAGTGAAAACTTCGTTGGTGGCGTGCGCAGGTTTAGCATAGAGCATGGTGTCGTGCCAGCAGCTGCTCCATTTCCAGTGCATCGCAGTGCATAGGTAATCCTAACGTCTGCTTCGTAAACACCGGGCGTTGTATTCTTCGATATGGCAAATCGATGGGAAAAGGATCACTTCGCGCAATCGAGAGAGTAAGTGCAGACGACACCTGCGCGCGCTGTATTGTTTTCTATGAGGTGCATGCCTCCTCCACACAGTTTACCACACAGCTTTCGCCGTCAGCAGCACTAAAAATGCCAGCGTGAAGCAATGCATAGCCGCAATCAGTAAAAGTCACCTTTTCACCGTCCATGCACGCTGGTGAATGTCAGAACTTCGAAGACAGTGGACTGGTAGTGGACGCTTGGCTTGCTGTCATGCTTCTCTGGGGCGATTGGTTTTCCTTATTACTCGACGCATGCTGATTGCAGCGGAAACGATGTTCCATAAATACCGTCTTCGAATTCGGCATCACATCAGGTATAAGGTCCAAACTGTGGGCTCGAAATGAAAAGCTGTCGACGCTCTCTTGCGATATGGCGCGGATCGAAACCACGTGCAAACAACGCGCTCCACGCGCTTTTGGCTATGGCTAGAGCTTGACTTCGCTAAAGAAGCATTTGTTGCCAGACGAACAGTTTTATTCCCGCTAAATCTATAAAAACAACTTCGCTCCGCTGTTTAGGTGCATATGAAGCTGCCCACGGACACATTCGGCAGTAGGCTAGAAACAGCGGCTTGTTGGGCCACCGTGTAGGTTTCGAAATATGTCGTTATTTGGTGAAGCGAAGTCGCGCCGAGAGACATAAATGATTGATCCTTGTTCAGAAAAGGTCGTAGATTACAAGTTGCGCGAAAACCAAAATGTGATTTTTTAAAATATTTTTGTCAACCATGTTACCGTAAATTATTTCACGAGCGAGTTAGTAACTGAAGTCAGGTAATTTTATTTATTTGAATGTTTGAGCTAGCGCTGTAAGGAGAAGGGGGCGAGGGTGTTTCCCTAAGTTTTGAGCGCTATTCTGAGAATACCAAGCTATGGGTACGTAAGTCTTTGTTGATATACGACAAACAAATATTGCTGCAATTTGACGAATGCATCGTGATTTTTTTTAATCAAAGGAAGACTGTCAGCTTTCATTGGCATCATTGGTCTTGTGGGGCTCTTGTACTGGAAGCTTGAGGGATGCGCGTGCGTACGTTCACGACATCACAGACTGCCCTACAATTTTAAACCAAGTAACTGCTCGAAACGTTGTATCAGCGCGAAGTCCCACTTATCAGGTTACAGTGAAGAAACTTAAATAAGCCATTGAATACATTTACGGCATCCCAATTAGATAGTACTCAGGGGAGAATTTGGACCATCTATAAACCAGAATTTCGTAAAGATTTAGAAGCAAGTTAAAAATGGCATACGACCTCGCCTTGGGCAGACGGACTTATCTTGCACGAGGCATTGTTACTGTTGTATCCCTAGATGTGCTGTGCATTGTAGTATGACCACATAATGAAGCTCTCGATCATGGCAAATACTTATAGTGTCCACTATTCTGATAAACATCTTTCGAAAAACACAAATAAGGGATTCTTCTTTAACCCAATTTATACCTGCAAGCGAAGTCTCTTTGAAGACCCACAGTCATTCAGTAGGGCCTCTCTCACGGTTTTGTAGCGAATGTTTTTAGGTGAACATTTTAATGACGGTGTTGAAGTTGCGAAGCTCCTCTTAAAACTCCAGGCACGCTCAAACGTTTTTGTGCCCAGGAGTGGCCAGTAGTTACCTGGGCCTGCAACGAATCCAGTCCTATATCCCTATCTTCCCTGCTTTCCCCAGCAGTACTCTGAAAGTATTTTGCTTAGATCGAGTGATTACTTGTTAATACTTCCATCCGCTTTAAATCGCTGTGCTTCTGGATGGTGGACGTACTCTACGGATCTCGCTACAACGTTCTTACTCATGTCCTGAATTCCATATTCCCAATTTTTATATGCTGCAATTAAGGCAATATTTTCACTGCATTGCTACATATATTGGCCAATCCATGTTAAACGCTGAGAAATTCTGAGAATTGTCTAACAATGTGTAAGCGTTGCTTCGCTCGGCTGTGACTTCGTTTTCGCTTAGTTTTGTTTAATTACTTTTTCTAGCTTATGCGCGTGAACCAATGGCCTTTCCAGCGGCAAGGATTGCTTCGGATTTAGTAGGCAATTCTCCGATTTCTCGCCCCATCAATGCCATCGCACCAATTGAGCCGGAATGCCTGGAACGAGCATGCCTCGACGGAGCAGAGCAGTCGATAGAGAACATCAGCTGCCGTAATATTGCGTGAGGTTTTGCGTGACGGGAAACTACATCACCGCGATGTCATGCCACCCTCATGGTCGCTCCCGCAAGCCTGTGTTATGCGCGTTCCATGTCCCTCCAAGCTCTCGTCGTCGTTCTGGCTGCTCCTCAGTAAAGCCTAATGAACGTGCCTCCACGCGCTTGCTAGGCCGCGAGGTGTTCATAACTGGAAAGACGCTCCGCCGCGTTCAATCGTACATTGGATCACCACGAAACCTCAAGTTGGCCCAACCGCACATTTCCGTTGTGCCAACCCCAAATATGAAACGGGCCCACCTCGAAATTGAAGTTGGCCCATGCCCCAATGTAAGTTGACCCACCCCCTAATTTCACTTGGGCCACCCCCCAACCACAAGTTCTGCTTGACCCACCCCTAAATTTAAGTTGGCCTACATACAATTTGGAAGTTGGCCCATCCCCAATAGGAGTTGGCTCATTCGATATTATACGTCAGGACATCCTCCAATTTTAATTTGGCCCACCCCCACATTTCAACTTTGCCCATTCCGAAATTTAATGAGTGTGATTTGCCCACCATTGGAACGACGACTGAGGAACGATAGACACAAGCACTTGTGTCTCTCGCTCCTTAGTCCTCGTGCCAACGAGTGCGCAAATAACATTTATCACGAATTCTAACCAACTATCGCAAACCAGTACACTTCCGAAATCTAATTGGGCCCTCCTCAAATACCCTTGCGTTGTGCGCCGCGCACGACCTGAAATCCTCCACGCCCGCTGACGAACTTAGGGTCTTGTTATTTGTTATTTTGTTATTTGTTACTCTTAGGGACTTTGTTATTTTGTTGTTGATTCTTTCTTTATTATACGTGGTTTTCTTCACGCTTTCGTGTTTGTTTGTAACATCGGGACAATGTGCTTTTTAAGAGGCGGTATTGACACGTGTACTTGTTTATATTTTGCAGGCGATCACGTTTAGCCTTCTAACAAAAGTAATGCCTCAGCCAGGACGCGTTTGCATGTATTAGAAGTATCTCGAATGTTATCGATAGTCCCATCCACTGTTGTCACTGAACCTTCCGTAATATGATTGCATATATGCGCGACGCGAATTCTACAGTACTTTCTGGAGGACGCGCGGGTACCAAGGATTACTCTGAAACCTTCGATGACACAAGTACGAAAGCCGACGCACTTGACCCGCTCATCAGATTTTCGGCAATCACAGACTCTATTCGCCGCTATCGTTGTGCTTTAAGTGTAACTTGCGTTTGTGGGCACAGCTTAGCCCACTAAAGAGTTTGTTAAGTTACGCACAATTTCGCTGCTGTGTTTTTCGCCATCACCACTACGTGACAGGACGCCCCATGGACATCCACTACATGTGAACTGATGATAGAGCGCGACATAGTCGCACCAGCTGCACGCACCAACTGCATAGCATCGTCCACGTCAAAATCAAGGGCGCATGCAATGCGAAAGTTTCGAGGGGTCTACAATGCACGTCTAAAGTACAAAGTTTGTTTACGTTCCATGGAAATCGAAAAGTTTGTGCAATGTACGTCTGAAGCACTGTTTTTTGAGGCCTTCTATGGACATCCAAAATTTGACCGCTGTACATCTGATGAATGAAGTAAATGGATGTTCAATAGGTATCCAGAACTTTAATATCATCGTACGTCCCTTAGGTGCATGTTCATGTAAAGGATGTCCATAGGACATCCCATATTTTGCTGGATGATTCGACCAATCCGGTACATCTATTAGATATTTGTGGCTACCTGGGATATCGGGAGAGCCGATGGTACATACTACCTCAAGTTTAGTCCAGAACGCTTGGTCGGGGCAGCGGGACCCCGTTTTCTACAGCTCGGTGCCGCGCCTCACACCTTTAGAGGCGAGTCGCCACCGACTGGCTTCGAACGGGGTCCACCAGCACATCCATCATTAAACCCGCACGAGTAGGTTCGTGTGAGTGGTCACTGGTCCGCCAGCTATTCAAGTATTTAGCCGCATCTATACCGCCTTTCTTATACCGAGGTTCAGGGTTTCTCCTGATGTCCCTGAAAAGAACATACAAAAGTTATCCGATAATAGGATACTTTCTATGGCGATATTTTACCGCAGTACTATGCATATTTTCATTTCACGGTATATTAGCTGGCGCGGACAAGCTGTCTCATGCAGCACATTCAAATGAGAGCAAAGTGTGGCGCGAACGCTTTGCTAATCTGGAGATCCTGAAAGCCAACGAATGGGTTAGGCGTTGGCCATGCATGGTGTGCTTCCCAATAGCCGCCGCAGACAGACCTCCAAGACGACGCGCGCTAATCTGGCGCCATCTCGTAGCGATTGTCGCCGCACTACGCTTTTCTTCTCATGCTTTTGTCATACCCTCCTGCTCTGCTTTCCGCCTCACGGTTCCGCTGCACCCTCCTCTTCTACTTTCTTCCTCACTTTTTTAATGACAGGCTACACCTTGCGTTCGCTCCTTCAACTTTCGCTGTTCTCGTTCACTTGGTTACACCGACGCCGACATTCGCCGCAGGAACGGGCACCTAAGAGCTGCGCTCTAAAAACGCAACGTGGGAGACTGTTGACTATGAACTCATAGCCATCGTATGTTCCGCGAAACGATATGCGTACGCAGCATAAGGCAGCTGAACCCCAAAAAGTGGGCGCAATAAAATACTACAAAGCAGGAAACACCTGCAAACTAAGGCGGCCGGGTGAAAGACCTATGCTGCGCCACCCCGTCCAAAGCTCGTACATGCCTACGACTATCGTACCATGCAATGATGTACTAATTATGGGCCATACGTCAACAAAAGTTGTCACTGCAGCACGTCAGGCTTGCTGGCAGTCCTCCCTGGCAATCGTCTGCTCTGCGCCAAACCAACAATTTCCGGTTTCGATTCCCCACTCCTTCGTTTTTTTTTTTTTTTTGAAGCTCCCTCACCAACACGTTCCAAAGTCCTAGATGATAGGATATGTTTTTCGGCACCTCAGCGACACAGGGTGCCGCCACTTCTGTGTACCGATGCGACGACGCCTCAGTTGAGCTACTAGGGCTAATGTCCCTGGAAAGACAAAGCCGCTGCCTTCCAGCTAGCCCATGAATTGCACCCCAGACGCGTTGTCGCCATCTTAACCCCTTGAAAATTACACGACGCATTGCTGCTACGCTACTAAAGTCCTCCTTTCAACTGATGTCTTTTTGGATCTTTTTTTTGTTACTTGCGCACTGACTGGCTGACCGGCTCTTGTAAGGCCATGAAAGCATGCCACCAACGACACCCCTGAATGCTCCCTTACCTCACGCTGCCCCAACACCCCCACTTCTTTTTTCTTTTCTTGTTCTTTTTCTTCCACTTTGTCTCCCCGCCTTCCCACTCTCCCGCTCTTGTCCCTTCGTCTTAGAAACCACGCTTACAGACGTCAGGCGACACTGCTCCGTTTCTTTGCAGTCTCTCCCTTTACAACCAGCCGCTACCGACAACCACCACACGTGACGTCACTCTGCTAACTCGTTAAAACTAACATGCCGAGGACGACGAGGCCGGCTTTGATGAAGATAAGTTCTCCTTTCGAAACGTTGCCCAGCCTTTCTGAAGCACCTTATCCCTGTTTTTAACCTCTATACGACTGATTACCTATTAATTTTTCTAAAAGCAATGTGGCTTTGTTCTTGAGTAATCTGTGCACTTGGCTTCAGCAAATGTTTCTGCTGGAAACGGCATCTCAAAGGACAGAACAATAGGAGCTTGAATGCCTGGCTGAATGAGGTTACAGTGAATCTAATACGGTTAAGGGAGCTTATTTTGCTAAAGACTTCGTTCACTTGTGCTGGTTGATACAAGGATTATTCTGAAAAAAAAAATTAACAGCGAGAAGATGTGATACACAGGGCAACAAAACGAAGCAGATAAGACCTTCGTGCGGTCTATTTTTCACCTTGTTTTGCATCTTCGAAATAAAACAAAAATTGTTTCCTGGAGAAGCTTCTTTGCAGAACAAGTGCCCAATAGCCGTGCTGGTGACGGTTATCTTGCAGCACAATGAAATGAGTGCGTCTGCACTTCGCAATCAGATAGCTGCATTGTGATCCAACTCGAAAACCATCCAAGCGCGTGATGCTTATCATGCACTTCTCAGAAATGTGTCAAGAAGTCTACAAGCTGGGGCTTGTACTCTTTGATGTGACAATAAGTTAAGTCCTCTCGGACAGCGGACCCAGTAGGAAACTATTTTCTTTTCATTATTTCTCTGTATCTATGTCTGCCTTTATTATGAGCATAACCTTTGATAGACTATAGAGAATAAATTTAGATTGCGTGCCTCCTAAATTATTGCCATCGTTTATCAATGCCAATGTGTTCTACATCAATTCAGCGGTAATAATGTTGGTTTGCTTTGGCGGTAACAGAGACATAAAGCAGGCGATGGCGCACACTGATGTTTCCTTGCCTAGGTCACCTTACATGAAACGGACATCACTTGTCCAACTAATCGAAACTCGCAACTAGCTCGTTAAGGAAGTTGCAACGAGTGCATTAATTTTATATTATGCCACTCGTTAAGTCTGCTGAAAGAAAGTTGTTCATTCATCAACTCTAATTGATTGATTCACACTTCCATTCATTGTACAACTTTTGTAATAACAGCCTTCAGACTGCGCTTTATAACACGTTGACACGGAATTTTGTTTCATCTTTCACTAGCATACCAGAATTTAGCATGTAATCCTGGTTGCATTCTCAATGTATATTTAAGCAAATAATGGCAACTTTGACTATCTCTTCATAGTTATTTGCTTTGTGGGTGGACATTGTTGGCAGAGACTCGTTGACAGAGAACCCTATAAGGAATACAGTATATCAAGCTTTGTCATTGCCCCCTGTTCAATCACTATGTGTGAATAATAGATTAAAAGGTATACTTGCATTCTGCACCAGAGTCTTTAGCCGTGTAGTGTTGCACTCACGAAAAAGGACGTACATGCCTTTCGATAAGTTGTAAGAAGGACTTTCAGTAACGTACGTTCATTTCTGTTAAGATACGTCATCTTTTCTAAACTCATGTTCAAAAACACCTACGTAATTTTCTATCCCACGTGTAACTTGCTTACGCTAGATGTATAAAAACTACTACGTTGTGTTTTATCTTAGGGAATTCCTAAATAGAACTTGAACTTACGTTTCTAAAGGAATTGATGGATTTGTCGGTTTCGCTAGTACACTGTGGATCATGTCGAATACGCACATATGTTGTGGACGCTTGCGTTGTGTGGGAAAGCAGCGTTCTTACACTCCGTTTCATGCTTTGCATTGTTTCCGAGGTGTTAAAACAAAAATCAATCAGTTTCTAAACTGACAAAAAAATGTTAATCCTGCCACAGAAGCCGGTAATGGAGCCCACGACATCGCGCTGAGCGATTTCTATTTAAACGTGTTATGGCAGATGCCTTCCACAAATGATGCTTCACAATATGACAGCACAAATTATCAAGTCGCGGTACAAGACCCCTTGACGAGCACTCCTATCAGCAGCTACGTGCGAAACAGTGTGGTTTGTTTCAGTAAATTTTATTCAGGCGAACCAGTGGCAGATTACTCAATGAACACTGCCAGTGAGAGGCCACTTTGACGAACCATGTCAACAGATTCTGGAGATTGCGTGAAGTTTACATTTGTTTGCTGTAAAATACCAGCTGGTGGCCTTCTTCATTCACTCGGCCGAGTATATTGTCGAAATGAACACCTATGGGCTCTGTTCGCATCGGCAGCTGATGTTCGGTATCGTAAAATTACAAGAATACAGCTTAAATTCGCGCTTGAACTCACGCTTGAACTCGTACCTACTTGTCCGCCTCTAACATGGGTGACGCCACCCATAGCTGGCCAAGCTAATACGTAGCACAGCTGATTTCAGCAGATTTCCTGGCTTAACTCTGCTGTGACCTATTTTACAATTTGCTTGTGGCAACCTAAGTATTGATCGTCGTAATGCGTGCATTGGAATTATCACCTGTATATTTAAGATTTAAAGATTGACGTAGAGACGCAAGCATCAAAGACACAACGTAGGGGCGACTGCCTAGTAGCGGCAACCAAAGAGCAAACGTGGTCATTTCACCAACAGCAACAGATGATAGATTTATTTAATTTAGCAATTCAAGAGGCTAAAACTTCACTTCAAAGTCATCGATGCGCGTGAAGTCAAATACCGATGCATGACGATGTGTGTAGGCACGAAAATGTAAATTATGGTGAGGCAGCCCTGGAGCTAGTTTCACAAGTAAGAAGCTGCCGTTATGTACAGTCTCAACTTCCGACCTGCAGAGCGCCTGCCACAAAAGCGCGAACAAAATTCATACCTGATAATATTCCTCACTGAAAAAAGAATATTTAATGTTAACCAGTTCAAAACTTGAATACGTTCTCTTCATCAATTTCTGTAAATGTTTTCAGCTATTATGACCCAGTAGGAGTTAGATTTTTGAATTTTCGTGATCATGTTTTACGTTGGATTTTGCTTGAATACATTTGTTGCTACTCGGTTTAGAATGTGCGCCATATACAGGGCCTTCAGAATTCCACCATCTGTAATTTCAGCAAAATAAGTCATGGTAGTGCCGCAAATGCTGCTCGCCTATGTAGTTTAACCCTTGATGAACACAGCTTTACAAATTGAGATAAATAACTGAAATCGTTGGGACTAATTTAGATGACACAAAACGTTGAACATTCGGTGTCAAAAAAGATACCTTTGTTTGGATAGAAATAATGCGGTGTTCATCCATTTCTTTAAGGCCGTTACGCATAAACGGAATACTCTGAGCGTTTTTGCCTAGAAAATAACATGCAATATTATGTCAAGCCGGCAAAATTGAGTAAAAACTTTATTTTAAATGTCCGGCGAATTGGGAGGGGTGAGGCCATAAGCACTCCAGCCTAGGGGATGGCCTCGAGTCCTTGGACACGGGCGGCTTCCTCGAAGTAAAAATTTATTTAAAAACCTGTTTTTGTTTTATTAACAGAACTTTACTCGCCTCCTCTCTCCACGTGCTGTAGCCGGCCCGAACAATAGTGCGTCCTTAGAACAGCAACGATTACCGCAACAAACTATTAGTGCCCTCTCTCTTTCCCTTCGCGAGGTAGATGATACGCAGACCTACATTCATATGGCGCTTGGAGTACGAATTCTTAGTTGATGATGAGGGGAAAAATATTGTTCTAGCCATTGCTTTACAGGCAACACTGAATATTAAAGGGTTAAGTGAATTGGCGGGCACAGATTTCCTGCACAATTTCTAAGAATAAATGCTTAAGTTGGAAAGCTTTGTTATTAGGGTTTATAATTTGTCTTTTCGGTATTTGTTTAGAGAAAGCGCTTCAAGATACTTAGATGGCACAAAAGTTTCAACATTCGGTGTCAGAAAAAGATCCCTCTGTTTGGATAGAAATAATGAGGTGTTCAATGAAAGATGATTCCTTTTTGCTCTATAATGGTAGACCAGTCGGGTTCAGTGTTATATGCCACCAACTTTGGAACTCAACACGTTCATTCAACGCTGGGAGTCTTGCTATGTTTGTGGAGACAATCGCCTGTTAATGCGTAAGTAGCGTACTCCCTAATTTGGTTATGTATATCTCAATAAACAAAATATTTAGAGGCAGGAACGAGAACGATTGTATTCAATTATCCAGCATAAACGAACTCCATAAGCGTTAAATAAAAATACGAATAACAAGTATTTGACAATTGTGCATTTGCTGACTCAAGTTACTCGCGGAAATATTATCCTAACCACGTAAATTGCTTGGGCAAGCAACATTTCCGTAACTAAAATTTTCTTTTATTTATTAAACCAACTGAGCGTTTATTCTTTTCTTTCCTGTATATATAGCGCAATTTTTTTCCTTTAACCGCTTACAGTATGACTGTTGCCATAACATACCGACTAGCAAAAAAAAAAGAAAACCTGTACTCAGAATTTTATTGCCCAAATCAAACACATTGATTGCTAGTATCTGCGTGCTTGAAGTATTGCTATCACGTGCCCGTCACTCCATTACGTGTAGCTATGACGCAAATTTTGTGCCCTTCGCATGCGCGCACAAGGTTATCAGTGCACTCTTTTCCCTGAAAAGGAATGGGACATATTTATTGAAAAGATTGTCGCATGGTTTCGCTTTTCGTGAGTGATAGATATAAAGACAGAAACTGCACCAGTCGCTTCTATTGTGAGACTAAATTATCAGTTCTATTTAGCACAATGTGAGCTCTTGAAGTTGAGGAGCATACCTTAGCTATTCTATTCACCTTCTACATTTCCAAGAATAGCCTCTGCGTCATTGTTAATTATACATTGCAGTAGCTCTAATACTGCTACCGTCGCTACAACATCAAAAGGAGAACCTTCTTCCCTCTGCACTGCATTTAAATTATTAAATGCTTCTTTTGCAATCTGCATATCTCATTACCTTTACTTTCTTCTCACTTGAAGTCTTTTCTTTTTCGCTATTTCAATACCATGCACGTTGACCAACATGCAAATTTTCTGGGTTTTCCTAATTGCTGTAGTCCCGGTTTTGCCTGTAAGTTTTTAAAATTATTTGAAAATAAGTTATTTGGCATTTAAGTGTTACTTGTGCATCTGCTCTGGATATTATAGTACACTTTTCTATGGGGAATGTGATAAGCCCGGTTCACACCTACAATGGCCAGCACTTACGCGGATACTGCCATGACGTCGCCCCTAAGGAACGTCAAGTGAATAGATTTAGTGTTGAACATGTTCTAATGAAGGGAAATGCCCGCAATATGTCGGGAATGAACTCTTAATGACGTTGATTTTAGTTACAAGGAGAAAGGTTTAGACTTCTACTATTTTAGTTATACGAGATATACAGAAATTTGATGCTATCTGAACGTGATGTACTGCGTCCGCACATCAACCGCCAGCGCTTAAAGTCACTCATTCTCAGAAATTCAGGACTGTTCATACAGTACACTTACATAACACCAACACGCTGTGATACAGCAGTTGTCCCGCGACAAGGGAAAGTGCGAAGTCTTATCACCCATTTTGTCAGAACCACACTGATGTATTCCTCTGTCACATATTATGATAACCAGTAAGGCACTGTCTTCCAACTGAGAACTTCTAGAATATTTATATTGCTTTTTGTTTGCGCAAAATGCCCCAACATTGACAAACTGCGCAACAAAAGGAATGCTGTACCGCAGTCGCGGTCAAGTGTACAGGGCGTCCGCCGCGGCTGCGATAGGTGGGCAGTTCCAAAACCGCCGCCAGCACACACCGCAAATGGGGAAAAAATTATGGGTACAGGCGCTCCCGAAACCGGCACCCGGTAGTGTTCGGGGTGTACCGCCTGGGCAATGCACCCGAGTGCCCTAGTTTCGACATGTAACCCGAAAGGGTGGTTATGTTAATTGGCCATAATGCGAACATGGCTGCATTAATTAAGGAATGCTATATTCATAAAAAACAAATGCGGCAAGAAACTCCGAAGTATCAGCGACATTATCAAGTGTCTGCGACGAAGCAAGTGAGTTCCGTCCTTGCAGCACTCCTAATGACACATTGCTTTTTCACATGACAAGCAGACAAGATGAACTATACGTGCTTTGTTGAGAGAACGTGGCTTGTATAAATTAAGACACAGCTTGGCTGTTGCAGTAGCAGCATATGTGGTCAGCATCATCACACCAACTGGTGGATGCTTGCGTCTGGCTGCCATATACGCGTCAAATTTTAGGAAGGCACTCAGGGCGACGAGGTTAATTTGAAAATATACTACAATTATCTATTAGTAAGCCGGCAACCTCATAGACAATGAACTCGGCTTTTTGGTAAGTATTCTTACGTCACAGACACATGCTTTATCTGAGACTGCAAGCACGTTCTCACATGGCAACAATGCGTTGGTAGGAAAGCCGCATAGCGAAAGTGAATTTAACTCATGTAGTGGCATTACAGCATGATTATTCATTAGAATTTTAAAGTGCACTACAAATTCAAATAGGAGGCGGAGAGAAGATTTGTCCTAAATGAAACAGAACGAATTTAAAACACTTTATTCGACGAGACTGTATGAATAATAATCAGTGGTTACTCTTGTGAACAATTTAACATCACTAAAAAATTAACAATGCTTCTTTTATTTCCCTGCGACCTGGATCGCTCAAGGCGCTGTATTCTTGCAAGTAAGACTGCATGCAAATTTTTGTTCATTAGGAATATTCTGTTCTCCCATCGCTAAATTAAAATTTTCTCTTCTATTGTCAGACCATGTCACTATGTTGATAACAATGCTACTGGCTGAATAGGAGAGACAGGTGAATTACGGGCAAATGTTGTTTTTCCTGTATGTAATGTGTCCTAGTCTTGAAGAAGAGTGATTTACAAATTTCAGCCCACACCTACTGATCTAGAAGTGTGTAATGAGTTACACACTCCCTATCATGTGATGCCTTTACATGTTGTTTTTTTTCTCTACGCGCGAAAGACGTCCAACAGTTAATTGCTCCTAGCAACCCTTACATTTCAACATACATGATTAGTTTTCTGAATGGTGTAGTTATGAGCGAGGTAATTGGCCGAAGAGGTCAGCCGGTTAGCAAAATATTGAGTAGTGTCTATAAGAGATCAAGGAGAGTTCATGCGGAGCACCCTAACCAAAAATATGTGCTAGCTAGCTACTCCACTAAAGAGATATTAGCTCTGAAATTGATCCCACATCTCTATCGCGGCTCAGCCGATTGTTCCGGTGAAAATAACTATGTGGAGTGTGAGTTAATGGGCTCGGCATTTAGGGTGTGAGACCAAAGATCATCTAATGAACAGCGTCACTTTATAGCGCACAAGTTGCGTAACGGTTTCAGTGCTGTCCGGACGAGGATACAAGAAAGACGATCCCTATGCAATCTGGTAATTTCAGCATTTCATTCCAAAAATAAATGTGTTCACCGTGCGCTGCAGCGCCAGATCTAATCACTATGTCGACTGAGTGTTCCAAAAAAGCAGTTGCTTTATATAGTACGTCGGTAGATAAACAGCTTACAAAGCATTGACCACTCTGATTGATACCTGTTGCCTCAAATTTTACGGACGTCTTTATCACTGTGCCGGGGTAGAACCACAATCGCACATAACAAAGGAGCGCAGCCGCATTAGTGGCAGCTAACAAACACATCACCGTAATTGTTCACATCTAACTTATCCCGTCTTAAGTGGTCATTACGACAGTGCCCTCTCTGTCCTATATACGATTTATGTCTGTTCTCATGGACAGCGGTAACTCGTCCACCGCTGCCTCTTCTCAGTCCACAAAAGGATTTTGATGTGTCTTGGAACACCTAACCGCAGATTCTCGGCAAGGATCTGTCAACCGACACACTCTGCTCAGACTTTCTGGAGCTGCAAAAATAACTTTTATGTTCAGACGAGTAGCATTTTTTCGAAGTAGGCCGTCATGTGTAGGTTGGTGGGCGCAACCACTTCCTTTCGTTTGTTTGCGTCTCCTTATTTGCTGGGTCTCGAGTGCCATTTTCTATAATTTTTTTTCAGCAAGCCCTCTTTACAGAAACCTACAACGACTGCGGAAACACTGCTGTAGACAACGGTACTTATTGATTCTTCAGGCTAGTCTAAGTCTTCCGATGGCGTGATTTATCAAAAGCATTTCCAAGACATAAGTTAGCAACACTCCTTTTAAGAAGTTTTGAATAGGCGTAGTTGAACGGGAACAAGAGCTTATTAGCTCTAGGTTTATGTATCCAACACGTGTGTTCTTCCGAAAGCTCAAGATAGATATTCAATACCGCAGTGCTCCTTCGGCGAGCAATCCAGCGGTCTGGGTTAGTAAAATAAACGCTTCAGAAAAAAAAAAGCATTAGAATGTTTGTCCACTGTAGAGCATGCGTTCACTCTGAGAAGAAATAAATACGCATCGACATATATGCACATTTTAAGAGCACTGAAATAAATCAATGCATCTGAGAAGCTTCCGATATGACGGCCAAACGTATGTCGCTAAGTATAGGCCCCAAACACAATAATATGCAGACTTTTTGGTTCTTAATAACCACACCATCATTCCATTCTGTATATGTTGAGTTTAGATAAAATCGGAGGAAATGTTAGAAGCGCTGTACAGATTACACAGCTGAAGTCATCATTACACTCTTCCACGCATCTTAGCAGTTTCTTACGAGGCAACGAGTAGTTCATGTTCTTTACGTTAAAAGAACATGCAAAATAGCTCCTGTAAGACTTTTCCTTCGAAAAATCTATGACTTTCTCTGATATTTTCACCATAAATGGGTCGTCAACGTCCCGAACTGCGAGTTTTTCTTTCAAAAGAGTCCGATCACTTTTTTTCCAGCTCCAATTTTCTGAAACTCTTACCCTCAGATGACCTTCGCATTAATGTGTCTTTGCACTAAACATGGTGTACAGGCATCCAGATTTCGCATTGTCGATTTAACGCCCTATGGGAATAAAATATTCTTTCTTGCACAGTATCCTGACCTCTATCTGAAAGCATCTTTACGGATACATCACAGCTCTGGTTGAGCACAGAACCAATAGCAGTGTGAGCGTTATTCTCAAATCACTGATAGACTTCTTAAACTTCTTACTCAAGACCTTAGTCTACTAACCATGGTGGTTCAATTGCCTCCCGTTGCCTCCCGAAGGAGCACGGCGGTTTTTAGACATCCAGCCTGAGTTCTCGAATCAAAACACGTGATCTACATATGAGCACAGAGCTAATAGGAGATTATTACCCGCCAACTCCGTTTACATACGGTTCGGTTGCAGGTTTCTCTAGCAGAGGGCTTGCTGAAAAGATGCCCTGTAAAATATAGCACTTGGGACACAGAAAATTAGCAGGCACAAAACAAGCGAGAGGTAACGCTTGTGCCCTACCTACACAGGAGGGCGCACTGATTAAAAATTGCTACTTGTTGAACACATTTTTTCAGCTCCGGAACAGTTAGCAGAGTGCGTCGGTTGACGCATCCATGCTGAAAATGAGGGGTTGGTGTAATCGAAATCCTTTTATGGGTAGTGAAGAGAAACTGTTGTACAAGTTGCCGCTGTCGGGAGATAAGCCGTAAATAGACAAGACAGGACGATGTCTTATTGACAGCATTAGATAGCGTAATCTCAATGTGAATTACCATGGCGGTCATCTGTCTACTACCAGGTATGCGATTGCGCTCCTTTCATTGGTGACTGCGTGTTTCTGGCCAGTAACAGAGATAAAGATGCACGCGAAATTGTTGAAGGACAGGTTATCAATCGGAGTGGTCAAGGCTGCGTAAGCACTCCGTCTATCGACCTGCTAGATAAAGAAACTGCCTTTTTGGAAAGCATTCTTTGACGAATTGATCAGGTGTAACACCCCTGCGCGTGGTGTGCAATGTGCCTTTTTTTCTGGCGGATAAACCGTTAAAGTGAGCGCATTGTGCTGCGCACTTTTTTCTTGTATCCTCATCCATCAACCTAAGAAGCTGGTATCCAAGTTGGGATGGCCACATGCCAAACATAACGCAGTGCGACATGTTGGAGTTTAGGCGAAGCGTAGCTTTTCTGATGCGGTCACCTAAATTTTTGAAAATTTGCAGCCTACGGATTTTGCAGCGTGCGTGTAGAGTGCCTGCCCGTCAAACGGTTGCGACTTTACCCCAGGCGAACCCTTAGACCGCAGTTTAGACAATCTTAAGTATTCGCCCATTTTTCATGACACTATCTGTGGCAGTGGCTTAGCTTAATATCACGTTGTTGCTAAGAGAGTCCTGCATCACTCGGCAAGATAGCGCTCCAGCACACGTGCAAAGGCGAAGAAAAAAAGGCACAGAAAATTCGCTTTGTTACATAAATTAAGCTATTGAAACCTTTATTTCTCGTGATGAGTTTTATCTGCCGTGCACTTTCTCACTGCGCAGTTCAACAGAGAAGAGAGCTGGCCAGGATACACCTGTAAGGATATTTAGGGCTATTAGTTCTTTCAGTACTGTCCTGTGTATGAAGGATAAGGCAATACAGCACCGGTAGTGGTTACGAAAGTGGGGAAGGATCTAACTGGAAAGCTTCTTTTTAAGAAGCAACGCATCGACTTTCGTGTTCTGTACAGTGTGCTACGACGTAAAAAAGAGTGTACGTATATGCCATGAAATGGGAAGATGGAGAGCCGCTACGGGGGCCTTAGCATAATTGTCGTTTGCATTGACTGAGTTGCTTCTTTATTTGTCAAAGGGCTTTAGTTTGGCGAACAAACTATATCTTTAGGGACAGCAATGAAAAAAAACATATAATGCTTGTTGTTCTTTTCTATTAAAGAGAAACAAAAGCTGCTTCAACATTGGTGTAGTTCTCAAAGCTAACATTCCTTAATTTACGCTACCAATCAAGTGTGAGAACGACAGCCACGTGTTGTGCATTGCACTGCGCTCTGCTTGTATGCAGCGAATGAGTTACTAATTAAAGCGAAATGCAGTAGTGGACTAGCCGCACAAAACAAATATTGCGAGGCGCCAAGTTTACAATGTTCGGGACACGCGTCATGCGTCGTCGGTCGTATGTGACTGTGGTGATGTCAGCAACTGAGCGGATGTAGTGATTCGAACTCAGCATAGCCGTTCAATATCGTCGCCCTTGGATTTTGTACAAATTATTGTTAACAGTCGGCAAAGCACGAGTAACACATGTATTACTTATATCATGAGAAGCCAACAAACACTGACACCAAGGACAACATAGGGGAAATTACTTGTGCCTAATGAATGAAATGAAGAAACTATAAGTTAATGGAAATTAAAGTGGATGAAAAAACAACTTGCCGCAGGTGGGAACCAATGCTCTACCAATTGAGCTACCGCGGCGCTGTTTGCGAAATGCGAAATGCGAAGGTTGTGGGTTCGGTTCCCACCTGGGGCAAGTTGTTTTTTCATCCACTTTAGTTTCCATTAACTTATAGTTTCTTCATTTCATTCATTAGGCACAAGTAATTTCCCCTATGTTGTCCTTGGTGTCAGTGTTTGCTGGCTTCTCATGATATGACTAATAAAAATCGGGCCCCTCGGTTATAACCCCCTCTCTTCTCGTTTATTACATGTATTACTTAGTATTACAGAAATATTAATAAGTTAAACATGAGTAAGAAACAATTTGCAAAACAAGTAAGTATGCTATCTGGTGGCCCTTTCTCGTCAAAATAAATATCTGATCGAGGTGGCCACTAAGCGTGCCGGTATCTCTAAACATACATTTACTGAATTAGGAACCTTCTATATACATTTAAAAGTTCCCAGCAACGTTGCTGCTCTTTTTGTACCCACGCAAGTGGCCACATGGGCGGCCTTCATTTCGTGTGGAAAAAAAGCTGCACGAGATTGTTGGAATACCTTTTTCTTTAACTTTAACGTACAGTGTGCCCTAAGAGCTGGCATGTATACACAGTTGTTAATTTTGATATTTTCATTGGGTGTACGTAATATACGGCATACACATTAGCAGTCCAAGCGATATCTGACAAAAATGTAAAATAAAGTTAGATATAATAAACCTATGTAAGTTCTGAAGTTATCATGGTTTGCGTTGCTGGAATTTACGTGATAGGAGAATGCAAACGCACTTTTCCGAAATTGCGTATTGCAGAAAAGCGCTGCAAACAAAGTGGTAAGGATATGCTAGAATATAGTGCTTTGCGCTTGACGCATGCCGAATATTGGAACAATGCTGAAACTCTTGGAATTCAAAAATGACAACCCTTTAGTGGCACCACGAGAACTTTACTGCTCCACCACAGCTTAGTGTCGATCGTTCTTGTGACTTTCAGTGGAGACTGAATGAACAGTGAGGAAAACGAATGCTTGGTCCCTGTGTAAACACACACTAGTTCTAATGTATTACGTCGATTTTTTTCGCAGTATGTAGGATGACCTTTTCAGTACCACAAAACGGTGCAAAATCATCGTGTTTACAGAAACATACCCAAAACTGGTTTCTACACGGACCCCTTGCCTGGTATTGTTATGCCATTTATGGCGGAATTGATTTGATTTTACCAGTATAACTTACAAATATGTCATAAGTCAATCTTTCTGCGTAATTTCTTGTAAAGTATATGCTCTAATACATACGATAGACTGTGGCAGACAGTACTTGATCATATTTCATACAATCACTGCAGATAAATGTTCTCGTGTTGTCTACTTATTATACACGCTTGCGAATCGCAGCAACAGTGGAAATGCCGCGACCTTACACCTTTATTTTTTCTGTGTAATTCAGCATTGTTCTTTAGTGGTTATTACCGAGGCTCGTGCCTAACGGCCGAAAGACTTTGACTCTGTCTAAGAACTTGTCGTCGAGGTGAGCCGCCGCTCTGTGCAGCTGAGATCTCAGAATCCAGACTTGGGCAGTCCAGCAAACCCGTGAGGCGGCGTAGAGGCAGAGCCTTGACGTTCCCTGTGGGAGACCTGAGCCCGGGTCGCGTTAAACCTTGCCGGACCTACAATGAAGTTGTATCTATCCATCCATTCGCAAGCGCTGTGCGAGGCAACATGTCATCCATGACGGCAGAAGAACACAAAAATTTCTTCCAAGCTATCACGCCGATCATTATTTCTGGTTCTTACGAAGGCAGCGAGGAGTATTTCTTCAAGTACTTGTTGTATCATAGGAAGTATAATAAAAGTCGGTGTATCCAAGTGGATTGACGCTGTAACGCAAGGACAGTAAATGTATGTTCCTTAGTCATTTATATAAATACAAGTTATAAAAGCAGGAATGTTTTTATATATGATTCATCTTGAACTTTGAGTAGCAGTTCCATCATGGTAAAGGACAGAATAAACATGAAGCTGTGAAACATGAAATACGGCAACGAGACCCTGCCGGGATTTTGCATCTTGCAAGAGCGCGAAGCAATTGTAGCAGCCGGAAACACGTAATAGTGGCCAAGCTTTGGACACCACTTACGGAAACAAATATTTCTGGTAGTAACTAGTGCGCATAACACGGTGCCAACCACGTCAGCGCTTTCACGAGAGCAGTCAAGTATTGCATAGTGGCGTGGTCGCAACCCTGTACGGTGGTTTGAGCGGCACAAGACGGGAGGTTGCTCGTTCCAGTGGTTTTGCGGGTCCATGCGATTCCATTTCATGCGCTGCCAAAGTATGCCTGTTTGCACAGTAGCGTACCAACCAAAGTGTTTCCACATATAATATAAACCTTCACCATGAAACCTGGTAAAAATGGGCTGTGTTGCAGGACGCGTGTATTGATTTGACTTATATGTAGCGACGAGGGGGCAGTTATATACAACAGCGTTGTCAGACAGGGCAAAACAACGAGCACACACACATAGATTTAATGAATTGCCGGAGCACAACCCTCTGCCACTGAAAACCCCAGCAATGCTATTGTCAGATTCCAACTGCCTTAAGATGAGCCTCCATCTATTGTGATCTGCCTGTTAGCCTAGCCTGTATGATGCTACTAGGTGTAGCCGCTTGGAGGTTTTGGGTAGCAGTAGGTGCCGGGATTCACGTGAGCAATAAGTATCTTAATGTACATCACATCATTTGCGCGTAGTCACTGCACAAATGACCTTGCTTATAAACAATATGTTAGTCTTTATTTGTTAAATCCCTGCCAGAAAGGCGGACTCTAGTATTAAAGTGATTGGTAAGGATTATGACAACAAACATATTGCGTTATCATGTGCAGATATGCACTGCCTCTCCAATAATGCTTACTCTACGGCCACCATAGTGCCATCTCTGCAATATTCACGATACCATTTATCTAGCCTCGTGTGCAAGCAAAATGAATGACGAAGCATACTTTTCACATTTGAAGTGGTTTTCAATCCCCCATATTACCTAAGGAAGCCAAAACCTCCCCGTGCTCTACGAGAATGTAGACACCATTCTTGTGTTTTAGGCGGTACCATAAATCTCCAGGAGGAATCAATGTCGCAACAAAAGGTCAAACCCTAAAGCATATGCAGGAAGTTGACCTTTCGCCCACTTTTAGCGAAATATAAGTTGCCAGGTAATAAAGAAGAGATAAATAAAAACGTTTTTTGCGAACTGAGGTGTCCCACTTCTCAATCTATGAGACACTTCCGAAAGCATTTCATCGTAAACAGGCTCTGCCACCTGGATACGATATATATCTGTCTACTGCACCTAGATTACTCAAGGAATGAGCTGCAAAGAAAGTTGTTTATCATCACAGGTACTGCGAGATTTGAAGAATTGACCTCAATTGCTGTGGTTCACATGGCACTGCTGCGTACTGACCATGTGTCGCAAACGTAGTTGTATTAGCGAAAAATTCGCAATGCAATGTTCATGTTGCGAAAACTGTCAGAAATGTGAAAAGTGTGACACGCAATTTGATGGAAAACTTTGCGCTAATGACGGATGAGGTAGAAAGTCTTGTTGTCCCGTCCAATGACCATATTTTCGCTGTCATGATGGGAATTTAGTCATATTCTTTTGCCTACCTTAAGGATATTTTTATGTGCGTAAATCTAATTAATTCACACATCTCCTTGGCGGAGATTTTAGTATTGACGCGTTGGAAACATCCATCCCGCGGCACACGTTCCAGACGCATTTAGATTCGAGTGCTATTGACTGCACGATTAAAACGGCAACACGCATTCCATCGGCCACAAGCACATTAATCCACCTATCCATTAACAATTTAGCACCACATCATAATATAAGTGGTGTTCGCGCCTCCCATATTAGCGATCACTTACCTAATTCCTGCTTATTAGCTCGCCGCACCAGAGAACTGGCACGCAACTTTCACATAATCGCATTATTCAAATAATTAATCGAATCACGCTTGAAACATTTCGCTTCAAGCTAAAAACGATAGATTGGGCCACTATATATCACGCGAACACAGTTGATGAAGCCTATGATACATTCTTATGTGTGCATAAAGAAGGCTGCCATGAATCTTTTCCTTTTTTCACCATAAAAAATCCTTACGATCGCGAAAACCTTGGATTTCGAACTTCTGCCTTAAACTGATAAAAAAGAAAGACAAACTTTTTGAAAGTTCTTGTCCACGAGAAGCCCTGATGACCGGCAACAATTTATACAGCATCAAAACAATACAACCGCCTTTCTTCGTAAAGCGAAAAGGAAATACTTATTTACCTTTTTCAAGTTCGAATGTAATGCAAGATCAGATATAGTATGGAAAAGGACAAATGAATTATTGAATTGTTCGCCTGCGGCTCAAAGTGCTCTAGAGATAAGCGTAAAAGGTGTGGTTTTGAAGGGCAGCAATTTAGCTGAAGTTTTCAATGATTTTTTTGTCAATCTAGTGAACACTTCGCACTATCCTGAGGCTATTAATCAAACCCAGAGTAATCAAAACAGTATATATCTGAACCCTACGAGCGTGAATGAGGTAATAACGACATTTACCAGTTTAAAAATAGCAATGTCTGCGACGTGCATAACCTACAATTGAAACCTGTGAAGTACACCATTGATATATTTGCAGCACCACTCGCACACATTTAAAGTGCTACTTGTAATTACTACTTGTAATTTCCCCAAATGGATGCAGCTCTCTAAGGTAATTGTTATTCACATAGAAGGTGTTAAAAACCAGTTTTCCAACTATCGCCCCATTACCATTTTTCCAGTGTTCTCAAAAGCACTGGAAAAAATAATACATGGTAGAATAGAAAATTTCGCCTCTAACTTCAATTTAATGACTAACACTCAGTACGGCTTTCGTATGGGCAGATCAGCCGAACTTGCTTTATTAATCAAACGGAAATAAAATTAAAAGCTTTTGAAGAGAAATAATTTCTCGCTGGTGTAACTACTGATTTTTCAAAGGCTTTCGATTGCCGGAACCATGTGACTTTCCTAAAAAAAAAAAAACTCAAGCTGTCTGGAATACGAGAGACACCCCTACAACTTCCAAGCACTTGCCTAAAACTTCGTAAACAAGCCGTAGTGATAGGTGATTCCCTTTCCTCATTTAAAACTGTGAATGTCGGTGTCCCCCAAGGGAGCATCCTTCGTCCCCTTCTGTTGTACTTTTACACTAACGAAATAATTAAAGATAAGCGCGATACCGACATTTGTTATTTTTGCGGATGACACGACACTACTGTTCCGAAACTCTAACACTACCACACTTCACCTCGATATAAACGATTGCCTTGACAAATTGCACTCCTGGAGCAAGTTAAATTGATTGGCGATAAACGTTAACAAAACAAAGGCAATTATCTTTTCACCCACACAAATTACGTGCTGTGCTGTACGGTAACATTCTCCTCGGAAATGACATTGTAAAAGTTGTTGAGTCCGTTAAATGTGTTGCTGTCCATTTTCATTAATACATGTCCTGGGATCGCCATATAAATCACGTTATCACCCGTATTGCAAAGTCCATTGGTATTTTAGCAAATTCTCGATTCTTTTTATCACAAGAGGTTAAACTAAAATTTACAATGCTCTTTTCGTTTCTCATCTTGAAGGGACACTACAGAGAAAAATGATTTCTCCTGCATCAGTAAATTACATTTCAACTAAACCGAAAACACCACTCTTACCACGATAAGACTCTTGGTAATGCAGAAAAAGCGCAGGAATGAAAGAAGGGTGGCGACGCCTCCTTGAAGTTCCCGCACCTGGTCGCTGAGACGTCGTTGATTTTGATGGTACCTTCTAGGGCCGACTTGATTAAATAGCGGTACAGACGTACTACACTGTGTTCTATAGGAACCGAATATTAAACATGGCAGGTTGCGGGAACCTTAACACAGCCAACGCGGTTCAAATGCGAAAAGATATTTTGCAATCCCTGACGTCACACTGACGTAGCGGCGTCGGGGTTTCACCGCGAAATTCAAATATTGATACTTCGGCCTTCGATTTCTCGTCTAATAATCAAACTATTATGTTGAAATGACTGCCTGCAGGGTTCTCAAACAATGGTTTATTAGTTTAAATTGATTTATTTTATCGCTTTAGTTTCTTTAATTACTGTGTCCTTGTCTGGGGGAAAAGCACAACAACGACTATAAATCGCATACTCGTATCTAAAAGAACGCTCTTCGACATATAGCCAATGAAGATTACCACGCTCATACTAAACCACTTTTTCATTTAGTTTCTACTCACAATCTTTACTGATATCACCTGGCGATAAGATATAAACAAAGCATTAACATCCCTGGAAGTTTATCAGCTTCCCTTGCAGATCTGACAAATCGAATGCAGGTATATCACACTCGTAGCGCGGAAGCTTGACTTTTCGAGAGCATCCTATGGGGAGCAAATGCTTCGCTGTTCTCTTCCTATGCAAATAAGTTACCTACGCAAACAGACACAAACGATAAAAAATAGTAGCAGCCAAGACTCCGCAAATTTTTTGTACAAGCCGAATAATATCTTCAAAAGAAATTTCCAATTTACTTATATGTTCATAAAATAAATGTTTCATCTCATTTGTACGCCTGTGTTTTTGTGAACTAGTGCTGTTTGCTTGTCAATTTGTCACCTTCGCTGTGCCTTGAAGAAGGAGGCCCGAACCCTCCTCAAGTGGACTAGCTTCCACTTTTTGTTAGGGCCTCCTTCCAAATGTTCCTTGAAAAAATAAATAAACATCATTTGAAGGTATTTACCCATGGTTCCAGGCTACTGTACTTAAGGAGCGATGTTGAGCTGGATTAGGAGACATAAAGTACATGTTCCGCTATTCAAGCAATGCAAAAACCATGTAGGGTAATTACAGCCCTTATAAAGAGTTTGTCCTAGAAGAACCCCAGAGTATTTAAAGTGTATTGCAAGAACTGCCTAAAAAGTTTCCTAAACGTTCAAGGAAAATTGGCAGTTATTACTCGGCTTTCGAAAGAAGAGTCCTTGGGGCCATTTTCTGCCTTGTATTCCGCTGTGCAGAGAGAACTATACCTTCCACCAAGTACACACATTTTGTGCAAATGAGAGGGGGAGATTTGCGCAACCAAATTCTAACCTTGCAAATGATTACTGAATGTAGTTTTCTCTCTATCTTCAGAAGTTATACAAAGGGCGCATTTTGTTTTCCACGCTCTTTAAACTACTGCATGGGGGCAGACTTTGTGTTTTGGAGAACTGTCTATGTATGCAGGGGGGATGGGGGGCGGGGAATTATGTACTTGCGAAGCCTATTGTGTACGCGTGGCTTCATTGAGGCAACACACTAACCTTATACACAAGTTGTTTTTTTCGGATCTCTAGATAGAATAAAATCTTATGCTTAACTGAATTTTTGCTGCATACTGGGGTTCGTGTCAAAGCAATAAGTGGGGACTACTTTAATGTGTGCACTGTATTAGAGGAAGTCAAAATTTCTGAAAAGATTTTCTCAGAAAGACGATTTTCTTAAGAATTCCACTGGCCATCGTTAAGTAGAAAAATAACAGTGACATACGGCATGACTGTAACTATAAAAATTTCTGTTTTAAAGTCAGTGTTCTAAGGAAACATGTGCGTACCACCATTAGTGCCAACAAACATGTATACATGGTACTCTTTTCAATATATTTATTAAATGCATATCTAATTGCATGGAGAAACTTATGTTTTTTTTCTAGTTCTTGTGCTTAGTCTAGTCTTCACAACTGGGCCTTATATTTACCGCACTCCAAAGTGTATCATTTACGACTTTATAAAGTTACCATTCCTGACAATTCTCGCATGTCGTTGGTCGTGCACGCCTTTAAACAATGGTGCGCAGTTCGTTCTTCAATAGCCAATCTTTCATAAAACAATTATTCCCCCGTGTCAAAGCAGTTGTATGGTGAAGAAACAAATAAATTTGCCCAAGGGCACAAAGCCGATTAAAGTAGATAAACACATTATTTTGCAACGTCAAACAATTCCTCAGCGATAAGCACCCCGATTGTTGCCGCAGTGTTAAGATATCTTTCACGGACTGGGATTCTGACGTACATTCACGTGTATGAATATCAGCTGTATTTCGTAAACTCCAAGCCAGCTATAAAACAGTGGCCGACCCCAACGGCTAGTACTCCAATTAGGTCATCCACTCATCTGTGCAGGTAAGACACATAGTTAAAAGCAAAATTTAAGTTTAAGGTAATGTTGCAGAAGCCTCGTACCAGCTGCTTTGTACGAAGTCACTGATATACCGTATAACCACAGGGAATTGCTAAAGTAATGCGGCTCCTGTTCATCGTGATACTTTAGCTAAGCCGAAAAGGTAAATTTTATAATGGAAATATATTGTAGACATTGATGTTGATATACGTTTAATTGTTTCCGTTTCTAATGCTCCTGGTAACAATGGTTGTTCTTAAATGAATAACTGAAACCTGGACAAACTAGTACCATTCATTTTGTACACTTTCGTATGGTCATGTCCTCTATTCCTTCCCTTCGTCTGTGTTTTTGATGCGCGACCCAACGTATGAGTATTGTTATTATTACGAAAAACATCTAAAAGAAATAAAACAGCAGCTTCCATTTCACTTTGCAAATTTTTATTTCCCCCACTACCTTCAAACTTTTCCAGATCTGACAACATGAACACAGCTCTGCTAATTCTTCTTCTGGCGCTCTCGACATCTGCCTGTAAGTGAAATATAATTGCATTATTTGTAATAGATGTAATAAACACATGAACTGTTGTAAGCATTTGCTGTTACACTTATGCAAGTGCATACCAGGTACCATACATGCTACATGGTCTTGATGAATGTGCCTGCAGACTGCTAAAGCTGTAACCAGATGTGTGGTTACGCTATATTTGGCGCAATATGCGTTCTTTCTAGTCAATTAAATTCACGGCAACGTTGCACTTTTCATCAGCAAACTTACGATGCAAGAGCATGCCTCGCGGAAGCTGTATCTACAGATTCCGTTATGAAATCCATGAATCAGGTGAAACTGTTTCCTATTATGTGCTGCACGGGACAGCTCTTGTAGGCTTCATTAGTTACGGAAAAATGGCGGCATGCGGCGTTACTGTCCAAAGTCGCATTAGGGATTGGGGGGAGAGGTGGCTGGAGTCCAGTGCGCGAACTCATTGAGCGAACAGCGTAGCTTCCTCAACTGGAGAGTACCATTGAACTGCTCCTCAACTGAAGCTTACCTATCTGCAATCGCCTCATAAGACCCGTTTCCTTCCTAAGTGTACTAGTTGAAGATGTGATCGAGTTCTTTGCAAGAGGGTACTGAAGTCGCTTGAGTTGGAGTAGCTTAGTGCTTAATGACCACTGAAAGGATGGACCTGTTGCAGTGGAGGCACCCTATCTTCGCTTCGTCTTGAAGCCTTGTTTAGCTTTCTCCCCCGCGATAGCGATAGGTGAACTGCGGACACCACAACTGAGTCGCTTGTTCAGGCGTACGCACGTTCCGAACAGGCGCCCAGACACAGTGCTTGCCGACATGCCTTTGCAAGGCTAGAGCTCACTGCAGCGCATCATCATCATATGGCTTTTACGCTTGATTTTTTTATATCAGCAGATATTCTCCAATACGGTAACACGAAATATACATATGTCATTATTACCATGAGGGAACTGAATTTATTTTGTTTCCTTGCACTGCCCAGTTAAGATATTGTGCAGAACTATGTGAGGGCAACTAAATGTTACACGCCCCACCTGACCAATTTTAATTCCCAGTACATATACAGCTGCTTACAAGGAAGGGCGTGCTTCTCAGAGAATGGCTTTAAATGCTCGCAGAGCTGATGGTTGGATGTGTCACATAGGGTCAGACGTAATGTCCATTCCCATATATCCCGTGTAGCATGCCTGTCTCTCTTTGTATAAAGCTGTTTAAATCGCATCGCAGTATTTCACCGTTTTCTACTTCATGAAAGCTGCAGTCATGACTAAAGGTAGTGAAGGAACGGTGTAACAGATCTATTTATTTGTCATATTTCATTGCACAATTACGGAAATACGCACAATACTCACAAAAGTCGAATAAACTTACACAAAAAAGGGGAAATAGAGAACGTAACCCTTCGTTAAGCTGTGCCACGAATACTGGGAATTTTTTGTATGCATTATTTTTAGAGCTCTTATTTTTCTATCACGAATAAGCGGCGACAAGTGTGACGCTTGTACTGAAATACTCAGTCTTTGTATTCGTTCGTGGCAACCACTCACAAAAAATAAGCTTGCTTTCGTTGTGAAGCAAGACTATAATGTGGCCTTCGCGCGCATAAGTCCTTGCTTCTGTAAATTTTTTGCACAATGATTTACATAACATTTTTCTATATTTCGTTCTCTTCCTGCCACTTATGCCTTCCAGATGCAGCCACAATGTAAGTAAAGTTCACTTTCTGCTTCTTTCTTCTGTTGGTCAGCAAGCAGGAACGTAAGCTAATCTTATGCGCTCTCTTTCCATGTCAAAAGCCCCGCAGATGCGACCAAAAGCCTGGCTGAGCTGAAATGTAAGCAATGCAATAAAGGGCGTTTAAATACGTTTAAACACCTATTACTACATTGTTTTCTGCGCGCGTCAAACACTTATGCTAAATGGACTAAAAAAAAGGCGTTTTCGAAACTTGTCTGTTACATTTCAGAAACTTTTATTTGTTGTTCATTTTTTCGGCGGTTACGCACTCAGGACCACTCTAGTGAAAAAATATCGGAAGTTTTAAAGGATCCGAACCATTCCCCATGGGAAGTTCGGAATACACAGCGAAGGTTGTAAATCGCCGTCTATAGGGAGCATTTAAGGTCGAGAGGTTTTCGTAATAGCTCATTATTAGAGCAGAGAGAACAAATTGAAATGTCGTAACGATAAGCTGGAAGAAAGCGGGCCTCACTTCCAACAGAAACACTTCATTCCTTCACTTCCCGTAGCGTTTGTGAGTGAATTTTAGCTAGTGCTATGCACTGGCGGAGGCGGAAGACGGAATCATGTATAGACCTCGATTTTCGCCTGCATTGTTTTATCCCTGTAACTTTTTTTACATGTGGCGCACTTGCAATGGCGTCTTAATACGTTCTTCATTAGATAAGGTACTGAAGTGACGTGACGTAGTCGGACATTGGAAGTACTGCTTGTGACGTAGAGTTGTCAACGCGCATGATCACAATTCTGTGGCAGGAAGCAGGACTCCTACTGCAGAGGGAGAAAGCACGAGTTTGAGAAGGAAAGTTCGTACTGTGCTCTGGTTTGATAGTTTCTAGACGTGATTGTCGGCAAGAAAATTAATTTTGAAATTTTAACGCCCATAGGAGCGCACGCTTCTCCCTTGACAAACGCCTTCACATCGAAGGCTATAAAAATTCTGGCACGCGAATGCAAGCTCGAATTACGCCTGCGCTAGGAAGACCTGTAGTGGAAAAATGTCTTAGGCTTATGATAAGCTGGTATGCAACGAAATACAGGAAGCGAGAGTTTGACAGTGATTGCCATTGTCGTGTAGTCAGTCGAAGCCTGCTTCAATTTTCCTTGCAACAAAAAGTCACCGAAAACACTGCACTTTGTCATGAATTATCGAATCTTTACCGTTAATATTGCAGTACGCGTGGTAGCTCATTAGGCAGTCTATACACACCTGTAGGGGTGCTATGTTTTTTATGAGCGTAGTGCCCTAATCTGATTCTACTGCTCGAACCTATTGAAAAGCCCTCTAATGGCTGAAAACTGCGCTGCGTAAAACAGTGGTCTTGCCTCTGCCTTAGCTGCCGATATGCGCCAATATGCGTTTCTTTTCATGTCTTCGGGCAGTGGTGGCCCCGCAGATACGGCGTCACGCTGTCGACCTTGAGGCCGCATTCCGACAGGGCTGGAATTCACAAAAATGTTCCGGACCGATGCTTTGGACGCACGTTAAGGAAGCCCTCGGGGTGGAAAACAATCCGAAGCCCTCAACAACGTCATGCTTCATAATGAGATCGTGGTTTTAACTGTCGCGGAAAAGCACAGGATTCGTTAACATTTAATGATATTTATAATTTCACATTTAACGCTCACGAGAACTTGAGGCCTTCTCATACGCTAAAAGTGCACTTGGCAACGGACACGAACTTTCAAATTATCACCAGCAGCTACGGGAGCTGATGCATTTAGGATGTATGGGCTTGTTTTATGAAACAGGTTTCCTATACTGAAGAGCTGAAGTCTTCTCACACGTATACAAATAGCAAGAGCTCCAGAGCAAATAAGGCCTCTTGACGCTCATAATGATCTCTTTCCATAACGCTAGATATATTATATATTTCAGGAACGACCGAACTCTTGATTTCGGAAACTGCGGAAAATGAAACACAAGCCTCAGGCTTAAGAGTCATTGGGCATACACAATTGCATAAGTGAGATCTCTAAAAACTGCCTGTGCCCCAAGTAGGTTGGGTTGGCATAAAGTGTATCCTTAACGCTTTAACTTACTAAAAATTATAGTTGCCTTTTGTGTAATGTCTGTCTTCGATTTTGTTTTTGAACTAGCCTTCTTATTGGATTCACATATAAACCAAGAAGAAGCAGTTGAAAAAAATACATTTATTCCTTGTGCCAACGAAGAAATATTTGCAAATAGGCTGTTGGCTGTCGGTGTCGTTCACAATTCTGCGTGTTCTGCAATTTGTGAGGAAGTTGTAGCAGTAGAGAATCTTATTTTCGGGGTATATCTTCTAATAGCCCGAAATTACGGTACTTGTATCGCATAAATAGAACACTTCATCATAAAATGCAGAAATTCTAGCGAAGCGCTCATATTTTTCGTTTTGATTTCCGCAACGCACAACCTTCCAGCGCTCAAGAAAAGTTATGAAGTCATTGAGAAACTCCTCCTGGGCAACCAATCCCCACTGACCACCGAGGAAGAGGAATCAGTCGTGGAATCTTTGAAGGCTCTCACAAATCTGGAAGCAAACCTTGATCCTGAAAGTGAAGAGTATTTCCTGGCGAATTTTATTCAGAAAGTTGTTGTCTGGGCAGTTCAAAAGGGTGTGTCCAAGGCTGTCTCACATGGTGTTGGGGCTGTGATTAGTAAAGTGGGATAAATGAGCAGTAATTCTATCGACCACTGCGGCACAAATAAAATACGTGCACACAATGGGCATGGCTCCGCTTCCTATGACATATACCATACCGGAACCTGAACTGTTCCAACAGCGGCGAACATATCGGGTAGTATTAGGAAATTTAGGAGTGACATCTTTTAAAAGCCCTTGCAAACCCGTTTTTGCAGACGAGGCTGTAACGACAATAAGTGTAACGATTCTGTCCTCCACCTCCAAACTGATGGCTCTTTGCCTTCCGTAAGATAAGTTCCTCGAAGCAAGTCGCATTTCAGCGGCGAAGTTTCGATGTTCTGTGTGTAAATCTTTCTGGGCCCGGCATGTTTGCATCTACGGCCTTCTTTGGATGAAGCCAAGTATGGTAGCGAAAGGCAGCCGGTTCTTTAGCCGGATGAGTTTTGATGTGTTAATATTAAGTCACTAGCTTGGAAATTGCATCAACTGCCGAGCAGACCGTATTCTGCACATCCTCCTATATTTAACAACCTGGACTGTCACTTTCCATATTTCATGTGCATTACGCTGCTGTAGCTAGCCACCATTTATTTTTCTTATATATTGCTTTTTGTAAAGCGTTCCCATTTCGACTTTATTGTTTTTTATATGACATATAAGATGAGAAGGAGAGGGAAGGTACGGTAAATGGCGCCTTTGTATGGGTTTTAGACACAAAATTTTCGCTAGAAAGATCAGGTTAAAATGACTTTTTGGTGAATAACACTCCATCCGATCTGCAGTTCCTGGGAAGTTCTAATGTACGTTAAGATCTACGCAAACGCCGTCAGGATTTTTGTTCTTACATAAAGTTCGGAGATGTTCACTCTTTCAAGCAGAATACAGTGATTCTAAAGCTTTCTAATATGTCGGGGGGAATGTAGCGTCGTCGGTATTGTAGTCGTGATGACGATGACGTTTGCTTGGCGCGAGCTACGAAAGATGCTCGGTGCCCGCCTGGACAGCTGCCATCAGAACAGTTCATCAAGCGTTCTAATGCGTTGTAATTTTAGGGTGACTTCCCTCTGAAAGCTTTCCTTCTACCTGTCCGTTTATCTGTCTGTGACGTGTGAGACGATGCGCTCCATAGGTATTCATGGGGTCCTATGGGGGTGCATAGACAATGCCTTGTGACTATGTCTGACTAGTGTGATTTATGGTTATGGCTATACAGGGTGAGTATTAAAGAGTATTAAGAGCAATGAAGGTTAATAAAAGAATGATAACATTGTTGACTATGAAATTATGTAAACGAACGTAACTCCTTATGACAATTGAAGAGTAGGAAACACTAGTGGAGAAGAATGAATTCATAATGACTACCAATTACTTAGTTACCTTTGCGCGAACGAAGATAAGTTTATACTAAGTAATTTGGCTAGTGAAACATAAGAAGGTGTAATTATTTACGCTAGTCAAGATTAGGTACTAAATGTAATAAAAAATAATTGGGCCTAATTTTGAGCGGTGAACACAGATTGTATCGACCTAATCATGATTCGCTAATGTGCATAACATGACTCGTTTGTAATTCCGATTAATCACAAATAAATGAATTAGGCCTAAATAAGACTGCTTAATACTAATGAAGGGTAAGGAAGCCTAACTCAGATTAATTACGACTAAGTTACAAAACGTAATTGACGATTATTTCTGGCTAAGCAAGAATTGAGAAACTAATTACAGTTACATTGCCCTATATAAATTAGCCTAGTCAAGATCAATTAATGCGAAATTATTAACTCTAAACAGGATTCTAATCACTGCAACGTGATGAACTCTTGTATATACGCACCTTATAATAACATTTTTTTCTCGCGAAGTTTTTCCCCTTTGTAGCAAGCGCGACAAAAATACAGACAAGGGCGAGCTCTGTGTCTTTCTGGCAATCTCTCTTTCTCTCATATTCATGCAATCATTTGAAAGAAAGTTCGGAAACCTAAGTTAAGAAGTCAAAATTTGTATTTTTATCAGTGCGAGAATATTATCTGCACTGGCACACTTTTGAGCGAAACTTCATCACACCACTGCCATGAAAGCAACCCATCATTTCCATAAATCTCACCCGGTCCCACTTATTTGTGTGCAAAATATAATGCCCAAATATTTCGAAAACAATCTTCACCAAACTGCAGATGGATTCAACTCTGCCAGCATAGACTGTCTGCTTAAAATGATTACTCTCTGATTTAAAGGTTCGCTTTTGTAGGAATTCGGCACATGAGGTGTTGTAAAGGGCTCCCGGGCTATTACGTCGAGTGCACTGAGAAGCTGCAAGCCGATTCCTGTGTTCGATTGCAACGATATTTAATTGCGAACCGCGTTCTTTGAAAACTCCGTGAAGCTTTAAGACAGTTTTTGTCTGTCCATCTCTCTGCCAGAATGGATCTGTAATCAATGCAAGCTTTTGTCACTGGGGAGGCCATGGTTTAATGAAGTATGGGGCAGCTGTTTTCACAAAACACTGTTCGAAACCAACCACCGGACCACCAATTTGTATCAACGGGTATGGGCCACTGTTTAATAAATCTCTCAGACGCCTACTCGGGTCACTGGATATGCGACACTGTTTGTGCCACTACGTACGTGCCCTCCTTCTACGCATCTCTTCGACGCCGACCTGGGCCGCCAGCTATATGCCACTGGGTATGCGTGGCTCTTCGGTCCCCAACAGTGGAGAAAATCTGCGGTACTGGACGCAAATAAACGAGTATTACATATATTCAAGCAATCGTGTCAGTGCAAGAGGTACTTCGCGGTAGCGGCGCTAGATGGCGCATCGTGTCCAGAGCAAAATGTGAAGCTGAAGCCCAGCACTATGCGTGCCATAAATGACGAATATCTGCGGTGGTAATGGAGATTGTAGGTAGATGGCTTCAGTGCTATTCCTATTACGGCAGAGGACGAAGAAGACGAGTTCTGGATTAGCTATTATTCCTGTTTCGCTGTGCTTTTCAGTTAACTTTGTGCGTACCGACGTAACCGCGGCTGGTACCCATCTTGTTCCCAGATTTCCCATCTTGTTCTCTGTTTGCTATTTGCTTGCGTTCATCCATTTCAATGTTTCCCGTTCTGAAGAGTATGGAGGTGAACCTCACCTCCTGGTAGCATTTGCGAACCAGCTGCCTGGTTTCTGTTCCTTCCCTTTCAGGTGTATATGTGTGATCACGTGAAATATTAATATACCAATTCAATATGAAGTGAAAGAGAAGATATGTCCTTCCAATTTCTTCTCGTGTCGAAGCACGATGTTTTCATTACGCTTTATTTGCTCGGGCAGACGCGCAAATCATTTTCCTTAGCCCCTTTTCTTGAAGCCCTTCTTGAACGCTTTGTCGAATTGAAGGCCTGCACCAACTGATACACCGGTGCTGACAACTGCTGCAGCTATTGCCTTGAGAAAAATGAGAATGAAGTACTGCTCAGTTTCATTTGTATCCAAGACAGCCGTATTAATCGTCTTCAGGGCATTCAGTATGCTCTCCCGATTTTCTGCAGTGGCTCCGGACAGCTGTCCTTGCAGGAGCTTTCCAACCGTGTGCAGGACATCTCCTGCGTTCTGGGCCAGTGCTGCTTCGTCCTCTGGAATAAAAAAATATGAATCCTCGTAAGAAAAGCTGCGTACTTCTGTGTAAAACTCTTGAGCTAAATATCGCTCTATGTGAAAGCCAATAAAGGTACCTTTTGACAAAGAACTCATGCTACTGAAAATCGGATGATCGTAGTTTAATGCGAATACTCCCCTCTTTAGGGAGACAAGTAACTGCGCACAATAGGCTTAGGACCGCGAACCCCCCCCTCCCACAACACGTATGCAACGTGTTGCAATATTTAAAGGTACGAAAAACATTCTGCAGAAATATGTGGTAAAAATAAAATTTTCCGTGAGTTCTACTGTTTCCACATCTTTGGACGTCGCGCAACCGATAATTTACATGACTGTACAAGCTTGCGCTACGCTATTCCCCTCAAATTAGCCAGGCAGATAAGCGAGTGACGTGTTCTGATGAACTTGGTGGCATGTAGTGGCTCCATCAAAGAGGCCACCGATTTCCCTGTCTACGAATATCGCTACTGACCTCGACTTGCAAGCAACTGGCGCTACAACATTGTAGCATTTTGCCGTAATAACGGACCTCTGAACAAATAAATATTACATGATATTCAAGAGATCAAATTAATTTATTTAATGTGGCCTTAACGCTTCTCGGGCAGCTGTGTAGTGCCACTGTGCATGTCTCAGTCCTTGTTATTACCCCACAATCACCTTGGCCAATCACCTGCCACTATAACATAAGCAATATGGAAGCCGTAAATATAAATAAGCGTATGTCTTCATCAACAGGAATATATTACATGTCGTTCTTCACAGTACAAGTACCTCTCGTTGCCATTCTACACTGCAGCATAGACATGTCACAACGTGTACCCACAGGAACTGTTAGTATTTCTGCATTGCTTGTCAAAGGTGTATTGTACCAAGATAAACAGTGCATAACACCGATGTCGTGACATCAGCTGTCCATAAACATTAAATGACATTACACGTTGCATAAAATGAATAAGAAGGTCAGTATTCGCTTGCATAAGCAATCATCCGAGTAACCTCTATCTCGTGAAGTCAGACACAACGTAACTAATGGTAAATCGCAGAGCGAGAGTATTCGGGGACTCAGTGGCCTATATGGCCGTCGTCTCTCAAAAATATGTCAAAAGTGAAGGCTACTGAAGGAACTGTGGCAAAAGTGAGGGAACTCAGCGGGCTAACCTATGGCGATTATGCTGATTGAGGGACCTTTCAGACATATTCTCTGGATTTCTTTTTTCTTTTTTATTTGCTGTTTGTTGCATGTTATTGTAACTACCGCTGCTGACTGTTTTGTTCAAAGGCAGCTGTGTGCCTTTGTCAAGCTGCCCCTACAGAGAGCAGCTTGTACCTACAGTTTCCTTCATCAGTGTAATAATAATAATAATAATAATAATAATAATAATAATAATAATAATAATTATTATTATTATTATTATTATTATTATTATTATTATTATTTCGAGATAGTGGCAACGGTCCACATTGAGCTACCGTAAAGCTTCTCGTACCTTTTCACGAAAATGTATGAGTCGCTACTGAATAAATGAGGGTACACATTTGCTGAAGGCTAGATCACAGGTTTCACAAAGTCCAAAGCACACGAACAAGCTCAGAAGCTGATCTACCACAATGAATAAAGTCTCAAAAAATACAGTGACGTTTCACTTAGTGAGCGCGGGTGACGCGCAAGCGTATGGATGCTGTAGTGCACACGACGCTATCGTCTCTCGATGTGCCTAGACGCCTACACTGTCCGCATCGAAGATCTTATACAAAAGAGAGCTGGTGCGGCCGCACCATACGCATACGCCGCCGGTGTAGAGCGCCCTCGTGCAAACATTCGCTTACTGTGTAAATTACCTAGCATGATGCCAGCGCGCAAACGCAAACATGAACACTTTACACTAGATAATCGCGGACACTCGCTGTCAAAACGCTGGCGCGAGGAATCGCGGCGGCAGCAGCGAGCGAAGTGACCACCGTGCTATGTATCGCTTCAACGCAAACTGAGTGGTGCAAGCATAGCGCACGCAACGCGACGAGCCGTCGACCCACCTCGACTCTGCCCCCAAATCTTTCAAGACAAAGCCGCTGCGGCCGCGCGTGACATAAGTAGAACGTCCCCCTTCCCTCCCCTGCCCCGGTGCCATGCGCGCGACCGAATATGGCGCGCGACCTCCCCTTACAGAAGCGACATTGAGCCGCAATCGTCGGCTCACCATCGCGCGCTTTCACTCGCAGACACAGCGCACGGTGCGTGAGGACCATGTTATCACGGGACGAACTCTGTACGTATGTATCACAAAGAAGACCCGAAAGCCTATACCAAGTGCCCCAGAAGGTAAACCCTACGCGCCTCCGCCTATGGGTATACCCTAGAGTAGGGTATGGTAGGCTATAGAGTCGGATATACCATTCTCTTTCGCAACATTTCGCCTCCTTTCTCCATCCACGCTTCGCTCAACGTTACGTACACATTCCTCTAAGTGACGTTATTTAGCCGCGTACTGAGCCCTCTCCTTCGCACTTTTCCCGGTGCCTTTCCCGTTCGCGTGCTTGGCAGATTCAGACAGACACCGCAAATTTGAAGAGCTTGCCCAGTTACGCAATTCATTTACCCGCTCCATCATATATATATATAGCTTCACTTCATATATATTCCAGCATGCGCGTTTGATATGCGTGTTCTTTCTTTCAAATTTTTCTTCTTTCAAATTTCAATTTTTTTGAATAAAGAGGACAAGTAGGATGCGCCTGTCCCGCTATACAGCTACTTGTTTCTTCGTAAACACTTTGCGGAGATATACGTCGCGATTAGGGATGGCTGATTCGTGGAAACGAGACAAGTCTAATCAGATCGAGCCCAAGGGACAGGCAAGTACGAAGAGCACCAGGGGCATAACCAGGGGGGGGGGGGGGGGGTATGGGGCTTCAGCACTCACCCCCCCCCCCCCCCCCCGAAGTTTCTTGGTGCTGTCAAGCGCCGGCGACCAAAACAGCCCGAGGCGCCGGAAATCATGTTAAATTTAGTCAATGATGCCCTTTTCATGCTCGAAAACACACTTCAGTACCAATGGTACCCTGTATTCATTCAACTGCACCACTAGAGAAGTGACTGCTCTTCCCAAACCCCACTCTACCGATAGGGCTGCTTTTTCGAAAAACGGTATAAAAGAAATGACTACTCCCCATTAAGGCGATGCGACCACTCAGGACAACTGTCTAAAAAATAAAGGGATGAATTCAACGTTGTCAATTTTGGTGACAAATTTCCGTAGCCTCCTGCCAAAGCAAGATCATTTCTGTTCTTACGTCGAAGCATGCTCAGCTGACCTGGTGTTAGGATCAGAGACTTGGTTATCTCCCGATGTTAATAATTCCGAACTATCCTTGTCCAGCCAGTTTTTATTATTTAGGAAAGACCGCATAACTTCACGCGGTGGTGGGGTAATAATCGCTGTAAGGAAAAGCTTGGAAGCGTTTGTTATTGATACGGAATCGTGCCTGGAAATTTTGTGGATTGCATTACGTCTGTCACCGTCTGTAACTTGTGTCGTTGGGGTGTGTTATCGCCCACCTGATTCACCCGAGGAATTCCCTAAACACCTGAATGAATCTTTAACTCACATTCAGAAGAAATTTCCACGCGCACCAGTATTCCTGGCCGGCGACTTCAATTATCCGAATATTGATTGGAAAACATGCAGGCCCCTCCATTGCACAAGAAAGCGTGAATGCCAGAATTTTCTGGATGTGTTAACACTTTTCAAACTGCACCAAATAGTTTCCACACCTACGCGTGGTCATTCGCTTTTAGATCTTGCACTGACAACGGAACCGGAAAGTCATCTGTACACGTTTTAGATGGCATCAGTGACCAGATGATACTGCAGTGCGTATATACAGTAGTCAGGAATAAACCAGAAAAACAGAAAAAAGTAATATTTGATTATACCAGAGCAAATGTTGACGCTCTTCTTAATGAACTATCATTATTCTGTACAGATATTTTCCACTCTTTCAATATGCGGGATGCAAATGAGAACTGGTTCCTAATTCGTGATAAACTAATTCTGCTGAAAGATAAACACGTGCCTAAGGTCACCATTACCACATCTACAGAAAGTACATGGTTCACAAGACATGTGAAACGATGCATAAACAAAAAGAAACGGTTGTACGCAAAAGCTAAACTGACAGCATCTGAACACGAGTGGAACAACTACCGCACACATGAGCAACTGTGCAAAAGTGAAATTGAATCAGCGATGGACAAGTTTTATAACAGTGACCTTTCACACATGTTAAAAAACAATCCTAAAAAATTTTGGCGGGTTGTTAATCCAAATTACAGTTCAAACTCCTCAGTATCCATAAATAAAGAAGGTAATCTTCTTACTTCCCTTGAAGTAGCAGAGGAATTTAACCAATTTTTCTGCTCAGTATTCACTCATGAGGGCCCCTTACCTACTGACCTACAATTCCCAACGCTGTACCAAACTATGGAAGAAATAAAACGAAGGACACCGACCAACATTGAAGAACTAAAAAATGAATAAATCTAAAAGACGTTTCGGCTTCACTACGGAAGCCTTGTTCACAATGGGATGACGGAAGGTTCATGGAAGCTTATGTATGCTTTAGAACGTGACGTAAGCAGCGCGTGTATGACGGGGGGAGGGTTCCCTCATTTCGATTAAGCGTGTGACGTGTTTTTTGTATCTCCAGTGATTCCAGATACAGACGCGATTTTTGGTTTCTTTCTTGGCCGATAATTTTCGAGCGATCCCAGTCGATATTGTGGCCCGTTGCATCCGTGTGCTCGGCAAGGGCATTCGACACTGTACGTGTCGTTTTATTTCTTCAATGCTTCATCCCGACCAGACGGGCTTCCGTCGAACCCTCGATTTCATGTACCAAACTATGCCTGACATAACTGTCATGCCAGAAGGCGTATATTCTGCCATAGACCGTCTCCCTATTAACTCGGCACCCGGCCCCGATGGAATATGTCCTAAATTGCTAAAAATAGCAAAGCCTGTAATATGCCCAATCTTAGCCGCAATTTTTCAGCAATCAATAGATACGGGCTGTGTCCCAAACGACTGGAAAATTGCGCGTGTCATACCCGTTTTCAAATCTGGTGATGCCTCTAACCCGTCAAATTACAGACCAATTTCGCTAACCAACATTAGCTGCAAATTACTAGAAAACATAATCTCATCGGCCATCATGAGCTATCTGGCGAAACATAACTTCTTTTTTGCGAATCAGCACGGCTTTCTCCACGGCCGATCTTGCGAAACACAACTGTTCGAATTAATTACTGACCTTCATCGTGCTGTTCATGCTCACTCTAAAATAGACGCCGTAATTGTAGATTTCGCCAAAGCGTTCGACAAAGTTCCACACAAACGTCTAATTAAAAAGCTTGACAATGTGAACATTAATTCGAAGGTTATTTTTTGGATTAACAATTTTTTGGCCAATCGCTACCAATCAGTCTTTGTTAATGGTCATTCATCAACCCTCTCCCACGTTAAATCTGGAGTACCACAAGGGTCTGCACTTGGACCTATCTTATTCTTAGTTTATATTAATGACATAAGCAATAACCTGAGTTCTACGGTCAGATTGTTTCCAGATGATTGCGTGATATACAGGCAAATAATTGAACCTTCTGATATACCCAGTAGACTTTCTCTTCTTCTTTTAATCTTTCCGTCCCCTTTTCCCTTTCCCCAGTGTAGGGTAGCCAACCGGGCTCAGTCCTGGTTAACCTCCCTACCTTTCCTTTATCATTTGCTCTCTCTCTCTCTCTTCTGATTCACTTCAGCTACAATCGGACTTAGACAAGATTAACAATTGGTGCACACAATGGCAAATGAAAATTAATACCTGGAAAACAAAAGTCGTGACATTTACCACAAAAACTGACCCAGAACCTTGTCATTACATTCTAAACGGCATGACCGTAGAATCGGTACCGGTCATAAAATATTTAGGGATCCATTTAGCATCCGACCTTTCATGGAACATTCACATAGATATGGTCAATAACAAGGCTTCTAAAACACTCGGATTTCTCAGACGCAATCTGCGTTCAGCTTATGCAGACACTAAGTATTTAGCATACACCACATTAGTGCGCTCGCAGTTGGATTACGCCTCTTTGATTTGGAACCCATAGCAAGCATACTTAATAACAAAATTAGAGTCTCTTCAAAATAAAGCCGCTCGATTCATATCGAAGAACTACTCGCGTACGGCAAGCGTCACTGAAATAAAGAAAGCTCTCAAGTTACCTCTTCTTGAAAGACGTAGAACGCTTTCCATGCTGTCCTTTTCCCACAAATTATATCACAGCCACTCTTCTTTTGCTATATCCAGTCTCACGCCAGCGCATCGCATATTCCCACGCATTGACCACCAACTCAACGTAGACCCCATCTTTGCTGGCACTAACCTCTTCTTTCATTCGCCGCTCGTCCTAGCCATCCGTCAATGGAATCTTCTGCCTGGCACCATTGCATCTGTCATTGATTACGAAGCGTTTGTAACCAGCCTGAAATGCCACCTTGAGCTGTAACCTTCATTCTTCCCCTCTCCTCACTTCATTCATGTTTGTGTATATATAACGCTACTCTCTGTAACAATTGAATGTTTGTTGATGATTGTTGATATGTATCTTTATATTTTGTTTTTCTCTTCAACATGCTGTTAATGGTGAGCGACTTCTGTACACATCGTAGTACTGCGTTGCTTTGTACTAACTGTTGTTCCCCCCCTATGTAATGCCTGCTGGGCCTTTAGGGTATTTGAATAAAAAAAAAAATTGTGCAATCGGGCTGAATTTCGCGGCAACGTCCACGCACCAGGAGTCACATATCGTAATTCAAGGATTCCCAAACGAGCACAGTTTCAAGGACGTTTTGAAGCCGAGCGGGCTCGTCGCCGCATATCGCGGAGGCCATGGAGTCTACGCAGCGCATGGATTTCATTTCTCGAACTTCATGGGTGTAAAGTTGTGATAAACTTTTGATGCGAAACGTGCATTGACATTTCTGAAGTCGTGCTTTAGATTTTCAACTCAGGAACTTTGTGGGCTTGATTACATTACAAACATTTGACGCCAAAAGTGCATTGACTTTCCTAAAGTCGTTCATAGGATCATACGGCGAGACAAGTCAAATCAACACGCTGTCCGACAAGTCGACAAAGCACGCAGCGAGGACCGATGAGCCGAAATACTTATTTATTTATTTATATATATCTTTATTTATTTATTTATTTATTTTTGATACCTTACAGGCCCCTTGACAGGGCATTGAGTAAGGGTGTAACAAAAGTGCAAAGTGTCTAGACAGAGTACACACATGCGTTGTAGTGGTTCATTTATGCCGTCATACCACAGAAAACATTGTCAACATTTTTTTTCACCTGCGCCAAAGCATCCATTTCAAGGCACTAAAGACTGTAAAGGCAACTACATTCTCATTTATTTTTCTACATTGACTTTTATTCGCGAGAGCACATTGAACCTTTTGAATTTTTTATTTTATTTTTATGTGCGAGAGAAAACGTAACGGGGGTGGCATGGGTGAGCCGACGATGGTGGCTCAGTCTTGTGTGCGCAAGGAAGAAAAGCGAGGAGAAAGCGCGCCGCCTCCTCTCGCGGGCGATACATCAGGGGGAGTGGAGGGGGGGGGGGTTGTGATTTGTGAATCTGTGGTTGCGCAACACATTTATTTAGCTTGTTTGACGCACTATATACAGTGACATTTTCTTAGATAAGTCGATTTATTGGAGACTTATACGTAAGTTTAAATAACTTGTTGCGAGGTTTTGCGTATAGCTGCAGGGAACTTTGTTTCCAGTGACACTTTTCTCCATTTATCAAGCTGTATTTTCGCACTTGTAGATTCCATTGTATCCTCGCATTTATAATGTACGAGGGTGAGTCAAATGAAGGTGAGCGAACCCACCCCGCGCAATAACGGTTAGGTTCATGATGTGCGAGCCATGCGTGTAGCACACAGGCATCTCTCCTTCACAAAAGTGACACGCACGTGTGAGAATAAAGGTTCGTTAATGCCCTCAGACACCGGGTTGAACATGGTTGCGTGACCTAATCGTCACTCTAAAGGTTGGACAACGTGGTGTGAGATTTTTGACAGCTGTACACGTTTCCCCAAAAGAAATTATTCGCTGTATGGCTGCCGTGTACGTTGAACATTGCATTTCATTGGCCACATTGAAGCGTTGGAGGGAACGTTTCAAAGAAGGACGTGCATGTTGCAAAGATGATGCAAGATCGGGCCAAAGCCCCCTTGCAATCACCCCCAACACAATTAACAAGGCTGATTAGACAACACAAAGGCTGAGTAGACAAGAACGGAGGATATGAATCGATGAATTGGCAGGGCGTGTGAAGATCATTCACGGTTCGGGTCACACCATAATTCATTATCATCTCGGTTATTGGTTCTTCTGTGCGCAATGGATTTCCAACATTTTGAACCACCGCCAGAAGACGAAGAAGTTCGATGCTGCCTTGCCTCATCTGATCGGTATCACATTCAGGGTGACGACTTCTTGTCTGCAATTGTGGCCGGGGACGAATCGTGGTGCCGCTACTATGAGCCTGAAACACGATGGCAAGGCTTAGAGTGGAAACATTCGAATTCACCGCCCCCAAAGAAAGCAAACGCCGCCGTTTCTGCCGGAAAGGTGCTTTTGAATAATTTTTCGGTTGTCAGACGCCATTATTGATCGAATTTGCTAAACGTAAAGAGGTTATCAATAGTTTCCGATATTGCGAAACGTCGCATCGGCTGCGTGTCGCAGTCAAGAACAAACGACGTGGAAAATTGAGTAATGGGGTTGTCTTGTTCCAAGACAATGCCCGTCCCCACGTGCTGAGAAAACTGGCAAAGTTCGCGTGGGAAACGCTGTAACATTCGCCATATAGCCCAGACCTATCGTCTTCTGATTTCCACATTTTGAAGCATTTGAAAAAAACAGCTCAAGGGAACAAAATTCGTGTCGGACGATGATCAGTTACAGACTTTTTGAAGTAGCAACCCAAGGAGCTTTATCAGACGGGAATCACCTGACTCGTTAGTCAGTGGGACGAATGCCTAATGCTCATGGAGACTACTTTTAAATGAAGTACCCCATTCGTCATATATTCGCATTGGCTCACCTTCGTGTGACTCGCTTTCGTATATATTCCAGAACTCCTGCTTGTTATATGTTCTCTCTGTTGCGCTCTAATTTCGGTGCAATTACTCACAATACATGACCGGTGACAGCTTCTGCTGCGCAATACATTGTAACAAAGGACAGCATCATTCAGATTTTTCCCTGGTCATTGCACATGTACAAACAAGTAAACAAGGCTCTCAAATGACAGCGAGAGGTAGATAGATGCAAATCAGAGAAAGGCAGGGAGGCTAACAGTTTCAATAAAATATTTCCCCTCAACGTGTTCATTCTATGGCCTTTACATTTTTTATGTCAGCGGCATGCACTTCTTTGCTGGTTTCAAACTGATATAATTCTAAAGTTCGAGTGATGCGTTTTATACTTATTAGACAGAAATGCCGGCAAAAGTGACTGAGAACGTTATTCTAATTTTCCGGCGATTTAGGCGGGGTGGGGACATACGCACCCTAGCCTAGGTGACGACCTGGAGTACTTGGACAGGGGCGGCTTCTTCGAAGTAAAAATTCATTTAAAAACCTGTTTTTGTTTTATTAGCATAACTTTACTCCCTTGTTATCTTCATGTGGTGTAGCTGGCCCGAACAATAGTGGCCCCTTAAATCAACAAAGATTAGCGCAACAAACTGTTAGTACACTCTCTTTCCCTTTGCGAGGTAGATGATACTGAGACGTACATTCATATTGCCCTAGCAGTACGAATTCTTATTTTATGACAAGGGAAAAAGTATTGTTTTAGCCTTTGCTTTAGAGCAACACTGAATATTAAAGGGTTAAGTGCATTGGCGGGCACACATTTTCCGCACAATTTCTCTGAATAAATGCTTAAGTTGGAAAGCTTTCTTATTACGGTTCATAATTTGTCTTTTGGGTATTTGTTTATGGTAAGTGTTTTAAGACAACCGTATTAAAAGATTATTCCTTTTTTGCTTTTTAATTGTAGACCAGTCGCGTTCAGTGTTATACGCCATCGACTTCGGAACTCAATACCTTCATTCGATGCTGGGCGTCTTGCCATTTTAATAGAGACAATCACCTGTTAATGCGAAAGTTGCGTACTCCCTAACTATATTATGTCTAACTCAAAAAAACAATATCATTATGGGCAGCAAACAGAACGATTGGATTCAATTATCTAACATAAATGAATGTCATAAGCGGTAAATAAAAATACGAATAACAAACATTGGTAATTGTGCATTTGCTGACTCAAGTTGTTCGCGGAAATAGTTTCCTAACCAGGTAAACTGCTTGGGCAAGCAAAATTTAAGCAACTAATATGGTCTTTTATTTATTAAACCAGCTGAGCGTTGCTTCTTTTATTTCTTGTATATATAGCGCAATCTTTCTTCCCTTTAACGGCTTACAGTCTGACTGTTGCCATAACATGCCGACTACCAAAAAAAAAAAAAGAAAGAGAACCTGTACTGAGCTCTTTATTCTCCAAATTAAACACATTGATTGTTAGTATCAGGGTACTTGAACTATCGCTATCATGTGCCCATCGCTCCAGTACGTGTAGCTATGGCAAAGATATTGTGCCTTTCGCATGCGCGCACAAGGTTATCAGTGCACTCTTTTCCCTGAAAAAGAATGGGACATATTTAGTGAAAAGATTGTCAAATGGTTTCAGTTTTCGTATGTGATAGATATCAATGCGGAAACTGCACCAGTCGTTTCTATTGTGAGACCAAATTATCGGTTGCATGTAGCACAATGTGAGCTCTTGAAGTTAAGAAGCATACCTTAGCTATTTTATTCACCTTCTACATTTCCAAGAATAGCCTCTGCATCATTGTTAATCATACGTGGCAGTAGCTCAAATAATACTACTGCGACTACAACATTAAATGGAGAGCCTTCTTCCTTCTGCACTGCATGTAAATTATTAAATGCTTCTTTTGCAATCTCCCTATTTCTTTACCTTCAATTTCTTCTCACTTGAAGTTTTTTTTCATTTTCGCTATTTAATGACCATGCACGTTGACAAACATGCAAGTTTTCTGGGATTTTCCAATTGCTGTAGTCCCGCTTTCTGCCTGCAAGTTCCAAAAGTTATTTGAAATAAACTTATTTGACATTTATGGGTTACTTGTGCATATGCTATGAATATTATAGTACATTTTTGTATAGGGAATGTGATAAGACCTCTTCCCACCTACAATGACCAGGACTTACGCGATCACTTCCGTGGCGTCGCGCCTAAAGAACGTCAAGTGAATAGATCAGTATTTAACATGTTTTATGAACGAAAATACGCACAATATGTCGAGAATGAACTCTTAATAACGTTGACTTGAGCTACAAGACGAAAGGTTTAGATTTATACTATTTTAGTTATGCAAGATATACAGAAATTCGGTGCTATCTGAACGTAATGTTCTTCGTCCGCACTTCAAGCACGATTGCTTAAAGTCGCTCATTCTCAGAAATTTATGACTGTTCATACAGTACACTTGCATAACGCCAGGACGCTGTGATACAATAGTTCTACTGCGACAACAGACAGCGTGAAGTCTTATCCCCCATTTTGTCAAAATCATACGTGTTTCTTCCTTTGTCACATGTCATGATGACCAGTAAAGCAGTGCCTTCCAAGTGAGAAGAGCTTCTGGAGAACATATATTGATTTGGGCTGCGCAAAGTGACCGAACATTGACAAATTGCAGAGCAAAGGCAATGCTGGAATCACAACAAGTAGAGGCGGCATGCAACTCCGTAGTATCTGCTACAATGTCACGTGTCCCCCCCCGAAGCGAGTGAGCTCAGTCCTACCAGCATTCCTTATGACAATTTTTTTTCACATCGCAAGCAGGCGATGTGTGTGTGTGTATTAGACGAAGTTAACTATACATGCTTTAGTGAGAGAACGTGGGTTGTATAATTAAGAGACAGCTTGGCTGTAGCAGTAGCAGCAGATGTGGTCAGCATGATCACACCAACTGACTGCTGCTTGCATCTGGCTGCTTTTGTATACGCGTCATCAAATTTTTGGAAGGCACTCGGGGAGACGAGGTTAATTGTAGAGCATACCATAATATTCTATTAGCAAGCCCGCAACCTGATAGACAATGAACTCCTTATTTTGGTACAGTATTCTTACGTCACAGACACACGCTTTATCTAAGACTGCAAGCACGTTATCGCATGACATCAAAAATTGCCAAGAAAGCCCCTTAGCGAAACTGAATTTAACTCATGTGATGGCATTACAGTACAGATTATGCCTTAGAATTTTAAAGCTAAGCGCATTACAAGTTCAAGAAGTTAGGAGGTGGAGAGGAGATTTGTAGAGGAGCCCGTACAAAAATGACTGTTGATTAACCATTGATATATTGTTGGGCAATTGTTGGAACAACGGACTTCAACAAATTTTCAAGAGAAATTGAGTTCACTCAACCCTTGCACAACAATATTACCGTTGAGTATTCTCAATAAACAATTTATTGGGTAATTTGTGTTGATTTTTCTAGTTGTTGTTTTTTTGTTGTGTAGCAGTTGAGTCCAGTATACAATAATTAGGACTCGCATATGAAGACATTCCAAACATGTTTTGCGATGCGTTCCAACCTCATTCCTGTCACTTTGCGGCAGGTAGGTTCTTCTTTCGCCTCGCTTTCTTTAAAAGAAAATTATGTGTGACCGATGGTGTGGAATCGAACGTCGGCCGTCGAGCCCGGTACTCTAACCAATAGGCGACGAGCGCGCGCATACTCCTCTCATTCGAAAGCCAGTAAGCTCTGAAATGCTTGGCGTGTGCGCCGCGTGCCACTTCCTGGTGCTGTTGCTACAGCTGAACCCGCCGTGGTTGCTCAGTGGCTATGGTGTTGGGCTGCTGAGCACGAGGTCGCGGGATCGAATCCCGGCCACCGCGGCCGCATTTCGATGGGGGCGAAATGCGAAAACACCCGTGTGCTTAGATTTAGGTGCACGTTAAAGAACCCCAGGTGGTCGAAATTCCCAGAGTCCTCCACTACGGCGTGCCTCATAATCAGAAAGTGGTTTTGGCACGTAAAACCCCATAATTTAATTTTTTTTGCTACAGCTGACGCTTTGAAGCGCCTATCTCCGGGACCGCCCCACTTTCGTAGCCATTTTCGCTACGTAAAAACTGCAACGTTAGACAAGATTCATGACCGCCCAGGTTCATAACGATTTATTTCTTCGCCGGTGTACAAATGTCATCGTCGTTTTAACATACACTAGATGACATAACCATTCGTACGATCCGAAATGAGCACGTTTCGGGGAGCAAAAGAATGCGAAATTCACTGGCAAACACGGTGACTACGCGCATGTGGAGTTCCCCAAAAGTAGACGCGGCGGCAGTGCGGCCGGCGATAAGACAGGCGCCGATACGTGACGACGCTACCTTCGAGCATCGGACGCGCTGTGGGAACCGTAGGATGCAAGCGCGCACACGCTACAAACATACACGTGTGAGGTCTTCGAATTTCCTGCAACGTACCCTCTGTCCGTAAAGGAAATATAGTTTTTTATCCAATGTCCATGGTACTAGAGACCAAAGAATGAACGCGCTTTGAGATCGCAGCGCGCAGCCGCTATAACCATTTACTTCAAATATCTTCGGATTCAGCAACAGCCGCAACAGTATCACAGCTAATCGCTGTAACTGCGGCTGCTTCCGTTTCTCGCCTTGCAAGAAGCACGCGATTTATTTGAGCCTCGCCGAACTGTCGTCCTCTCATGTCCCAAGCCTGCAGGTCTCGTATGTTGAGTTGAGAACACCAAAGGGAAATGAAAGAAATACAGGTAACGGACTTTTGTCGTACCTTACTTGTCACCTTGTCATCTGCAAAGACGCTACAAACTATTTTAGAAGATTTATTTTTGTAAATGTAGCAAAACTAGTAGTAATGTTTATTTCTAGGTGGCGCAACAAACGTTAAGGTAGCGTTCGGGTGTGTATGTGTGCGCGCAAGCGGGTGCAAGCGAGCTTTGTTTTGCGCACACTTTTGCAACAGTACACACGGTTACCGCTAGTTTGTAGTCGCATTTTTTGGTCGTAGTATTTATTGTTTACGCTACCAATTAGGTAGTTCTTAAAAATTTTAGATGGTTAGTTGATTAAAAATTATTGCAAATTAATTAGCGGTTTTTAAGTGCCGTTATATTGTGTTTGAAAGGTTTTTATAACTGAATACGATAGTGAAGCTGTGAACGGCTTTCGGACTCAGTTATTCGGTTGCAGTTGTGCGGTGGTTGACGCCTCGTGCTTCTTGATGAAAGTATTTTCTTTTCGGACATCATGACGCACATTTTAGTGAAATGCTTTAACGACAATAAGAGGGACGTTTATCCGTTGAAGTCGTTGGCTCACCGAGCTACTAGTCTTCGACTGATGTGCGAGCCTGACGGTTTTGATGAGTTGCGCGGCAGAAGCCATGATGCCTATTGGAGAGAAGGCACCCCGAAGCAGTCGCAGCCGCATTTCTGAAGATAGGTAAGCAATCTCGTTTTCTTGGGCACGTAGCCTTCTTTTCTATTTTGACATCGACGAGCGTGACATGTTAAGCACACCGTTCACTTTCTTCGAGCAAACCGCATGCCCCGGAGCAAATGCGCGCGATACTAACTCTCGCTGCCGCCGTCACTTCGTTTGAAACAATGGTAGGCGAAGAGGCAGCGGCGCCCTGCATGCGTAAAATTGCATTGCTTCATTTGTTCCTGTCTAATAGCGTTTCCTTAATTTGTATGAGAGAACACAAAGTGAACATAAGGATCGGCTTCTCTGCGCAGTGATAATTTTGTACAGTGGTCTGTCATCTTTCATAGGGGCTCACGTGGGCCGTCTAAGCGCTTGTTATCGCGTTTCGATACGTGAGAGGCGCGCTGCCTTTCAAGGTATTTAGGCAGGCTCTACGAGCTCAGGAGAACCACGACAAATTATTGTGCAGCAGGTGTGCAGCTCTGCTACGCTTGTACCACACTCGTACCGGAAGGCAGTGTTGCACTTCACGCTTACGCATTTCGTAACTATGGCGGTGGCCGTGGCAGTTTGGGGCTCGAGATCGTGGATACGATCCCTGAAGCGGCCGCATTCCAAAGGAGCGGAATGCAAAAACGCTCGTGCATTGTGCATTGTATGCACGTAAAAATTTCCAGGAAGTCAAAATTAATACGGAGTCCCCAACTACGACGTGCCTCATAATCAGATCGTTGGTTTGGCACGTGGAACGTCAGAATTATCTTTTTATCCGTAGTGGCTCATCGTATACCATACGGTTAGTGCGATCACCTTTTGTGCCGTAGCGGTTAAGCGCGCCTCGATTTAGGTTGCGGCTAATGATGCGGCGCACCGCGAAATATATTTCGCCTCTCTGGGATTTGCGGAGAACGGCCAACCGAGTAGTCACAGCTTCCGCGTGGTGACTGTAAACGGATACACAGTGCAACTGAACAGAGGTGTGGTGAATGACGTGGGCAAAGAACACAGTCGCCGACGGGCTCACCTTATCGCCTGTCACCGCCAAAACTACCGCATTAAGCATCTTTATCTAGCGCGGCGGGTTGCCGTTGAAGGCGTACTCTACAATTTTATTAAGCGATAACCGAAACATGCCACCGTTCTCTGCTGCCTGTTTGAGTTGGACCGATCCGAATGTGCGTTGTTTCCAGAAGCGAAAGGAGCGCCAATCGGCGCGTTGTCGCCTCGAGCTAAGCGTCGCACTCGAGCACCGTTTGCGCGGTCAAGAATGACGCGTGCATAAAGCTAGCTCACTGCGCGGACGCTACCGCGCAAAACGCGCAAGGGCGTGTACGCGACGTTCTGCACACAAATCGCGCGGGATGACGGGAGCCACGCCGGAGCGGCTAGCTTCAAATAAGCGGTAAGTGTTCTCGTGCAGGCACGCTCACGCTCGCATCGCTCTCGGCGTATGTTTAGGTCATTCCTTCTACTGGACTTCTACCCAAAGATTCGATATCTGTTTGGTATCGGCTACGCAATGTCGAGTGGTCTTTGGTTCTGCGAGAGAGCCGGGGATATTTTCCCCAGTGTGAAACATCGCTGTGCGTGTTTTAGCTAACATTTACCGTAGCAACCCATTTCTTCCTTTTATCGACGGCACTCGTAAAGAGTCGCAAATTTTTACTTGCCAGTATAGTGTGTACTTCTATTTCGTGCGTAGTTATGTGCAGTGTGTGGTAGATTCTTAATCCGCGTAATCTTATTTTCTATCCACATTCCCTTCTCACAGGTTACGTATGCAGCAAATTCCCAGGTGCTAAAGTGTTCTACGCCAAAAGCACCTTGGCGTCGTGCAAGAGACACCCGTTGATATGTGGCTGATTCACTAGCAAGCTCGCATCTCTGTTGCCACTCTCCATCAATTGGGATTTTCAACTATTTTTTGTGCTGCTCTGTGGTGTACTAGCTGCCGCATGGATGCTGTGAAGGCTTACTTTCAATTTTCTGTGGCGTTTAGTAGTAAAGGATGGGCTACCTTTTGAGCGGAGGCATTTACTTTTGTTTGTGAGAATGTTTACCAGCCGAACCAAGTGATACGTGCGTACTGTAAACAGCAGCACGAACAGAGGCGGACGACGAAATAGGTAGGAGCACACACGAACGCAAGCTCTACTAAAAGTTTGCTTTTGATGACAAAGGTATTAAATAAACACACTGGTCAACTTGGCAAAGGTAAAAAATCCGTGCATGCGTGGCAGAAACAGCCACGTGCGACAAGAAAAAAATATGAAAAAGCCATGTCATGTAGAATAAACGTGCGTGAAAAACGATAACTATCGGAAAAATCTTTCAAAAAAGCGAAAGATTTGTCCGATAAGTGATATTACCCAACGAGAAATGCTCTTTTGAGAACTGCAACTTTTTCCCACTAAGGGCAACAGATACCTTGGTTATGCATTTGTTTCGTTTGTGATCAATAAATATTGCTTCTGGAACTCCTCTGGTGTTGGGGTATAGAGCAGAAAGAACGATTGTTTCATCACAAAGAACAGAACACAAGAGGACTTATGGAAGCATTATTTATTGATCACGATATATTCATAAGCAAGATTTCTTTGACCCTTAGTGGGAAAGAGTTGCTGCAGTACTTTTCGTTATTATCACTTACAGGACAAACCTTTCAGTTTTCATGTTTTTGTTAGTTTTTGACGCACATATTTATTCTACAGGACGTATTTCGGTCCTTTTTTGTTGTGCCGGGCTGATTCTGCTGCGCATCCATGGCTTTTTCTTTGTGAAATTGGCCAGTGTGAGCCAATTTTGAGTGAGCGTTCATGTGTGTTCCTACCTTAATTCATCCTTCTCGTCTCTGTTTGGGCGGTTGTCAAATATAAATGTACACCGAATTGGCGAAGTGTCCATAGAATTGATACATGAAGTTATTTGCGCTGTTTATTTCAGAAAGAATGCTATAGGGTCTTATCTTCTCTTTGTTTTGGCACTGAGTACATTATTCTAGTTCATCTTCAAGGAGTCCCCTAGACATCAGGAATTTAAAGCACACTTTATCCGACGCACTGTATAACTATTATACAGCGTTTATTTTTGTGAACAACTTAGCGTCACTCTAAAATTAACAATGCTTTCTTTATTTCCCTATCACCTGGATCATTAAAGGTGCTGTATTCTTGCAAGTAAGACTGCATGTAAATTTTTGTTCACTAGGAATATTCTGTTCTCCCATTGCTAAATTAAACTTTTCTCCTCAATTGTCAAACCATGTCATTATGCTGATCACAAGGCTACAGGCAGAATAGGTGAGACTGGTGAATTACGGGGAAATTTAGTTTTTCCTGCATGTAATATGCTCTAGTCTTGAAGAAGAGTGATTTACAAATTTCAGCACACACCTACTAATCTAGAAATGTGTAATAAGTTAGCACACTTTCTATCATGCGATAACGTTACATGACTTTTTCTTTACGCGCTGGACTGTTCAGAGAAACAACGTTGATGAAACACGTCCAAGAGTTAAGTGTTCTTAGCAACATATGCCTTCGAAATACATAATTGGTTTTCTGAAAAGTGGAGTTATGAGGGAGGCCATTAGCTGAAGAAGTGCGCCGGTTAGCAAAATATTGAGCAGCGTTTATAAGACATCAAGGAGAGTTCATGCCGAGCACCCTAAACAAAAGTATATGCTTGGTATTTACTACATTGAAGAGATATTAGCTGCGAAATTGATTCCGCATATCCATCGTGCCTCAGCCGATTGTTCCGGTGGAAAGAACTATGTGCAACATTAGCTAATGGGCTTGGCATTTGGGGTGTGAGCCCAAAGAACATTTAATAAAAAGCATGCCTTTCCAACGCACAAGTTGCATAACGTTTTTAGCGCTGACCGGACGAGGGTACAAGAAAGACGTTGACAATGCAATCTGCTAATTTAAACAATTCAGCCCATAAAAATATCTACACCGTGCGCAGGAGCGCCAGATCTGATCACTACGTCAGACTGAGCTTTCCAAAAAGGCCGTTATTTATATAGCACGTCGATAGACAGACTGCTTACAAAGCATTGACCGCTCCGACTGATACCTGTTGCCTCAAAATTTCACGGACGTCTTTATCACTGGGCCGGGACAGAACCGCGATCGCACATAACAAAGGAGCGTAGCCGCATTTGTGGCAGCCAACACACACATCACCGTAATTATTAACATCTTTAATAAGTCATTACGACAGTGTCCTCTCTGAGCTACATACGTCTTACTTTTGGACAGCGCCAACTCGTTCACCGTTGCCTCTTCTCAATGCACAAAAGGATTTCGAAATATCTTGGAGCACCCTACAGCCGCTTCTGGGCAAAGGTCTTTCAACCGACACACTCTGCTAAGATTTCCAGGAGCTGCGAAAATAACTCTTATGTTCACGCGAGTAGCATTTTTTTAAGTGGGCCGTCCTGTGTAGGTTGGGCACAACCAGTACCTTTCGCTTGTTTGCGTCTGCTTATTTGCTGGGTCTCGAGAGCCGTTTTCTATAATTTTTTTTCAGCAAGCCCTCTTTACAGAAACCTACAACAACTGCGGAAACACTGCTCTAGACAACCGTACCTATTGATTCTTCAAGCTAGTCTAAATCCTCTGATGGCATGACTTCTTCAAAGCATTTCCAAGAGATAAGTTAGCAACAATGCTTTTAAGAAGTTTTGAATAGGCGTAGTTGAACGGGAATAAGAGCTTATTAGCTCTATGTTTATGTATACAACACGTGTGTTCTTCCGAGAACTGAAGCTAGATATTCAATACCGCAGCGCTCCTTCGGCGAGCAATCCAGTGATTAGGGTTCGTAGACTAAACGTATCAGAAAAAAAAAGAACATTAGAATGTTTATCCACTGTAGAGCATACGTTCACTCTGAGAAGAAATAAATACGCATCGAAAAGTACTCAAATAAAACGATGCATCTGAGAAGCTTCCGATATGACGGGCAAGGTATGTCGCTAAGTATTAGTCCCCAAACACGATAATATGTAGACTTCTTCGTTCTTAATTACAAAACAATCATTCAATTTTGTATATGTCGAGTTAAGATAAAATTGGAGAAAATGTTAGAAACGCTTTACGGATTACATAGTTGGAAGCCATCATTACACTCTTCCGCGCATCTTAGCAGTTTCTTAGGAGGCAACGAGTAGTTCACGTTCTTTACGTCAAAAGAACATGCAAAATAGCTTATGTACGACTTTTCTTTCGGAAAATCTGTGACTTCCTCTGATATTTTTACCATAAATGGGTCGTCAACGTCCCGAACTGCGAGTTTTTCTTTGAAAAGGTCCAATCGCTTTTTTCTAGCTCCAATTTTCTGAAACTTTTAGCCTCAGATGACCTTCGGATTACTGGGTCTTTGCACTAAACATGGTTTACAGGCATCCAGCTTTCGCATTGTCGATTTCACGCCGTATAGGAATAAAATATCCTTTCTTGCACAGTGTCCTGACCTCTATCTGAAAGCCTCTTTACGGATACGTCACAGCTCTGGTTGAACACAGAACCAATAGCAGTGTGAGCGTTATTCTCAAATCACTGATAAAGTTTTTAAACTTCCTAGTAAAGCCCTTAATCAATTAACCATGGTGGTCGAATTGCCTGCCGAAGCAGCACGGCGGTTTTCAGGTATCCAGCCTGAGTTCTCGAAACAAAACACGCGATCGACATATGAGCACAGAGCTAATAGGAGATTACCTTACATCTCCGTTTACATACGGTTCGGTTGCAGGTTTCGCTAGCAGAGGGCTTGCTGAAAAGATGCCCTGAATAAAATAGCACTTGGGACACAGAAAATTAGCAGGCACAAAACAAGCGAGAGGTAGTGCTTGTGCCCTACCTACGCAGGAGGGCGCACTGGTTAAAAAATTGCTACGTGTTGAACACAACTTTTTGAGCTCCGGAACAGCTTAGCAGAGTGCGTCGGTTGGCGCACCCATGCTGAAAATGAGGGGTTGGCGGCATTGAAATCCTTTTATTGGTAGTGAAGAGGAACTGATGTACGAGTTGCTGCTGTCCGCAGATAAGCCGTAAATAGAGACAGGACGACGTCTTACTGACCGCTTTAGATAGCATAATTTCAATGTCAGTTACCTTGGCGGTCATCTTTCCACTGCCAGGAAAGCGGCTGCGCTCCTTTCATTGGTGACTGCGTGTCACAGGTTATCAATCGCAGTGGTCAAGGCTGCGTAAGCGCTCCGTCTATCGACCTGCTAGATAAAAAAACTGCCTTTTTGGAAAGCTATCTTTGACGTATTGTTCAGGTGTAACACCCCTGCGCCTGGTGCGCAAAGTGCTTTTTTTTCTGGGGATAAAGTGTTGAAGTTAGCGCATTGTGCTGCACACTTTTTTCTTGAATTGTCGTCCGTCAACCTATGAAGCTGGTATCCAAGTTGGAATGGCAACATGCCAAACAGTCATTCACCCTAGCCCTATTTCAGGTAACGCACAAGTACAGCACCACGATGGCCAGCCCCACTAACGAGCTCGTAGTGTGGCAGTGGAACTGTCGGGGCTTCACTAAGAAGCAACCACTGCTGCAAGAATACGTCCGACACGCGCAACCCAAACCCGACATCATAATGATACAAGAAACAGTAGGTACCGTACCAAAGCTTCCAGGTTACACAGCGCATGCCTCGCCGATTCCCGTTGATCGCGGACTTGCAATTTTAATTCGGAAAGGGACAGTAGTGCAAGAACACAGCGTAAGCGGCACACATGCGGAAAACATGCTTGTAGAGCTCCTTCCCTGTAGAATACGCAACCACAGTGTATTTCTCCTCAACGTATATAGTAATCCGGCTCACTCACGGGCTCGTTTCCTCTCTCTGTTCCGAGGGGCGCTTGCCTTGGCGGGCGCGAAACCGTTTCTGGTGGGGGGAGATTTTAACGCCCCGAACGAGGCCTGGGGCTATGGCTACACTACCGCCAAAGGTCGACGCCTGTGGCAGGACCTACATGATGCCGAATTACCTCTTATTACCGATCCCACGGTGCCGATCCGCACGGGCACCTCTACGGCACGGGACACGACACCAGACCTGACGGCGGTCCGTAACATCCCTCAAGCAATGTGGCGCAATACCTTTGAGAATCTCGGTCGTGACCACATGATCATAGAAAAACGAATTCCTCAGGCGGGTACACCCCCTTTTCCTAAGCTATTCAAATGGACGGACTGGGACAAATTCCGAAAGCAGCGAGCTGAACAGAGAGGTGAGGAGAACATCGATGACATCGAGGCATGGATGGAGACGCTCAACGACGACATGAACAAGGCGACGCAGACGCTCGCACCCGAGGTCCAGGTTGACAAGATCGACAGCCGACTAGCCCACCTCTGGGAAGCCAAGACGTCACTAAACGCAAGATGGAAAAAGCAAAGGCACAACCGAAAGCTTCGTAAGAAGATCGCACATATCAATCGCCAGCTGGAAGAACATTGCCGGACCTTAAGCCGCCAACAGTGGTATGACATCTGCAACGCGGTCGATGGGCAGCTCCACAATGGCAGCAGGTGGCGTCTCCTTCGTCACCTCTTGGGGGAAACGCAGAGCAAGTCTGCTCAGCAAGCAAACCTGCAACGCATTTTGCACAAGGAACAGGCTACCACGAGTGATCACCAGCTCGTGACACGCCTGCTAGCGAAGTACTTCCCTCAACGGCCCGATGTTCAACACGGAGATTACACTGGAGAGACAAATGTGACACTCGATGAAGAATTTCACGAGTCAGAGATCCGCGCAGCTCTCCACGACCTTAATGGCAAATCAGCACCTGGTCCCGACAAGGTTACGAACAAGACTCTAAGAAACCTCGATGATGCCTCGATAACCGCTCTTACGGCATACATCAACAAATGCTGGCGAGCAGGTTGCATCCCAGAGGCGTGGAAACGCTCTAAAGCAGTCCTGATACCGAAGCCAGGCAAGCCGTCTAGCCTCGACCACTTGCGGCCCATTTCCCTCACATCCTGCGTCGGCAAGGTGGTGGAGCACGCGTTCCTCTCCCGCATCAACCACCACCTCGAGGACACTGGAGCCTATCCACCCACTATGGTGGGCTTCCGGTCACACCTCTCCACTCAAGACCTCATGCTCCAGCTCTACCACCAGATTATCAATGACCCAACTAGTGGCAACCGGGCCATCCTCGGCCTAGATTTGAAAAAGGCATTTGACAATGTAGCACACGCAGCAATCCTGAGCCGCATAAACAAGCTCAACTTGGGTGAGCGAAGCTACAACTACGTCAGAGACTTCCTGTCGTGCCGCACAGTCACCCTCGCGGTCGGCAGCATGACATCAGATGAACATACACTAGGAAGCACCGGCACTCCTCAAGGATCGGTCATATCCCCGCTCCTTTTCAACCTCGTGATGCTAGGTCTCCCAGCCTACCTCGACGAGATCGATGGCCTCCATCACGCCTTGTACGCAGATGACATCACCCTGTGGGTCAACAAGGGCAGTGACGGTCAGATAGAATGCACCTTACAAGCAGCGGTCTCTGCAGTCGAAACCTACCTCCAAGACACAGGTCTCCGACTATCTCCACTGAAATCGGAGCTGCTCGTCTACCACTCGCACCGCCGGCCCAAGCCTACAGCCGAATCGCGCCAATGTGACGACATAATCCTCTATACGCAAGACGGCTCCTGCATTCCCCGAGTCCCGAAGATACGCATCCTAGGCATGCATATAACAGCCAACGGGTCAAACATAGAAGCTATTCGCAAAATCGAAGGCAAGGTTACAGCGGCTACCCGCCTGATCAAACGCATTACAAACAAGCACACGGGCATGAAGGAGGACAGTGTCATGCGCCTCATACCCTCTTTCGCGATCAGTCACATCACTTATGTGGCTGCCTTCCACAACTGGAATGTCACTGAAAGGGAGAAAATCAACACCCTTATACGCAAGACTTACAAGATCGCCCTTGGCCTACCGGAGTCCACAAGCACTGCTCGTCTGCTACAGCTGGGGGTATACAACACGCTTGAAGAAATCGTGGATGCGCAAAGAACCTCTCAACTCGAACGCATGTCTCTGACAGCCACGGGCCGGTACATCCTGCAGAAACTCGGCTTCAACTACCACGTCCAACACGGCCAGAAACAGGTCATTCCACCTGACCTCAGCGACACGCTGATTGTCGCCCCTATACCTCGAAACATGCACCCCGAATTTAATCGGGGCCGACGCCAGGCCCGTGCCAAGGCACTGCTGCGCTCCTTGGGCGGAAAGAGCGCTTTGTAGACACCGCAGAATACACACGAGAACACCGGTTCACGGCGGTAGTCGTAGACGTTAGCTCCCGGCTTACGCACGCGTGTAGTGTCGCAACGGAATACCCCAAAACAGCAGAAGAGGTAGCGATTGCGCTTGCGCTTACCGACCCCCTCTGCGAGGTAGTTATTAGTGACTCACAATCCGCAGTTCGCAACTACGCGCGGGGGCGCATTTCCTCCGAAGCTCTCCAGATTCTAAGGAAAGCTGGTCGACAGCACTTCGATAACACCGCCATCATATGGTTTCCAGCGCACGTCGCCACCCCCACCGATGAGGGCCTCATTAACTTGAACGAGGTAGCACACCGCTCTGCGCGAGAACTGACCCGCCGCGCAGAATCGGAGACCGCCTCTTCGAGTTCGGAACTGCTGGCTCAAAACACGCGAGAACGCCTGGTCAGGTACAATGACATCACCAAACACTACCAGCTAGGCAGGCGGTTGCTGCCCCCACCTCACCCCATGCTGCAACGTCGCCAGGCAGTCATCTGGCGACAATTGCAAACACAAACATTCCCCAGTCCGGTGCGATTGCAGCACATTTTCCCCGCGCAATACCCGACTGCTCTTTGCAAATTATGTCAGGAAACTACAGCGACGCTGTCACACATGTTGTGGGAGTGTCGGGTTACATCAGCTACAATGGCAGTAGCTCCGGAGGCTCTTGCGTCGAAGTGGGCCGCCGCTCTGCGCAGCTCCAACCTCAAGACACAAGAGTGGGCTGTCCAGCAAGCCCGAGAGGCGGCGACGAGGCAAGGCCTCGAAGTCCCCTCATGGGAGACCTGAGCCCGGGTCGTCAAATTTGCCGGATTCAGAATAAAGTTGTTGCCATCCATGCATCCAACATGCCAAACATAATGCAGTGCCACGTGTTGGAGTTTATGCGAAGCGTAGCTTTTCTCGTGCGGTCACCTAAATGTTTGAAAATTTGCAGCATACGGATTTTGCAGCATGCGTGTTGAGAGCCTGGCCGTCAAATGGTGGCGACTTTCCGCAGGCGAAGCCTTAGACCGCAGTTTACACAATCTTAAGTAATCGCTCATTTTTCATGACATAATCTGTGGCAGTGGCTTAGCTTAATATCACGCTGTTGCGAGCATCGGCCTGCCTCACTCGGCAATAGAGTGATGCAACATACGTGCGAAGGTAAAAAAAAAAAAGGTCACAGAAAATTCCTTTTGTTACACAAATTAGGCTATTGAAACCTTTATTTCTCTCGATGAGAATGTTTATATGCCGTGCACTGGTTCAGTGCGCAGTTCACCAGATACACCTATAAGGGTATTTAGGGCAATTAGTTCTTTCAGTACTGTCCTGTGTATGAAGGATAAGGCAATAAAGCACCGGTAGTGGTTACCAAAGTGGGGAAGGATATAACTGGAAAGCTTCTTTTAAGAAGCAAAGCATCGACTTTCGTATTCTGTTCAGTATGCTACGACGTAAAAGAGAGTGTACGTATATGCCATGAAATGGGAAGATGGAGAGCCGCTACCGGGGCCTTATCATAGTTGTCGATTGCATTGGCTGAGTTACTTCTTTATTTGTTAAAGCGCTTTATTTGAGCGAACAAATCATATCTTTACAGACAGCAATGAAAAAAGAACATATAATGCTTGTTGCTATTTTCTATTAAAGAGAAACAAAAGCTGCTTCAACATTGGTGTAGTACTCAAAACTAACATTCCTTAATTTACGCTACCACGCAAGTGTGAGAACGACAGCCACGTGTTGTGCATTGCACTGCGCTCTGCTTATATGCAGCGAATGAGTTACTAATTAAAGCAAAATGCAGTAGTGGACTAGCCACGCAAAACAAATATTGCGAGGCGCCTAGTTTACAATGTTCGGGACACGCGTCATGCGCCGTCGGTCATGTGTTACTATGGTAATGTCAGCAACTGAGCCGATGTAGTGATAAGAAATCAGCATAGCCGTTCAATATCGGCGCCCTTGTATATTGTACAAATTATCGTTAACAGTCGGCAAAGCACGAGTAACACATGTATTACTTAGTATTACCGAAATATAATCAGTTAAACATGAGTAAGAAACAATTCGTAAAATTGCAAAATAAGTAAGTTTGTTATCTGGTGGCCCTTTCTCGTCAAAATAAACATCTCATCGAGGTGGCCAGTAAGCGTGTCGGTAGCTCTAAACATACATTCATTGAAATAAAATGCTTGTAGATACATTGACAACTTCTCAGCAACTTTGGTGCTCCTTTTTTACCCACCCAAGTGGACAGATCGACGGTCTTCATGCCGTGTGGAAAAAAGCTGCACGAGATTGTTGGAATAGCTTTTTTTTTAAACTTTAACGTGCTCTGTACCCTAAGAGCTGGCATGTATACACAGTTGTTAATTTTGATATGTTCGTTGGGGGTAGTTCTACGGAATAGTATTTCCAATGACGAAGAGGCGAGCAGTAAGAAGATGACGACGACAATTGGAGGCTAGCGCGGGCTGTTGCCTCTTGGCCAAGTGCGGCGTATTACGTTGTAAATATAATTGCATATAGCTTTTCATCTGCATCTTCTTACGTAACACTATGTTAGTTTTTATTCGTTAAATTCCTGCCGATTGGTAAGCGATTGGTAAGGATTATGACATCAAACATTTTGCGTTATCGTGTGTAGAAATGCACTGCTTCTCCAATAATGCTTACTTTACGGCGATGATACTGCGACCTCTGCATTATTCACGGTAGCATTTATCTCGCCTCGTGTACAAGCGAAATGAATGACTAAGCATACTGCTCGCATGTGAAGCGGTTTTCAAATACCCATATTATCTAAGGGAGCCGAAACCTCTCTGTGCTCTACGAGAATGTTCAGAATATTCACGTGTTTTAGGCGGTACCAGATATCTCCAGGAGGAGTCAATGTGGCAACAAAAGGTCAAACCCAAGCATATGTAGGAAGTTGACCTTTCGGCCACTTTTAGCGAAAGATAAGTCGCAAAGCTTTTGTAGGAACAGATAAACAAAAACGTAATTTGTGAACAGAGATGTCCCACTTCTGAATCTATGCGACACTCCCGAAAGCATTTCGTCATAGAGAGGCTCTACCACCTGGACACGATATATCTGTGTACTGCACCTAGATCAATCAAGGAATGAGCTACAAGAAACTTGTTTATCATCACAGGAACTGCAAGATTTAAAGTACTGATCTCAATAGCTGTTGTTGCCATGGCACTGCGGCGTACAGACCATGTGTCGCAAACGTAGCGTTATTAGAGAAAAAAATTCGCAATGCAGTGTTCACGTTGCGAAAAGTGTCAGAAATGTGAAAAGTGTGAGATGCGATTTAATGGAAAACTTTTCGTTAATTACGAATGACGTAAAAAGTCTTGTTGTCCGGTCCAATGATCATATGTTTCCCGTCATGTACGGCCCGCATGCTGGGAATTTAGTCAATTTTTTTGCCTACCTTAAAGATATGTTTATATGCGTAAATCAAATAACTCACACTTGTCCTTGGCGGGGATTTTAATATTGAAACGTTGGAAACATCCACACAGCCGCACACGTTCCAGACGCTTTTAGATTCGAATGGTATTGACTGCACGATTAAAACGGCAACGCGCATTCCATTGCCCACAAGCACATTATCCACCTATTCATTAACAATTTATCACCGCATTTCATTTCATTTCATTTTATTACCTTAAAGGCTCCAATAAATGGAGCGTTACATAAGGGGTGGCAAGAATAAAAATACATAGTCACAATAACAGGAAGTTTTTTACATTTTCGATGAACTTGGATGGGCACATAATGACAGCAACGTCGTTAGGAAGGCCGTTCCAGTCTGCAGCTGTGCGAAGAAAAAAAGAATTTAAAAACGTGACAGTGCGTGAGCGTGGACGGGCAACCTGTAGCTGATGGCTGGTGCGGTGAGATATGCGTGTAGGAGGAAGGATATAAGGTGCGATGCGCATAGGGCTATGAAAGAATTTGTGAAATAAAGATAGGCTGGCAATGCGACGACGGAGCGATAAGGGGGATAATGCGGATGCAGTTTTTAAGGAGGAAACGCTGATGTCAAAGGAATATGACGAGTGGATGAAACGAGCGGCGCGATTTTGTACAGATTCAAGATTATTAATTAGGTATGCCTGATGAGGATTCCAAATAGGCGATGCAAATTCTAGTTTTGACCTGACAAATGATTTGTAGGCTAACAATTTTACGTGTTGAGGAGCATGATGCAGATGGCGTTTTAGAAATCCTAACGTCCTGTTCGCGGATGATATTAGGTTAGTAACATGAGGATTCCAGGAAAGATCGCTTGAAAGTGTTACTCCTAAATACTTGTATGAATGAACTAGTTCAACCGGAACTTCAGATATTACATAAGGAAATAGGAGAGAATTACGGCGACGGTGAATGGACAAATATTTACACTTACGCGGGTTAAGTTCCATTAGCCACTCGTTACACCAGTCCTGGGCTGCATTAAGATCACTTTGAAGAGAAGATTGGTCAGCGGTAGAAGTAATAACACGATATATCACACAGTCATCCGCGAACATACGTATGCTAGATGTTACGTTTAATGGTAAATCATTTATGTATATTAGGAAAAGTAGCGGGCCGAGCACGGATCCTTGTGGGACGCCTGATGTTACAGAGACTGAATTAGAATTCCTATTATTAATGGTGACGAATTGTGAACGATTAGTCAAGAATTCTTCAATCCACTTCAGTATATTAGGGTCAAAATTTAAGTGGGAAAGCTTTATAAGAAGGCGTTTATGGGGCACTTTGTCAAAGGCTTTAGCAAAATCTAAAAATAATAAGTCAGACTGAAGATTACAATCAAGGTTAGAGTGCAGATCGTGTAAGAAAGCGGCAAGCTGAGTCTCGCAGGAGTAACCACGGCGAAACCCGTGCTGGGCAGGATTAAAAAAGTTGTTCGAGTCGAGAAATGCCATGATGTGAGTATAGATGACGTGTTCCATGATTTTGCAGGGAATACTAGTTAGAGAAATGGGACGGTAATTTAGAGGTGAGTTCTTGTTACCTGATTTGTGGACTGGAACGACCTTCCCTTGTTTCCATTCTTTGGGCAGTTGGCCTGTGAGGAGTGACTGAGTGAATAACATGCACAACAGAGATGAACATGTATCTTTGGTGTTCTGCAGAATCTTAGCGTTGATGTTGTCAATGCCAGCAGAGGATGAAAGCTTTAAGTTTTCTATTAGGGACAAAATCCCTTCTGAAGAAAATACAAGTGAAGGCATTGTCTCCTGAATAATTGCGGGGTTTGGAGAAACAGCCGGATCGGTTTCATTAGTAAACGCGGATGAAAAAGCTGCGTTAAAAATGTTGGCGCATTCGGATTCACAGATAGTTTCACCTGATGCATCGGTGAGGGAAATTGTGCGTGTATTCTGGGGATTAATGACTTGCCAGAACCTACGGGGGTTAGTAGACAACATGTTTGGCAGGTCATAATGAAAGAAAGAGTGCTTGGCTTCTCGCACATTTTGTAGGTAATTTTTTTCAGCTGCATAATACTTGTCCCAAGCGTTCTGACTAGGCCGCAACTTGGCTGAACGAAAAAGACGCTTCTTTTTGTTTTCAAGGCGTTTGAGTGAGTTTGTGAACCAAGGGTTTAGGGGGTTAATTCTTATATTTATGCTCGGAATAAACCATTAATATAAACCACGATAATATAAGTGGTGTTCTCGCCTCCCATATTAGCGATCACTTACCTATATTCCAGCTTATTAGGTCGCCGCACCAGAGAATTGGCACACAACTTTCGCATAATCGAAAAATTCAAATCATTAATCGAATCACGCTTGAAATATTACGCTTCAAGCTAAAACGGTTAGATTGGGCCACTATATGTGACGCAGATACAGTTGACGAAGCGTATGATACATTCTTGTGTCTGTTAAAAGAAGTCTACCATTAGTCTTTTCCTTTAATCACTATAAAAAAATCAAGCCGATAGCGGGAACCTTGGATTTCAAACTTCTGCCATAAATTGATAAAAAATAAAGACAAACTTTTTATAAAGTTCTTGTTCACGAGAAGCCCTGATGACCGGCAACAATTTATACAACATCGAAACAATACAACCGCCTCTCTTTGTGAAGCGAAAAGGAAATACTTATTTACCTTTTTCAAGTTCGAATGTAATGCAAAAGCAGATGTAGTATGGAAAAGGATAAATGAATAATTGAATAGTTCACCTGCGGCTCAAAGGGCTCAAGAGATAAGCGTAAAAGGTGTGGTTTTGAAGGGCAGTGATTTACCTGAAATTTTCAGTGATATATTTTTTTTGTCAATCTAGTTAACACTTCGCACTATTCTGAGGCTATTAATCAAATACGGAGTAATAAAAACAGTATATATCTGAACCCTACGAGCGTGAATCAGGTATTAAGGACGTTTACCAGTTTAAAAATAGCATTGTCTGCGACGTGGATAACGTACAATTGAAACTCGTGAAGTACACCATTGATATAATTGCAGCACCACTCGCACAGATTTGTAACCGAGTGGTTACTACTTGTAATTACCCCAAACGGTTGCAGCTCTCTAAGGTAATGGTTCTTCACAAAGTAGGTGATAAAAACCAGTTTTTGAACTATTGCCCCATTTACATTCTTCCAGTGTTATCAAAAGCACTGGAAAAAATAATACATGGTAGAATAGAAAATTTCGCCTCTAACTTCAATTTAACCACTAACACTCAGTACGGCTTTCGTAAGGGAAGATCAGCAGAACTTGGTTTATTAAACCAAAAGGAAATAAATTTAAAAGCTTATGAAGAGAAATAATTTCTCGCTGGTGCGTATATCGATTTTTCAAAGGCCTTCGCTTGTCTGAACCATATAACTTTGCTAAAAGAAACTCGAGCTGTATGGAATACGAGGCACACCCCTACAACTTCCAAGCTCTTGCCTAAAATTTTGTAAACACGCCGTAGTGATAGGTGATTCCATTTCATCATTTAAAAATGTGAATTCCGGTCTTCCCCAAGGGAGCATCCTTGGTCCCCTTCTGTTAAACTTTTACATTAAGGGCATAATTAAAGAAAAGCGCAAAACCGACATTTGCTATTTATGTGAATGACATGACACTACTGTTCCGAAACTCTAGCACTACGACACTTCACCACGATATAAACGACTGACTTGACAAATTGCACTCCTGGATCAAGTTAAGTTCATTGAGGATACACGATAACAAAACAAAGGCAATTCACTTTGCACCCGAACAATCACGTGCTGTGCTGTAAGGTAACATTCTCCTCGGTAATGACATTGTAAAAGTTGTTGACTCCGTTAAAGCTCTTGGTATCCCTTTTCATAAAAACATGTCCGGGGATCTGCATATAAATCACGTTGTCAACCGTATAGCAAAGTCTGGATTCTTTTTACCCCAAGAGGTTAAACTAAAAATTTACAATGCTATTTTATTTCTCATCTTGAAGGGACACTAAAGAGAAAAATGATTTCCTCTGCATCAGTAAATTATATTTTAACTACAAGAAAAACAGCACTCTTACCACGATAAGACTCTTGGTAATCCAGAAAAAGAGCAGGAATGAAAGAAGGGTGGCGACGCCTCCTTGAAGTTCCCGCACCTGGTCGCTGTGACGTCGTTGATTTGAATGGTATCTTCTAGGGCCGACTTGATTAAATAGCGGTACAGACGTACTACACTGTGTTCTAAAGGAACCGAATATTAAACATGGCAGGTTGCGGGAACCATAACACAGCCAACGCGGCTCAAATGCGAAAAGACATTCTGCAATCCCTTACGTCACACTGACGTAGCGTCGTTGGGGTTTCGCCGTGAAATTCAAATATGGATACTTCGGCCTTCAATCTCTCGTCCAATAATCAAACTATTATTTTGAAATGACTGCCTGCAGGGTTCTCAAACAATGCTTTATTAGTTTAAATTGATTTATTGTTTCGCTTTAGTTTCCATTTAATTACTGTGTCCTCGTCTGGGGGAAAACCAGAACAACGAACTTAAATGGCATACTCGTACTCTAAAAGAATGCTCTTCGACATGTAGCCAATGCAGATTACCACGCTCATACTAAACCACATTTTCATCGTTTTAATTTAGTTTCTACTCGCAATCTTTACTCATGCCATCTGGCGATAAGATATAAACAAAGCATCAACATCCCTTGAAATTTATTAGCTTCCGTTGCAGATCTGACAAATCGGGTGCTGGTATATCACACTCGTAGCGCGGAAGCTTGGCTAATGCCATTTTTGAGAGCATTCTATGGGGAGCAAATGCTTCGCTGTTCTTTTCCTATGCTAATAAATTACCTACGCAAACAGGCACAAACGATAGAAAATAGTAGAGCAAGACTCCGCAAATTTTTTTGCGCAAGCGGAATAATATCTTCAAAAGAAATTTCAAATTTACTTATATGTTAATAAAATTACCTTTCTTCTCTTTTGTTCGCCTGTGTTATTGTGCACTAGTTATATCTTGTTCTGTATACTTGATTCTGCTGTTTGCTTGTCTATTTGTCACCTTCGCTGTGCCTTGTAGAAGGGGGCCCGAACCCTCGTCAAGTGGACTAGCTTCCACTTTTTGTGAGGGCCTCCTTCCAAATGTTCCTTGGAAAAATAAACAAACATGATTTGAAGGTATTTACCCATGATTCCAGGCTACTATACGCGAGGAGCGACGTTGAACTGGATTAGGACACAAAGTACATGCTCCGCTGTACAAGCAATGCGAAAACCATGTAGGTTAATTACAGCCCTTATAGAGAGTTTGTCCTAGAAGTACCCCAGAGTATTTAATGTGTATTTTAAGAAATACGTAACAAGTTTCTTAAACTTTCAAGGAATATTGGTAGTTATTACTCGGCTTTCGAAAGAAGAGTCCTTGGGACCATTATCTGCCTTGTATTCCGCTGTGCAGAGAGAACTATACCGCCCACCAGGTTAACTTTTGTGCAAATGAGAGGGGGAGATTTGGGCAACCGAATTGTGACCTCGCAAAATATTACATAATGTAGTTTTCTCCATATCTTCAGAAGTTATACAAAGGGTGCATTTTGTTTTCCACACTATTTAAACTACCGCATGGGGGCAGACTGTGTTTTGGAGAAATGCCTATGTGTGGAGCGGGAGATGGGGGGGGAAATTATGAACTTACGAGGCCTATTGTGTACGTGCGGCTTCATTAAGGCTGTACACTAACCTTATACACATGTTATTGTTTTTTTCGGATCTCTAGATTGAATAAAATTGTATCGTTATCTGAATGTTTGCTACATACTGGGGTTGTGTCAAAGCAATAAATGGGCACTGGGTTACTGTGTGCACTGTATTACAGGAAGTCAAAATTTCAGAAAGGTTTTTCTCAGAAAGACAGTTTTAAACATTTGCCTGTTATTAAACAAGCCATAATAGCTCTGCTATATTTAATTTGCTATTATTATAGTATACCGTGCACTGATGAAATAACGTCCTGTAAACTGCTGGTAACTGTTAAGTAGAGAAATAACAGTGGCATACGGCATGACTGTAACCATAAAAATTTCTTTTTTAAGGTCAGTATTTTAAGGAAACATGTGTGTACCACCATTAGTGCCGACGAACATGCATACATGGTACTCTTTTCAGTATCTTTCAGAAAAGCATCTTTAATTGCATGAAGAAACTGATGTTTTTTCTAGTTCTTGTGCTTAGTCTAGTCTTCACCACTGGGCCTTATATTTAATGCACTGCAACGTGTATTATTTACGACTTTAAGAAAGTTACAATTCCTGACAATTCTCGCAAATCGTTTGTCGTGCACTCCTTTAAAAAATGGTACGCAGTTGGTTCTTCAATAGCCATCATTTCATAAAGCAATTGTTCCCCCATGTCAAAGCAGTTGTATGCTGAAGAGGCGAACAAATTTGCTCAACGGCACCATGCCTATTAAAGTAGATAAACGCGTTATTTTGCAACTTGAAACAATAGCTCAGCGATAAGCACCCCGATTGTTGCCGCATGGTTAAGATATCTTTCACAGACTGGGAATCTGAAGTACATTCACGTGTATTATTATCAGCTGCTCTTCGTAAGCTCGAAGCCAGCTATAAAAGAATCACCAACCCAAAGGCTAGTACTTCTAATTGCTCATCCACTGATCTGTGCAGGTAAGACCCATAGTTAAAACCAACATTTAGCTTTAAGGTGATTTTGCGGAAGCCTCGTATCAGCTGCTTTGTAAGAAGTCACGCATATACCGTATAACCACAGCGAATTCTTAAAGTAATGCGGCTCCTCTCATTCTTGATCTTTTAGCTTAGCCAAGTACGTAATGTTTATAATGGAAATAAATTGTAGACATTGATGTTGATTTACGTTTATTTGTTTGCGGTTCTAATGCTCCTGGTAACAATTGTTGTTTTTAAATGAATAACTGAAACCTGGACAAACTGGTACCTTTTATTAGGTACAGTTTCATATGGTCATGTCGTCTGTTCCTTCTCTTCGTCTGTGTTTTTGATGCGCGACCCAGCGTATGAGTATTGTTATTATTAAAAAAAACATTTAAAAGCAATAAAACAGCAGCTTGCATTTCACTTTGCAAATTTTGATTTCCCCACTACCTTCATACTTTTCCAGATCTGACAACATGAAGCCAGCTCTGCTAATAGTTCTTCTGGCGCTCTCGACATCTGCCTGTAAGTGAAATATAATTGTATCCTTAAACGGAAATATAACGTTTTCTTTACTATATACTAGCAGATGAAATAAACAGAAGAACTATTGTAAACATTTGCTGTTAAATATCTGCAAGCGCATACCAGGTACCATACATGCCACATCGTCTTGATGAATGTGCCTGCAGACTCCTAAAGCTGTAACCAGATGTGTGGTTACGCTCAATTTGGCTCAGTATGCGTTCTTTCTAGTCAAAAAAATTCACGGCGACGTTGCATTTTCATCAGCAAACTTACGATGCAAGAGCATGCCTCGCGGAAGCTGTATCTACAGATTCCGTTATGAAATCCAGGAATCAGGGGAAACTGTTTACTATTTTGTGCTGCACAGTTCAGCTCTTGTAGGCTTCATTACTTACAGAAAAATGGCGGCATGCGGCCTTCCTGTGCAAAAGTCGCAATATGGATTGGTGGGAGAGGTTGATGGAGTCTAGTGTGGCAACTCATGCAGTGAACAGCGTAGCTGCCTCAACTGGAGCGTACTATTCCAACTGCTCCCCAGCAGAATCTTAACTATCAGTACTTCGCTTATAAGACTAGCATCCTTGATAAGTATACTAGCCGAAGATGTGATCGAGCTCCTTGCCATAGGCTATTGAAGTCGCTTGAGTTGGAGTAGCTTAGTGCTTAATGACCGCTGAAAGGTAGGACTTGTTGCAGTGGAGGCATCCTATCTGCGCTTCGTCTTGCAGCCTTGTTTATCTCTCTCCGCCGCGATAGCGATTGGTGAAATGCTCACACCACAATTGGGTCGCTTGTTCACACGTACGCACGTTCCCAACAGGCGCCCAGACAGAGCACATAATGACATGCCTTCGCAAGGCTGGGGCTCACTGCAGCGCATCATCATCATAGGGCTCTTACGCTTGATTATTTTTCGAATACGGTAGCACGAAATATACATATGTCATGCATACCATGAGGGAACTGAATTTATTTTGTTTCCTTGCACTGCCCAGTTAAGATATTGTGCACTACTAAGTGTTGGCAACTAAATCTGACACGCCCCACCTAACCAATTTTAATTCCCAATAAATATACAGATGCTTACAAGGAAGGGAATGGTTCTCAGAGACTGGCTCTAAATGCTCGCAGAGCTGATGATTGGAAGTGTCACATAGGGTCAGACGTAATGTCCATTCCCATATATTCCATGTAGCATGCCTGTCTGTCTTTGTATAAAGCTGTTTAAATCGCATCGCAGCATTTCACCGTTTTCTACTTTATGAAAGCTGCAGTCATGACTAAAGGTAGTGAAGGAACGATGTAACAGATCTATTTATTTGTCATTTTTCATTGCACAATTACGGAAATACGCACAATACTCACAAAAGTCAAATAAATTTACACAAAAAAGGGGAAATAGAGAACGTAACACTTCGTTAAGCTGTGCCACGAATACTGGGAATTTTTTGTATGCATTATTTTTAGAGCTCTTATTTTTCTATCGCGAATAAGGGGCGACAAGTGTGACGCTTGTACTGAAATACTCAGTCTTTGTATGCTTTCGTGGCAACCGCTCACAAAAAATAAGCTTGCTTTCGTTGTGAAGCAAGGCTATAAAGTAGCCTTCGCGCGCATAAGTCCTTGCTTCTGTAAATTTTTTTGCACAATGATTTACATAACATTTTTCTATATTTCGTTCTCTTCCTGCCACTTATGCCTTCCAGATGCAGCCACAATGTAAGTAAAGTTCACTTTCTGCTTCTTTCTTCTGTAGGTCAGCGAGCAGGAACGTAAGCTAATCGTATGCTCTCTCTTTCCATGTCAAAAGCCCCGCAGATGCGACCAAAAGCCTGGCTGCGCTGAAATGTAAGCAATTCAATAAATGGCGTTTTCCTACGTTTAAACGCCTATAACTACGCTGTTTTCTGCGCGCGTGAAACACTTATGCTAAATGGACTAAAAAAAAGGCGTTTTCAAAACTTGTCTGTTACCTTTCAGAAACTTTTATTTGTTGTTCATTTTTTGGATGCTACACACTCAGGACAACTCTAACGAAAAGATATCGGAAGCTTTAAAGGATCCAAACAAGCCCCCTTAGAAGTTTGCAATATAGAAAGAAGGTTGCAAATCGCCGTCTATAGGGAGCACTTTAGGTCGCGAGGATTTCGTAATAGCTCATTATTAGAGCAGACAGAACAAATTGAAATGTCATAACGATAAGCTGGAAGAAAGCGGGCCTCACTTCCAACAGAAACACTTCATTTCGTCACTTCCCGTAGCGTTTGTGAGCGAATTTTCCTGAGTGGTTCAGACTGCCAGAGGCGGAGGACGGAATCATGTATAGACCTCGATTTTCGCCTGCATTGTTTTATCCCTGTAACTTTTTTTTACATGTGGTGCACTTGCAGTAGCGTCTTAATACGTTCTTCATTAGATAAGGTACTGAAGTGACGTGACGTAGTCGGACATTGGAAGTACTGCATGTGACGTAGAGTTGTCAACGCGCATGATCACAATTCTGTGGCAGGAAGCAGGACTCCTACTGCAGAGGGAGAAAGCACGAGTTTGAGAAGGAAAGTTCGTACTGTGCTCTGGTTTGATAGTTTCTAGACGTGATTGTCGGCAAGAAAATTAATTTTGAAATTTTAACGCCCATAGGAGCGCACGCTTCTCCCTTGACAAACGTTTTCACAACGAAGGCTATAAAAATTCTGGCACGCGAATGCAAGCGGGAATTACGCCTGCAATAGGAAGACATGTAGTGGAAAAATGTCCCAGGCTTATGATAAGCTGGTTTGCAACGAAACATAGGCAGCGAGAGTTTGACAGTGATTGCCATTGTCGTGTAGTCAGTCGAAGCCTTCTTCAATTTTCCTTGCAACAAAAAGTCACCGAAAACACTTCATTTTGTCATCAATTATCGAATCTTTACCGTCAATATTGCAGTACACGTGGTAGCTCATTAGGCAGTCTATACACACCTGTAAGGTTGCTATGTTTTTTATGAGCGTAGTGCCCTAATCTGATTCTACTGCTCGAACATATTGAAAAGCCCTCTAATGGCTGAAAACTGCGCTGCGTAAAACAGTGGTCTTGCCTCTGCCTTAGCTGCCGATATGCGCCAATATGCGCTTCTTTTCATGTTTTCGGGCAGTGGTGGCCCCACCGATACGGCGTCACGCTGTCGACCTTGAGGCCGCATTCCGATAGGGCAGGAACTCACAAAAATGCTCGGGACCGATACTTTGGACGCACGTTAACGAAGACCCCGTGGTGGAAAACAATCCGAAGCCCTCAACAACGTCATGCTTCATAATCAGATCGTGGTTTTAATTGTCACGCAAAAGCATAGGATTCGTTAACATTTAATGATATTTATACTCACATTTAACGCTCGCGAGAACTGGAGGCCTTCTCAGTAGCTGCAGATTAGAACTAATACGCTAAAGGTGCGCTTGGCCACGGACACGATCTTTCAAATTATAACCAGCAGCTAGGGGAGCTGATGCATGTAGGATGTATGGGCTTGTTTTATGAAACGGGTTTCCTATACTCTAGCTCTAGAGCTAAGAACTCTAGAGCAAAGACGACCTCCTGAGGCTCATAATGATGTCTTTCCATAACGCTCGATCAAATATATATTTCAGAAACGACCAAGCTCTTGATTTCAGAAACTGCGGAAAATGAAACACAGGCCTCAGGCTGAAGAGTCATTGGGCATAAACAATCGCATAAGTGAGATCTCTAAAAACTGCCTGTGCCCCAAGTAGGTTCGCTTGGCACAAAGTCCATCCTTAACGCTTTAGCTTGATCACATTTATAGTTGCCTTATGTGTAATGTCTGTTTTCGATTTTGTTTTTTGAACTAGCCTTCTTATCAGATTCACATACAAGCCAAGAAGAAGCAGTTAAAAAAAATACATTTATTCCTTATGCCAAACAAGAAATATTTACAAATAGGCTTTTGGCTGTCGGTGTCGTTCACAATTCTGCGTGTTCTACAGATTGTCAGGCATGTGAGGCAGGAGAGAATTTTATTTTGGTGTATATGTTCTAATAGCCCAAAATTACGGCACTTATATCGCGTAAATATAACATTTCATCATAAAATGCAATACTTCTAGCGAAACGCTCATATTTTTCGTCTTGATTTCCGCAGCGCACAACCTTCCAGCACTCAAGAAAAGCTACGAAGTCATTGAGAAGCTCCTCCTGGGCAACCAATCCCCACTGACCACCGAGGAAGAGGAATCAGTCGTGGAATCGTTGAAGGCTCTCACAACTCTGGAGGCAAACCTTGATCCTGAAAGTGAAGAGTATTTCCTGGCGAACATCATTCAGAAACTTGTTGTCTGGGCAGTTCAACAAGGTGTGTCCAAGGCTGTCTCACATGGTATGGAGGCTATGATGCAGAAGGGATAAATGAGCTGTAATTCTATCGACCAGTGCGGCACAAATAAAATACGTGAACACAACGGTCACGGCTCCGCCTCCTGTGAAGTACGCGAAGTGTTCGAACAGCGGCGAACGTATAGGCTAGTATTAGATAATTTAAGAGTGACATTTTTAAAAAGCCCTTGCAAGCCGGTTTTCGCAAACACCGCTGTCACGACAATAGGTGTAACTATTTTGTCCTTCACCTCCAAATTGATGACTCTTTGCCTTCCGTAGCATAAGTTCCTCGAAGCAGGTCTCATTGTGTGTGTGAACTTTTTTGGCCCAGACATGTTTGCATCTGCGGCCTTCTTTGGATGAAGCCAAGTAATGTAGCGAAAGTCAGCCGGTTCTTTAGCCGGATGAGTTTTGATGTGTCAGTCTTAAGTCACTAGCTTGCAAACTGCAAGCTAGTGACCTTTTATTTTTAGTGATCATTTTATTTTTAACAACCTGGACTGTCACATTCTATGTTTCATGTTCATTACGCTGCTGTAGCTAGCCACCGTTTATCTTTCTTATCTGTTGCTATTTGTAAAGCGTTCCCATTTCGACTTTCTTGTTTTTTATATGACATATAAGATGAGAATGAGAGGGAAGGTACGACAAATGGCCCCTTTGTATTTGTTTTACAAACAAAATTTTCGCTAGAAGGATCAAATTAAGATGACTTTTCGTTGAATAACACTCCATCCGATCTGCAGCACCTGGGAAGTTCCAATGTACGTTAAGATCAACGCAAACGCAGTCAGGACTCTCGCACTTACATAAAGTTCAGAGACGTTCGCTCGTTCAAGCACCATGCAGTGATTCTAAAGCTTTCCAATATGTCGGGGGGCTTGAAGCGTCGTCGGTATTGTAGACGTGATGACGACGAGGCTTGCTTCGCGTGAGCTACGAAAGATGCTCGGTGTCCACCTGGACTGCTGCCATCAGAACAGTTCATCAGGCATTCTAATGCGTTGTAAATTTCAGGGTGACTTATTGACGTATTGACGTATTCATGGTGTCCTATGGGGATGCTTATGACAATGCCTTGTGACTATGCATGACTACTGAGATTTACGATTATGGCCATACAGGGTGAGTATTGAAAGAGTATTAAGAGTAATTAGGGTTAAATAAGGAATCATAACAATATTGAGGATGAAATTAGGTAAACGAAAGTAACTCCTTATGACAATTGAAGGCTAGGAAACCCTAGTTGAGAAGAATAATTTCGTGATCACTCCTAATGTCTTATATTTACCTGTGCGCGAATGATGATAAATTTAGAATAAATAATTTCGCTAATGAGACATAACACGGTAAAACTATTTACGGTAGTCAAGATTAGGTGCTAAATGTAATTAAGAATAATTGAGCCTAATGTTGAGCGGTGAACACAGATTGCATCAACCTAATCATGATTCGCTAAAGGACATAACATGACATATTTGTAATTCGGATTAATCACGAAAAAATGAATTAGGCCTAAATAAGACTGCTTAATACTAATGAAGGGTAAGGAAGCCTCATTGAGATGAATTACCATCAAGTTACTCAACGTAAATTACGAATATTTCTGGCTAAGTAATAATTGCGAATCTAATTACAGTTACATTGTCCTAAATAATTTAGCCTAGTCAAGATCAATTAAGGTGAAATTATTAACTCTAATGAGGATTATAACCACCACAAGTGATGAACTCTTGTATATACGCACCTTAAAACCACATTTTTTTTTCTCGCGACGTTTTTTCCTCTTTGTAGCTGGCGCGACAAAAATATAGACAAGGGCGAGCTCTCTCTTTCTTCCTTTCTCTCATATTCATACAATCATTTGATAGAAAGTTCGGAAACTTAAGTTCAGAAGTGAAAATTTAAATTCCTATCAATGTGGGAACATTATCTGTACTTGCACACTTTTGAGCGGAATCTTCATCCTTCTCTTTGAAGAGAGATAAATAAAGTATTTCGTCATCATCATCATCATCATACCATCGCCATGAAAGCAAGCCATCATTGCCATAAATCTCACCCGGTCCCACTTATTTGTGTGCACAACAGAATGCCCAAATAATTCGAAAACAATTTTCACCAAATTGCACACGGATTCAACTCTGCCTTCATAAACTTTCTGCTTAAAATCTACTCTCAGATTTAAGGGTTCGCTTTTGAAAGGAATTCGGCATATGTGGTGTTGTAAAGGGCTCCACAGGTATTACTTCGAATGCACTGAGAAGCTGCAAGCCGATTCCTGTGTTCGATTGTAACAATATTTAATTGCGAACCGCATTCTTTGAAAACCCCGTGAAGCTATAAGGCACCCTTTGTCTGTCCATCACCCTGCCGGAATGGGTCTGTAATCATTTTAATGCGAACTTGTGTCACTGAGGAGGTCATGGTTCAGTTAACTATCGGGCAGCTGTTTTGACAAAACACTGTTCGAAACCAACGACCGGACCAATTTGTATCAACGGGTATGGGCCACTGTTTAATAAATCTCTCAGACGCCTACTCGGGTCACTGGATATGCGACACTGTTGTGCCACTACGTTTGTTCCCGTCTTCCACCAACTCATCGACGCTAACCTGGGTTCACCAACTATATGCCACTGTGTATGCGTGGCTCTTGAGTACCCGACAGTGGAGGGAATCTCTGGTGCTGGACGCAATTAAACGAGCATTACATATATTCAAACAATCGTGTCAGTGCAAGCAGGCCCTTCGCGGTGGCGGCGCTAGATGGCACATCGTGTGCAGAGCAAAACGTGAGGCAGGAGCCCAGCACTATGCGCGCCATAAATGCCGTTTATCTGCGGTGGTAATGCAGAGAGTCGCTAGATGGCTTCAGTTCTATTCCTATTACGACCAGAGGACGAAGAAGACGTGTTCTGGATCAGCTGTTATTCCTGTTTCGCTGTGGTTTTTCAGTTACCTTGTTCGTACCGACGTACCCGTGGCGGGTATGGTATCGTAACCAATGGCGGACGTTCGCCCACTCTGCCACCAAGGTTGGAGGCTGGCCTCCAAGCTGCGAGTCGGTCTGCTGCACCCGACCACCTGAACGTGACTCTGCTAAGGTCATCGAGCTGCTTTGACATCGACGACATGTAATGTGACGGCTGGTATACCGAGGCCACAAATTGCCAGTTGAAGAGGAAACTTCGTAGGACTTCAAGCTTTAGTGAGCTGAACTGCAGTAGGCCTCCCTCAGAGCAAGCGTGCACAATCCCCTACATGCGCGTCGCTAATACGGACAATCTCAATTCCCTCATAGGCAAGCTCTCACTGCCTATCGCGAGAGGCTGGCTTCAGGCCAAATCAGAGAGGTCCGAATTTATCCCACAACAAACATACTTACTGTTGATGTGACTACACGAACCATTCTGGTCACCTTGAAAGGTTTATCTCAGCCTGGAAATATAGTTGTTCGCTCATTCATCGTAGAGGGAGTGAGCGCCAGAGCCGGTGCGATCTACGATGTGAACAGAGATATTGATAATGGTGATCTACCAACGCTAATCTCCTCAACTGTTTATATCACATACATACACCGTTCTGGACGGTGGAGGTGCATAAAGTTTTTTTTTAAGAGAGGCAGCCTACCAACAGACGTAAAAGTGGGTTAATGTGAAGCATCCTGTCCGTCCATATTTCCCTAGGCCATTACAGCGCCGCAAATACCAGAAAATCGGGCACGTAAGTTCTGTGTGCGTAAACAAGAATACATGCCCCCGCTGTGGTTGTGATCACGATGAGTTGAGGTCTGCTGGCTCTGACTTGAAGGGCCCTACCATCTTCTCGACAACAACTACGTCCCTTCCGAGCTTTGGCTATCATACAGACGCGCAGTGAGAAGGAAATCTTGGAAGATTTTTGCATGCCCCTCTCCGGACCTGACCTACAACAGTGGTACCTTCACTACTCAGGTGAGTTCCTCCAATAATGGACGAGCTTCTGCACCTCCCAATCAAGCTGTAAGAGATGCTCTAGTGCATCTGGGCCTGATGGCATTACCTATTCTACCTTGTGCCATCAAGGTCCTCGAGAGCTTCTGGCTATATACAATCTCTCTCGGTGTTCGGAAACTTTGCCTGCACACTGGAAGACAAGCAAGATTGTGGAATTATTGAAACCACGCAATGCACCCCATGCTATCCTTTCCTACAGACCTGTGGCGCTTGCCAGTTGCATAGGTAGAACCATGGAACGCATGGACGTGGCGCTCCTGGAGCGATTTTTGGAGAAGTGTAATATATATACACACGCGATGAGAGGTTTTCGAAAAGGTAGGTCTTTAATCGACAGCGTTATTCACCGAGTAACAAATGTTGTACATCAGAAACATCGCCGTTGATTGACGGCTGCTGTTTTTCTCAATATCAAGGGTGCTTTTGACAACGTTCTACATAATGCAACTTTAAATACACTTGAAGAATATGGCATCGGTGGCCGTATGCACCAATGGATCGCCGACTACCTTCAAGAGGGAACGATTATCATGACTGCTCTAAACGGTGAAACAAGGAACCATGCCGTGCATCGTGGGGTTCCTCAAGGATGGGTACTGAGTCCAACTTCATTTAATGCCGTTCTCGTTGAACTCGTCAAACAACTCGCAGGAACAGTCTCGGTCCCTGTGTGCGCAGATGACATCTGTATATGGACCGCGAGCTAAACGCGCTTGCAAGTGCAAACGAAGGTGCTACGTGCGCTGTCAATGACGTCCAGATACCTAAACAGCCGTGGACTGCAGCTCTCACCGACAAAAAGCGTAACCATATGATTTACACGTAGGTCAATGACCTGCTATCCCGTTATGATTGATGGGAAGGTTATACCTTCGGTAAACCAATACAAGTTTATCTGAATCATCATGGACCGTTACGTATCTTGGTCGAAGCACATCTCTGGATTAAGAAAAAATATGAACAGCTTTACTCAAATAATTCGACATATGTCTGGAAAATCGTGGGGGCCATCCAAATCAGCTCTTCCGTAGCTCTATCAGGCACATTTTGTTGGCTACCTCCACTACAGTGCGCCTGTACTTTCTCAGGTTAGTACAACTGCTGTACGCGCACTTGAAAGGGCCCAGGCTCGCGCACTGAGAATTCGCCTAGTACTACCACGATGTGCGTCTACTTGAAGCACTACTGTAGAGGCACGCGCGTGCCCAGCTCGAGTTTATTTGCAACATGAGCCATTGTGAGGGCATCCAAGGCTACTGACTAGACACAGGAATAATCCACTGATGAATGTCACAAGCATACCGCCTGTTGCCGCCTACTCAGAAGCCGTGCTGCCGCAGCAAGATTTATTGCCATCTGACTTCAAACCGCATGACATGCCAGAAGGCACACTTTGGGCGATGACAAAGCCAACGGTGAGACTTAATCCCCGGAATAACGAGGAAGTCGAAAATGCCACTTGCTGGGCTCAAGGATTTCGCGTTGTCCTACATTGCTTACTTGTATGGATATTCCGAACATGTTTTTGCAGATGTTTTTGTAGACGTTTTTCGCGGCGGCTTATATGGTACCTGGAACGGGGACCGCAAAACGGTTCAAGATAGATAGCACACAGACCATGGTCTATAACAGCTGAGTTGACCGGAGTTCAAGAAGCAATTCTCTGCATACTGCAACAAAGCCTCCAGAACCGGACATTATTCTGTGACTCAAAACCAGCTCTGCAAGTCATCCTAAATTATATGAACCACAGAATCGCATGTAGTCCTCCGGTTTATGATATGTATCCGCTCGCTGAGGCGTCTCAATCCGGGCATATACTTGTGCTGCAGTGGATTCCTAGCATTGTGGAACAGCTGGAATTGAACAGGTTGACGTAGACGCAAAAAACGGCGCACCACACGGAAACATTATAAAAATTCATTTTTCCACGTATGACACCATCGCGCTCCTCCATATCTTCATCAAAACTTCTATGGCGCGACAATGGGGCTACACCGAACATCAGCAAGAGCGGCTCCATAGACTTGACGCTGGTTTACGATTCCGGCTTCCGCTTCGGTTGGGGAGAGGCCAGGAAACAGTCATCCGTCGATTACGGTTGGGTGTGGCGTACACTCACCGATACCTTTAGCAGATTTGAGAAGCACGGGACCCTATCTGTAGCGTCTGTCACAATCCCGAGACAATAGCTCACATACTTTGGGTGTACTCTCAATGCGCAGCTGAAAGAAGAGCACTTGTCTATTGTTAACTGCTTGGATTCCCACCCCTTTTCGGAAGAAAAAAATTTGGGCACGTGGAGAGGAGTTGACTGTGCTCAACGTGCCATAAAGTCACTGTTGCACTTTCTACGTGAGACTGGTTTAGACGTTCGCCTCTAGAACCGGTGAGACGTGCAGACAGTGCGAAATGTGTTTGCACGATAAAGTTTTGTATGGACAAGATTACTCTAGCGTGTATTGCATCTACAGTGCGCGTGCGCATATTGGGCAACGTGTATATAGTAGCTCATTGCGCCATAACATAATCACGTGCCACCTACCCTTTCCTGTATTTCCCTATTCCTATTTCCCCATTGAGGTGTAGCAGCTTAGAGACACGCTCTCGAGGCCGACCTCTCCTCCTCCGTTCTTCAACAAACCTCTTTGATTCATTACGAGCCCTTAGTATGGGAGACTTTGTCTATGGTACTGTTCCGTGAACCTCTCTAATACTAATTTTGGTCATTGTGTACATGCCAGACGGTATGCTCTCCTCGTCAATTAACCTCTGTGATATTAACTTGGGCAATTAATAATGTCACACTGGGTGTATATGGCGCTATACAAAGATAAAAACCATGCATTAGATTTATCCAATGCTCGACAAAATCAAACCAGCGCCACGCGTTGACTTTATGTCGGCATCGCTAGATGGCGCAGCTTGTGCTGTAAGAAGCGCGAGAAAGGAGCGAGGATGCATACATGGTTCGGCATTTGCAACGCGATGTGTGGCGACATTCCTTCAATGCTAAGCGCATTAGTCTATATTCATCGTGAGATTGGTTCTGCCACGTGTTGTGTTATGCAGACCCCTAAATATAAAGGTAGCCGTTGTGCCTGAGCTGTACTGTACCTGTCACGCATGATACACAGTTAAAAGTTTCCGATGTATATCAGCTGCCAAGTTCGGTTTCTTAAGACATACAAATGGAGACGGCGCATGGATGCCAGGCGGTCTCCAGAGACGGCGGAGAACTTGCGGGTAAAATAACGGCGAAGCGAGGTGCACGCAGTGTCAACGCCACCCTCAGCCCCCTCGGTGGTGAGCAACGGTAGAGTTGTACCTACCGTTCCTAGAATATGCGTTGTGTGCAGGCATACCACCGTCACACTAGTGCCTCAGCTGACCTACTCAATGTGCAAACTAGTCCGGGCAGAACGCGCATTACACGTTAAGCGAACGTTGCATAAACATTCTTTGACAACTGCCTTACGCCGACGGTTTCGCGTCAGTTTATTCCAGTACACGATCAAGATGTGACGCTTGCTTTGACAACAGCGGCGCTCCTAATCACGCCGGCATTTTTAGACCCTCGGTTGCTATTAAGGCGCCATTATTTCTACCGAGCATTAGCTATCTTGCGCGCTATGTCAATAGCATACAGGTAGAACACCCTTACAGGAGTTCGAGCCCAAGGGTAAGCCTGGCTATGACCGTCCACGCTTCGCCCTAAGGCGATATCGCCAAATTTTTTGTTGCTGCCCTCTGATTGTATTCATTGTTCTTCGTCCCATTTTGTTAACTAATTTCTGTTTCATACGAGAAAAATCAGTGCGCCAATTGAAAGGAAAGGAGGCTCCTTAAACAATGTTGTAGAGCTCTGCATGGCCGCAGGCATAGCCTGCTACTCGACATGGGATTGATAAAAAATGAAACGGTATGCACCGTTCACAACACATACAACACTCAACGCATCACTACAGTGTCTTACTGAGACAATTATTTCTAAGGAAACTGAAAAGTGCTTGCGTACTTAACTTAAGGGCTAGGAACGCGCATTACAGGCAAGCTTTTATACAGAATGTGTCGGACGTCTGAGATTCGACGTTCAAGACTTCTCATATTCCATTGTAGTATGGCATGCTGCACGAGTTGGCACTAGCGTCATTATACGAGCTGAGGAGAAATAAAATGAAGGAGAGTTAAGGTGGCCTTCGTCATCAGTCAGGAGGAAGGTGGGAGGAAGGCCTCGATTGCTTTGACAATGGAAGTGAAGATGGAAAACACTTGTTCTGAATTTTGAGCGCTCGTTCTCCCATTCGATGTCTTCCAGGTTGAATGGTTTGAGGATGACTCTAATGACGTGCGTCAGTATCAGGGGCAGGTGTCACAGGCAGGGCCCGAGCCTATTCAAGGTGAAGAGGAGGCGAAAATTCCTCCACGTCATCTAGTCGGGGCGGCCTCGTCGTTGTCTTGGCTGTACCTTTCTTCGAGCGTTCCTCTGAAATGTTCGCGCCGTCTCCTCGGTGAAAACTCTGAACGGCTTTATCTATATTTTTTTCATGTTGCCTTTCCGGAGAAGTTGCTTTTGCATTGCTTCTGGCATGATCTCGCTGATCATGCAATGTGCATTTTACCGACTCATATACAATGTTATCTTTCTTTATATGATTGGATGTCTGCCTCTCTACAAAAGAGTGATCAACGCTGAAACGTCGATTCGTCTTTTCGGCACAATTGGGGCACTAATGAATCTTAATTTCTCATGATTATATAGCGAATCCCGAGGGCCAGCAGGCGTACAGTGGAGGTTCCCTGTGGTAGGCCGAGAGACCAATTGTACGACATGCCGATCGACGTATCTAGGGCCTTTAGTTCTGTTTTCGTGAAGTCCTGGTAAGGGAGGCTATATGTGAGACGACTTAGAATAAAAGCCTGAATGAGCCGCAATAAAAGCTGAACAGAAACAACTGCGTGCTTTTTGACATCTCTTCAGGTTCCTTTTGCGTGCATCCTTGTTGCGTAGCACAGCGTTGTAATCGATGTTGCTTGGTGTGTGTAGGCGCTCAAATAGTGCAACCGTAGCCACCGACTACGCGGGGTCTCCGGGGCCCGAGCGCCTGCGAAGTTATCAACGGGCGGGGAGGCAGCCCCTCTCCCCGGCGATACCGCAGCCTACGCCCCCCCCCCCCCCCCCCCCCCCTCAAATAAAGTCTTACTACCAGAGCACGTTTACCGACATCATTTGAGATTTCTTTCGAGTTGTTTCTACCTTTTCGCTTAGAATTTCATTGTGGCTAAAAGCTTACTGCATCGTTGTCGGTGCGGACGTGCACAGCTCTTAAATGATGCTTTTGCTCTATTTCGGCAAATTCTGACAATAAGAGGACAAGCGCTTTAGAAGCGCCAGCGGTGGCTACCTCATCCGTATTGTATAATTTAACATTTTTTTTTTCATGTCCACTGGGACCACCATGCACAAACACAATATATTCAAATATGTACACAGGACCGCTTTTTTATATTTTTCCAGAGAAGGAGGTAGCCAACTAACAATAATTTTTAATTATGAGAATACCCTATGACTAGAGAATTATTACGTTGCTGTATGTTCACCTAGCTTGAAATTGCTTTAAGGGCTGTTTTTAACATGAAAATAAAACTACCACTTTACAGACCACTTCGACAAAGTCATGTATTTAACGGCTATTGATGTAAACATGGGCACTCATATATATATATATATATATATATATATATATATATATATATATATATATATATATATATATATATATATATATATTCACTCAGCGACCGAAATGAGGCCACGTCGGATTCACTCGCCATCAGATTCAATAGTAGACATGGGCAGCAGCGCTTATACACGCACTCACGGTAAAAACAGAGAGTGAGAGTGAGAGAGGCTGCAGTTTCGCGGGAGAGGTGAAGTAACATTAGTGATAGCAAAGTTATGGCACGAACGAAAATTCTTACCGCATAAATCTGTGTAAGGGCCGCACCACCAAGTTGACAGCCCAATATTAAAAAAAGAAATATCCAACCGACGAGCAATTGCGTTCGGTGGGCTGATTCTGATCACGCTCAACAGCGACGTTTTTCACACTTTCACGCTTCGCTACTAGATGGGAAGAGGAGGTGATCGCGGTGGTTTATGGCGGATTTCATACAGTAGTTAGAAAAATAGGGTCAGATAGCCCGGTCCTATGTAAGGCTGGTCAAAATCACGACAAAATAGTGCGGCCCTTACATGAGTGTATACGTTGAATCGGTCATATTATTTGTAGCGAACATTCATTTGAATATAAAATACCAGCCATAGTGTAAAGCACGGACTATGTGAACCTGTAAGTATCTCACTGGATGACCACGAGCAGTCGCTATCAATACGCTGGAGTTATGAAAAACGCCGGCAGCTGGGCGAACAGTTAGTACAGCCGCGCGATTCACCGCGACTCCGTAAATTGGAGTCATCATGACCATCGTAGGGCTTTTGCTATATCCACAACAAGACGGTCTCTGTCATCGATATCTCCAATCAACACTCTCTCTTAGACTACGAAATCTGCAACACTAGGGGGGAGGGTAAGACAGCCCCGGAAGGAAGACAGCGTGCATGAAGTTGGCAGCCATCCCTGCCGCCCTATATCATTGCGCTCCCTAATGATTACCAATAATTAGGTACAGCCCGGGGGCCGCGTAAATGTGAACCACGCACAGACATCCGTAGCTACGGGAGGGATAGAGGAGAAGACGCGCGCTCTCTTTTCCAAGCGTGCGTTTGATCACGCGAACTCCAAGTAAGCCTAATATTGAGCACGTGCTATCTAAATGATAGCAAGCCGCTATCAATTTGGACTCACCGTTACGTGCTTTTTTCTCGCACCCACCACGTATGGGTCGCTCATTCATATCGCATTTGGACTTTATGCGGAACGTCAGGCGATGACGAGAAACAAAGCGAGGAACAGAAAACATGCGTCGAGCTCGCTTGTACCACGGTTGCGGACGCCGCAATCTGCACCGGGTACGAACGCGGCATGAGCACCAACCAAAGAGCCAACAGGGGGCACGTCGCTCATCCGTACTTCACGAGAACATGTGTGACCTTGATAAGGAAGCGTATTTGCCGCTGCATAAGCACCAGCGGAAATATAAAACTAAACGCGCGGAGACAGACCGCCCATGAAGGGACCAGCCATCTTGGATTGCAAGCTTCAACCTGGCGCAGATTACTTCCAAAAGAGTGCGCGTGATCCGCGTATGCAGAACTCTCAAGCCTCACGGATAGTCAAGCGCAGTCACTACAAATTAGGAGAAGACGGACGCTTAACTGTCTGATTCCGCGTAACTGTCCGAATCTGATTCCGCGCAGCTGATTGATTCGAAAAATTGCTCGCTCTCGGTCTAATGGAGGGGTACACCTTCGTGATTGTTGAGTGGCCCTAGGGCTTGATAAAAGAATGAAGTTGGGAGCTATCACAAGCCTCTGGCGCGTTCTGTACCAGTGCGCCGGATTTACGGGTTCTCCTTTTACTGGTATTTAGATAGGAGCACCCGAGCTAAAGCTTCCTCTTAACAGGAAGCTTTAGCTCGAGTGCTCCTATGTAAATACACGTAAAAGAAGAATTGCTTTTTCTCGGCAAACACTGCACCAAATCTGACGAGGTTTGTTGCATTTAAACAAAATACTTAAAACCTAGTGACTGTTGGTTTCGAATCTTTGAGTTAGGCCGTCAATGTTTTATTAAAAATCGGCAAAAATCGAAAATTTTCGAAGATCAAAACTATCATGTTTACCACATTAGACCTCAACAACCAAGCTATTAGATACAATTCTGTGAATTGCATCTAATTGTACACATAAACCGGACAGAACTGATATGTTACACTTGAATATTAAAAAATTTTGTTATATGGATATACAGCTTTTGCAGAACCCTTGTAACCAACATATGAAATTTAGGTAAGATGTAAAATGACACATCGAATTTGCGCGCTTTGAATAATCTAATGGATGCCGTTTACAGAACCGCGATATCTGTTTTTGATGCAGAGCTAAGAGTTCGTAAACTTCGTGCTTCTAATTTTTTCAGACGGTCGAATATTTGAAAACTTTTTTAACAACATTGAGGCCCTAAATCTAGATTCCGCTTCCAACAGTCACTAGAATTTGAATTTCTCTCTCAAATGCAACAAATTTCATTAAAATCAGTCCAGGAGTTATCTCAGAAAAACGTTTTTGTGTTTTACATGTATTTGAATAGGCCGTGTTGGAGAGTATCCTGAGCTAAAGCTTCCTCTTAATATGTATGAGACTATTTAACATGAAAGGCATGCGCTGACGGTGTTTCGCTTCATGACATTTGTTTGTGAGCTGTTATTCTCAAAATTCTGAGGAATAAGTGCCAATGTGTGAGCAACTTTATTGCCGTATAGAATGCTTCCTGGCATCAGTTAACGACCTTGATTTGAAGAGCTGGCCAGTTCCACTTGCGCGTAAATTTCGGAAGCTAATGTTGCTCTATGCAGTCAATTATATTGTCACCAATAGTGGCGTAACAACTCCCCGTAACAATATATACAAACAATGACTGAACATAAATTTCAAATAAGTGAATCAAATCGTTTTTGAATGGTATAAGCGTCCTTAACGAGTGGCGAGCCACATATCCGTGCAGGACATTTACTGACACCAAGGTCCAATGAAGTAAAAGTAGGGAATGCTTATGACAAAGCGGTTTTATTTAGGTATGCGTGCATCAATTGCAGCTTTTGCAAGAAATTTCTTTGGCAAGTGCTTCAAAGCGTGATTCGGTCGTTATCAACAATGTTTTCTAGCGCCTTCGGATAACTATGAGATACTACTCGTATGTTTAAATCAATAGAGTTTGGGGCAATATTGTGGGGATGTTTGGAGAAAGTTACCTTTGCTGCAATTATGTACATTGCAAATATTTACTTAAACTCAATTTTTCCTTACAATGAGGGGTTGTAGTGGGCGCTCGCGCTGTCTTCTACTAGCTGAATTCACCTTGTTTATAGCTCGTGGAAATCACGGGCAGCTGATGGGTGTGCGCAGGGAAAGCTCGCGGTATTCGGTTCAATTACAGCACGAAATATGGGATCAAACTTAGTGAAATTGCTTGAATAACATGGCTGATGTGAATATGTCAGGTAAAGTATGTGACTCAAGTTCCGCATTTGCTTAAGAGTTATTAAACAACTACTCAAAACCAATGTGTGCATGCAAAGTGACAAACAGACGAGCCACCTGAGGGCAACACTACAAAGCGTGTGGCTTCATTGCAGCCCAATAATATTTTGCAACTTCTCTGAAAACAGGGCTATGAGAGAACTGGCCTGTGAGGTGGTAAAGTCCCACTATTTCTGTATATTTGCGAGACATCATTTGTTCGTTGTTACTACGCACAGTTTTTGTCTATCGAACATCTACTTTGTGGCTCTTGAAGATAATCAAGAGGAGGAGGAGGAGGAATAAACTTTTTTTGTGCACAGCAGATTTGAGACCTAGGCCTCTCTACCTAAATGACGGCCTCGAGCCCTTGGGCCCTAGCAGCATCTTCGGCCTGCTGGATTGCGTCGAGTTGGCCTTCCGGTGCGCAGCTGAGCAACCCAGTCTCCCACTGCTGTCTGGTCTTATTTATTTTATTCTGTATGGGCGGACGAGCACAAGCCCAAACAATATGTTGTAGGTCCGCCTTTCTTGACAGAATCTACATCTATCCGTGTAAAGGTCCGGGTAGTAGCGGTGGTAGGCCACCGGGTTCGGATATGTATCTGTTTGTAAGAGGCGCCATGCCGTCGCTTGCCGTCAACTTAACCAGGAGTGTGCCGGGGGGAAATGGGCCCTTCACAATTTATAGTGTTTGGTGATCTCGTTATAGTGTTTGGTGATTTCTATCCGGTCATCCGGCGTCTCTCCGTTCCCAGTATTTGTTGCATGCCACCTGCTCGGCCTGTCAGTTCTCGAGCCAGGTTGTGCGCTATTTCTTTCCCGGGAAGGGAGGAGTGTGTGGGTGCCCATATAATGTGAATGTCGCGATCTTCACGAAAGTTGTTTAAAATTCTCAGTGCTTCCGGCGAGGTTCTTCCTTTTGCATAGTTCTTGACCGCTGCCTTGCAGTCGCTTACTACGATGTTAGCTTCCGTGGAGGCTATTGCCAGTGCTAAGGCAGCTTCCTCCGCCACCTCTGCCTTCCATGTTTTTACCGTCCCGCTAACTCTGCAGTCACCCTCTAGACTCGTAGCAACTATCGACCTACGCGGTCTATTCGCGTACTCCTCCGCGTCCACATAGACCGCGTCCCTGGCACTACGGAATCTTTTGTGGAGAGCTCTCGCTCTTGCGTTTCTTCGATATTGGTGAAACTCCGGGTGCATGTTTCTGGGGATTGGAGGTATTGATAGATGTTCCCTTATTTTCCTTGGGATGCTTCTCCGCACTCCCTGCTGTGCTTCGTAGGTTATTCCGATGTCATCTAAGATGTGTCTCCCCATCAAACTCTGTGTAAGCCTTTCATACTGTGCTACTCTCTGGGCCTCAATGAGTTCGTCTAATGTGTTGTGCACGCCGAGCGCCAAGAATTTCTCGTTTGACGTATTTGCCGGAAGTCCCAAGGCTTGCTTATACGCCCTTCTAATAATGCAGTCTATCTTGGCTCTCTCCGCAGCTTAGAGCTTGAGGTAAGGAACCGCATATACAATACGACTGATTACGAATGTTTCTATTAATCGGATGATATTGTGGTCTTTCATGCCATAGTGCCTGTTGGATATCCGCTTTATTAGTTTTTCCTAATGCTTTTTCGACCCCGGTATGTGGGTCTATAGAGCTGAAGTTCTGATTTTTGCGAGGAGCATCTCAGTCCCTTGCCTTTGATGTAGTCTTCCACCGTGTTTACTTCTGTTTGAAGTATCTCTTCCACATACCCATCGCTTCCACCCGCCACCCAAAGGGTGATGTCGTCCGCGTAGAGGCTGTGTCCGAGTCCTTCTGTCTTTTTGAGTCTCGCAGGCAGACCGATCATTGCCACGTTGAATAGAAAGGGAGATAGGACTGAACCCTGCGGGTTACCCCTATTACCTAGTTTGACCGCGGCCGATTTGGATTATCCAATTGAAATCTTTGCGGTACAAGCTGTCAAGAACTCTTTGATTTACGCGTATGTTTTACGTCCTACGTCCAGCTTTTGGAGATCTTGTAGTATGGCCTTGTGCGTGACGGTGTCAAAGGCCTTAGTTAAATCGAGACTTAGTATTGCCTTAGTGTCTAGACTTTGCTCACCCGCATCAATGATCTGATGTTTTAGTTTGAGCATAATATCCTGCGTCGATAACTTTGGTCGAAATCCAACCATGGTATGCGGGTAAAGTCCTCCGTCATCCATGTATCTCGTGAGACGTGTTAGAACAACATGTTCCATGAGTTTACCGACGCAGGATATCAGCAATATTGGCCTTAAGTTTGTCAGTTGTGCTTTCATTCCAGGCTTTGCTATAAAAATGATTTGGGCTGATTTCCATTGACTTGGAATGCTGCCTTGCTCCCAGCAGTTATTCATGTAGTCCGTGAGAGCTCGGATGGATACATCATCAAGGTGCCTGAGTGTTTTGTTGCTTATCCCATCAGGTCCTGGTGCAGATTTCGAGTTGAGCCTTGTAAGTTCATATCTGACTTCTGCCTCCGTAATAGGGGTATCAAGATCAGGATTCTGGTTACCTAGGTAATCCGGAAGTAGTTCTCTATCCGCATCTCCAACGTACATATTTTGGAGCTCTAGAAAGAGCTCTTCTTCTGTACCGTTGTAGCTGTGTATAACCTTCGGTAGATGGTGTCTTTGTATGGTTTTTCTACTTCCGAGGTCCAAGAGGCATCAGAGAATGTTCCAAGTCTTGGACATTCCTATCTGCCTTTCCATCAAGTCGCACGTGGCTTCCCACTTTTTTTTTGGTTAACCTATTTGCATATATCTCGATTTCCTTGTTTAATTCCACAATTCTCTTCCTTAATTTCCGATTATGTTCTTGCTTTTTCCAACTTTTCAGCATGCTATCTTTCGCTTCCCACATGTGCAATAATCTGCTATCCATCTTCTCTATACCTGCCTCCTCTGGAATAGTTTTGGTAGCTCGTTTAATGTTTTCTTGCAGTTTCTCCGCCCATTTCTCAATGTCTGTTAAAGTGCCTTCGGCATCATCTTGTCGGATTTTGCGGAAAGTGTCCCATTCTACTAACTTCAGTTCTCTATCCCTCTTTTTCCTTGGGCCTGCTTGTACCATTGTGACGACGATGTAGTGGTCTAGGTAGCTCTGGGATTTTACTATGGACATCTAAAGGCTCTTACATCAATATTGATAGCAAGATATGCTAGATTTATGAAAAGTTTCGCTGATAGACGCCTTCTCGTGTGCCTCTGACTATATTTAGCAAATTTACCGCGACTCTTGATTCAGGAAAAGAACATATTTGGAAATGCTGATGCTGCCCGTGCTGCGTGAGGCACGTGACAAGTTGAACTTCGTGTCAACGTGGCTAGGCTAGACCTGAACAGGGAGAACAGCTCTCACATAAATTAGACGCTAAAGGTATTAGTGTAATTATTCAAATCCCGTCAGCGTGAATTGCGAACGAAGTGTATAAGCAACGTGTTTCCGTACGAGCCTTGCTCTGCCCTTGTCCTCCAAAGCCGGATCGCGTGTGCTCGCCCATTCTCTCGTCCCCATCCTCCGCGCAGCGCCGTTTCGGTGACTGTCACCGCTACCGTCTGCTCCGCCTTCGCCGTCCCTTCTCCCGCTGTCGCGGCACTTCCGCGGTGCCGGCGGCGGGCACTCCTTGCCACCTCGCGCGTCATCCACGGCTCGCCACTCCAAAGTTTCCTCGTCGCATCGCTGCACGGCTCTCAACCGTGTCGCTTGCTTCCCCGTTCGCGGGGAGCATTCCTCAGTAGCATTTGTCGCCTCTGGCAGTGCTTGCGCCTGGCTGTCCTTCTCCCGCCTCCACCCTTGCCCTATAGCTCCCCTTGGGGCCGATTTACGCTCAAGCCGCGCATCGCCGCAAGCCGTACCACAAGCAGGCGGTCCGCCCGTAATGGCCGAACTGACGTCACGAGAGGCGGTCGTGAACTTTTGCCTCCGTGCGGCGACCGCACAAACATGGTGCCGGTTCGAAGCCAAGCGGAGCGCGAGGCCTAAGCCCGTAGGCTGCAGCAGGCAGTTCGTTTTTTGTGTGGTTTACCTTGATCATGGCAAGAGCTATTCAGCGCCTACAAAGCTCTTTGTCGAACGCAGCAAGCCGCTGTACCCTTATCAAAGGAAACAGAATTAAGTGTGTGTTTATGCGAGCGTCGGAAGGAATGAAGCCGCTGATTTCGTGCATTTTAGGCAGTTTTTCCCCTGTGCATTATAAACGCTAAGGCCATCACATACACCTGCATACGAAACATGGCACATGTTCGGCACGCTAAAAAATGACAAGATTGCGATCGCCCACCTGAGCGTATGGTGTTCGTAGGTGTTGTGTGTGCGCGCTTCATCGATACGAAAATTGTATGTTTGTGCAGTGCTCTTTGTTTGTGTTTAAGGAATGATGATATGATGTGTAGCGATGATCTTCATTGTCGTGTCATCGCAGTCATTAGCAATCTGCTGTTTGTGTCTTGCTTCGTTTGAGCTGTTTTGCAGGCTGCGATGCGCATTTGTGACCACGAACACGTACAGATCGTTCGAGCGCTAGTGTTCCTAATTTTACGAAGTGTAAGTGTGCTGCGATGTGTACGTGCAATGTGTCACAGTGGTGCTAGGCGTATGAGTGTTCGTATGCTCTGAAGTGACCCGTGCATAAGCGTTGCGGGTGAGTTTTGGTTCCTATGAAGATATTTATAATCGGTGAGGGCAATATAGGAACAGCTGAAAAGTTACATGCGTACATGCGCGCTGTCGTCATATGTGAATGCGCTTATGCACTGTTCTCATGCGCGTAAATTTCCGGCATTCTTCATTTTTGTCATGTGGACATTGGTGTGAACAGCAGAAATCATCTGGCGTATTTCTAGATTAAGGAAAGTTTGCAGTTTTATTCTGAGGGATGTGAGCGCCTTGCATTTTCAAGAAATGCAACTGCTTGTTGTTAGTGTCCACGTACCAACACTGTTCGTGCCAACACCAGTCGCACGGCATGATGAGTATATAATGTATGAAATCTAGATACTTGCTTTTGATTCCTGAAAAATTCGCATTTTTTGATAAAAAGCCATATGCATGTAACAAAGTATGACAAAAGACGATAAAACAACTGGTATGTTCAATATATGATTCGAGGATTGTAGCAGAAGAACATTAGGAACACGGACAGAGGAAGAACGACTAGATGAGGACGCAGCTGCACTGTCAGCTGACTTCTTAATTGAAATTCCTACTCTTATTTATTTATTCACCATTTCTCTTCTCTTATCTATGTGAAGCTTTTCTCAAAAAGCTGACTTCCTTTCTTGTCAAGGTCACTAGCGGTGTGCTTACACATTACGCTCCTGTTTTACGTATCTCAAATGGCTCAACTATCTCACGAGTTAGCCTATGGTCGTTCCTTTTCAAGACTTGCATTCATGATATTTGGGGGTGCACATGCTTACTTGGCTATCCTGTCCCTTCTTGTTGATTTTGATTTGACTGCGATTGTGTCAAAGGAGTAGTGTACGCTATCCCTCTGTCCTGTTGAAAACAATAGATGGGGCAAACAGGAAGATGCCTTAATGATCCAACAAGAGAGCACGCATCATCACTTTCAGGGACCCCTGGCAGCAATCTGGCCTTGCACTGCAAACGTTGCGAAATGAACAAGGAACAAAATAGACGAGTAAGTACGTGCACCCCCAGATTTCATGAAATGCAAGTCCTGAAAAGGAACAAGGATCGTTGAACTCGGGAGTTTCTTGAGGGATTTGAGATAAGTAAAATAGGAGCGCAATGCGTAAGCACACCGTCAGTGGCGTTGACAAGAAAGGAAGTCACCTTTTTGAAACAGCCTTACATATTTCAGAGAAGAGATATGGTAACGACCTAAATAGGAGGGGGAATTTCAATAAAGAAATGAGTTGACAGTGCAGCTGCGTCCTCGTCTAGTCGTTTCTTCTGCGTCCATGTTCCTTACGTTCTGCTGCTACAATCATCGAATAATGAACCAACTAGCCCACTTAAACACCCTTGTTTCACTATATGATATTCTGTTGTCTGCTGGAGCATGTGGTGTGTACGTAAGCGTCGAAACCAATATTTAAAGCTGTTGATATTGCATGTCGATGTGCGAATATTTGCAACTTCGTAATAATACATTGAATAGTGCCCTATTCGATTCACTCTTCACTTTTTGTAGATGTGAATATTTTTGTCATACCCTTCGGGTATTTGTAAACGCCAACTGCACCCACATAAACACTAAATTGCAGAAAAGTACGGTAAATTTTCACCACGACAGGCATAGTATACCCATGAAACATGAGAACTTGCGTAGTGGAGCAGGCAACGTCACGCAGGTAGCCACACTTTACAGGCTTTACAGTGATCGTTTGCATCGTCTGAAAGGCACTGTGCATGCGAATAAAGTACTAATATAATGCTCAATTTGTGCTTTTCAAATACAATACTTAATAAGGTACTATATGATGACAGAAAATTGCTAACTTCAAGAATGCTGGGATGTAAACATCAGTTTATATTAATTATGATAATGGCTATTCATTTTTAGAAAAGTATTGAATTCAATTTGCTTCTGGCCCGAGTCTATTCGGTCCCAATAATCCCTATCTGAAAAAGCGGCAAGTGAGAAGAGGCACGAGGAGGAAAGCGGAGAGGAAGGCGCAGCAGAACCATGAGGCAGAAAGCAGAGGAGTGTATGGCGAAAGCGTGAGAATAAAAGCGAAGTGCGGCGACGGTAGCTACGAGATGGTGCCAGAGTAGCACGCAATGTATGGGAGGTTTGTTGGCTGTGGCTTCTGTGAATCACACCCACGCATCACCCGTGCGTGGGTGTGCGTGGAAATCGCGCTGGCTCACGCAATATCAAGATTAGGAAGGCAGTGGTGCCGCACATCCCCCGTTTGCAACATGCCACACGAGACCGATTGTCCACGCCAGCGAAATGACAACACGTATAGAGCTGCACTCAAATTTCGCTTTAGGTAGTGTCGTAATCGTCTGCGACGCTTTTCTGCGGATTGCATTGGCTATGAAGTAATAGACATTGCAAAAGCAGCACTGGTCGCTTATGCTCTTATACATCTCAATATAGGTATTGTAACAAAGCAGATTCCTTGCTTTGTACACGTTTGTTTCCAGCACATTTTAGACTTCATGAAGAGGGGAGGCTAGGGAACAGCTTAGAAGATATATCACTGGTCCACGTCTTGCAATTATTCATTTTGTGCTAGGTGTCATCTGCTGTAATGTAAACTATGCAGATGCTCCTTTTGCAATTTTTTCCACTTGTGACGACACAGCCAAAGCACCTTCTCTGCCCAACTGTCGCATATTTGTGCACGTGTATTTGCGTTTTAGCATTTCCCTCTCTCTCACATGGGCCTTATCGTGTTCGCATCACCCTCGCCCGCTTTGTGTATATAATCGCTGGCCGCCAAGCCGTGGTGTGCTTTTGTCCTCGTATTCCTTGGCTGTTATTCTGCCACGTTAAGTGGCTGCAATGAAATAAAGCATGTTTCAGGTTCAGTCTGCCTCTTCGTTCACGGAAGCCCTGGAACGGAACACCAGCCTTTCACGCTGACAATGTGTTCTGTGAGCTGTACTCCATCTCAGTAGTTCCTTGCAGCACTGGTGTATCTGCTGGGCTCCATAGCTAATAGGAAGCGTGAATGCCCCTCAAAATGTGTTAATCCACGCCGCACCGTCTGCTCTGGCTGTGCTTTCCATCCTGTCCGTACATGCTCCATGGTTGGAGGATTGACGCAAAAAATGTTTCGACGCCATAACCATAAGCTTTTTTAGCCCTTTCAGACGCTGTCTATAGAATTGTATACAGCAAGATGGTGCATCAACAGCAAAAGCACTGATGAAAGTAGTGATATTTAAAATACGTTGCATACATCTTGAAACACTTATTGGAGTTGTGCTGTAATTATGAATAACATGGAGAGTGTTTTATAAACATGAGTGGGAATGTAGACGGTCGAGTGTTTTTACTCTGTGTCAGTATATTGTTTGTAGCGGCTTCACTTCTTTCATTGTTTTTCGCAATGTCATAAACCAGGCATAATTTTCAAGTGGCTGGATAAGTGCTTTTCAAGCTTTTCAAAACACGAAAACGTTTATGTTCTCATAGTTGATGTTCTTTTAGCGAGTTCTCGCACGCAGTCGAAATTCTGCAAACTTAACAAAACGCACTAACCAATAGAAAATTCTTAATCTTACCTGCAGCTGTACACTTTCTATGATTGTGAATATGGAAGACATATGGTAAAAGCAAGTTTTAAATCAACGGGATAAAGTGCTGTCTGAAAGGGTTAACGTGTATGTGGCAGCGGAGCGGGCATAAAACTTTCCAATAGGCTTCTTTTGCGTAAAATCCAACCACACATCTCTTGATCTAGCGGATTTGTCTTTTATGCGACAGGTCCTTGCTGTTTTCCTTGCAACAAGTCCTGTTACATCTGTCCGCAAAACATAGCTCCTTCATTAGGTTTATTTTTTCGGAAACGATTTATATTGCATTTTTGGAATCTCTTCATACAGCAGCCATTCTTTCTTGGAAAGCTTCTTTGCAAGGAGGCCCGACAGTTGTTGATAGACTAAAGAAGTGTTTTTAATATAACAATTAGTAGCCTTGAATTTAAAACTTATCCTTTGTCCCCAATATTTAGTGCTCTTTTGCACTAGACGGTTAAGATGTAGTACGTAAATATATGGAAATAAATATTGCTACTGCAAGTACTTACGTCGTCATGTTACTATTCAATATTTGATACTTACTAATTTTGCTCAATTTGTGTTTGAAAAAAAATTAACATTCGTCCACCTCTACTTCTTATACAATGCACAAAGATGCGCCCAAGCCATAGTTGTGCTTTCGGAAGTCTTACTTTGCTTCATATAATAGTGGCAAAAAGCACCTTTTCAAAGCGAACTTCATTTGTTGTTTTGTGTATTCTGTTCTTCTGCCAAAAGTACAGTGAACAAATAATTAAATCGCACACAAATACACAGCCTCTCAATGGTACATACATTTTTATGATACACAACTATTCGAACCCTGTTCATCTAAGTTCCCAAATTATGCTGATTGTGGCCAACCTCTAGTAACGATAGAAGCATGCCAATGATGCGGTCTGACGATACCTGTGCAGTACTACTGTAAAGCTAGTTATAATTCTCACAGCAATCCACAAAATAAGGTTGTTGCTTAATTATTATAAAAAAAGACAGCATCAGCTCGGCTCTAAGGGCGACCAAAACTATTTGTTCAATTCGACAAACATACAAACAGAATGTAGTATGACCAGATGTCATGTGCTAGTTAGTATTTGAAATGACTAAGAGAGTAATATAAGGGTTGTTGGGTCAATATGGTTTATTTGTCGTCTTAAAACACAGGCTGTGAAGTTAAGTTCAACATGTCTAAGTAGTTACGAAATTGGGGAGGTGGCAGCAACACTCTCTGGGGAAGATATACCTCAGTTGTACTAATGATATGGCTTGCCCGTAGAATTTCGTCAGAGCTTGTTTAGAAATATCGCGGTGGGTTAGAACCTATAAAATGCCACAACAGCAAGGCTGAACATCCATACTTTCTCCTCAGAGGCTTAAAGAATGATAAACAGTTAAGCTTTAAAGCACATTTTCGTAACAAATATATCCCATGTTCATTTCACGGGAATAGAAAGAGCTGATTGAGTACAGCAATACTATTGTAGCATGCGTGAAGGAATACAGGAGAGCATGGAGGCTGATGTATTGTTGCCACTTCGTCGTCTTCACCGTCGAGGACCTTGTTCTCTTTTCCCACCGTTAATAGAGTGAACAAATAGCTCTTACTTGCAAGTTTATTTTACTACACACAGAATGCTGCAGTAAGGTTCGTGCAACTGTAAGCAATACGAGAACGAGTGAAAGATTACTTTTAATATATGGATTTGCATGGCAGATGAGAATGTGCACTCAATTTGCCACTACATATGTTTTCTAGTTTATGCTCAGTGTGTGAGTCACTATGGATTCTTAACTGCAAATTTCTGCGTTCCGTTTCACAGTGCTTATTGGTTTATCTGCATTCGTTTTACTACTAATGAAGTGACTGGATTGCACGTCCCCATTGCAGGGTTACGCAGTACATATTGTGAATTTGTCACAAAGCTCCACCCAAGAAACTGTCTGTTTTTCAGGGAAATAAAAAAATGCCAACAAACATTCCCTTACTTTCTTGTGCTGCCCCGCTCATGGTGCTAACGAACTAACGTCTACAATGCAGACATCCTGTTCTTTCGTAGAGCTAGGTGCAAGTTGCACTGTCACAGTGAACATGCAGTCAATTGCTACAAGTTACTATATGTTGGAATTGGTGTTACAGTAGGCACGGGAAATGTTGACCATATGACCATATGAGCCAGAATTTGATTTCATTGTCGTGTACTTGTTTAAGCAGTTACTGATTATGAAAGGGAAATATAAAACGACTTACCAGGTCAACTATTTTACATGCAAGATCATTGCACTCATTGCAAAGCCTATTAGAGAGCTTTAGATAAGGGGGATGCAATCGCTGGGGCCCCAAGTACGCGGGGGCCTCAACGTTTACGTCCCCTTAATCTAAATCTGTATAGTCACTTGATAATCTTGGTTTGCTTTGAGATGAAATAGATGTACTGACACCTGATTTTAGCCTATAGACTTCTCTTTCTATTTAATGTGGCTATGCATTAGCTAGCTAGGCTGTCACTATATGATTGACATTTGGGCCATGCTCAAATAAATCACATACCATTACTTTGCTATAGCTCACTGACTTAATGCACCCTGTGCAAGCTTCTTTTTACCCAGGGAAAAGAATAAAAAGAGAATACATGCGTAAATGATGTTAACAGCAGCAAATGGTCTCAAGGCAATCATCCTTGAATGTCACCATTGATGAGAGAGGAAGCATGCCTGTATTCACTTTAATCACAGGTTGTACATTGTTTAAATGCTGATAAAGGTATGGATAAATAGTGAAGGGGCAGCAGATTGGCCACCCAGGCCTTTATGCATGGGTATTGCGGCCTTGTGTGCCCCCGTAAACATCTGTCATCTCTTAAGGCATGAATGAGATAACACTACTTCTGTTGGCAGGGACATGTTTAGCACCAACAAGAAATGGAAGCACTACGGGATTTCATGCCTGTACAGGGTATCTTTTCAGCAATATGAATTAATACTTATTTGCATGCAAACATTCTTCTCTTGAAGACACATCTTACATGCATCTCTGGCTGAAGAAGTAACTATGATACGTACATATAACTTTTATGTCTGTCATAATTGTACTTAATTGCTTAAGACGTACTGGTGGGCTTGTTGGTTAGTCATGGTGTAATATGGCAGCGCACTTTGAAACAATGACGTAACATAGAATGAATGACGTAACATAGACGTAACATAGAATGCACCGGCGGGTGCCGGTGCATGCGAACCGCTCGAGCTAACTAATAAAAAACAACTAATGACAGCTCCATGCGGTTTCAGCGTAAAGGCAATTTTATGACCGATCACGACGACCGCCCGCTTTTCACGAACCGCCCGCGTGCGGTGCGGCTTGCAGCGATGGGCGGCACGAGCGTACATCGGTCCTCACCTGGCTAATTGCCATTGCGGTGACTCGAAAGACAGTTATAGTGTTTCGTCCCCTTACTTCTACTTCCCACCCCAACCACTGTGCGGCCATATTGAGGCCTATCTGTGAGGGAATGAATGTGTGACCGCTACTGAATACCCCTGTTCTCCCTCCATTTCCTCAGCCCGCCTCGGAAGAAGCATTAAATAATAATTGCTAATCCCCCGCCCCTCTTCGCGGCGGTGACCCACTACAAGATGGCGTGATGGCGCTTCGCCAGAGCGCTGGCTCGATAGCGGCGGATCACGGTGTGTGCTGCCCAATTCGATACGGAGAAGCTTCGGCACCGCGTGTTCAGCAGGCGGTTGCGTGTTGTTAAAACATGGCAGCAGCTGCGCTCAAAGATCGCATTACCGAGAAACGTAATCGTCGGTCAATTTTTCGTCGTGTGTCAACTTCGATGTGGCCGGTGCTGCGCAACGTGGTGGACGGTTGTTGGCGAGACTACGCGCGCTGGCCGTGCTCATGGGAGAGTTTGCGTACCCTCCAACGCTTGCCACCGGCGCCGTAAACCAGCTGAATATGTCGGCATGGACGCCCCAATTGGTGACAGGAACATGCACCACTTGGATTGCGGCGTAACCGTGGCACGTGAAGCAATATCCTTAAAATGCTGCAAAAGAGCAGCACAACGGTTGTGCGCATGCCTTTGACAACGCTGCCGTCACTGCCAAAAGCCGCGTCGATCCCTGTTCAACAACGCTGCAAGCATCGGCGCGGAAAGTTCACACGGCCATAGCGAAAAGAAAGAAGACGGCGGGAGGCAGAGCTATGTGTTTAGGCCACGAAAATAACGACGACACGGTAAGTTATTTAACATTCCTTTAGTAGCGTAAGTTAGAGCGACTGGTCATACTGTCATCATCATCAGCAGCAGCCTGGTTACGCCCACTACAGGGCAAAGGCCTCTCCCATATTTCTCCAAACCCCGGTCATGTACTAATTGTGGCCATGTCGTCCCTGCAAACTTAATCTCATCCGCCCATCTAACTTTCTGCCGCCCCCTGCTACGCTTCCCTTCCCTTGGAATCCAGTCTGTAACGCTTAATGACCATCGGTTATCTTCCCTTCTCATTACATGTCCTGCCCATGCCCATTTCTCTTCCTTGATTTCAACTAAGATGTCATTGACTCGCGTTTGTTCCTTCACCCAATCTGCTCTTTTCTTATCCCTTAACGTTACACCCATCCTTCTTCTTTCCATAGCTCGTTGCGTCGTCCTCAATTTAATTAGAACCCTTTTCGTAAGCCTCCAGGTTTCTGCCCCGTAGGTGAGTACTGGTAAGACACAGCTATTATTTACTTTTGTCTTGAGGGATAATGGCAACCTGCTGTTCATGATCTGAGAATGCCTGCCAAACGCACCCCAGCCCATTCTTATTCTTCTGATTATTTCCGTCTCATGATCCGGATCCGCCGTCACTACCTGCCCTAAGTAGATGTATTCCCTTACCACTTCCAATGCCTCGCTACCTATTGTAAATTGCTGTTCCCTTCCGAGACTGTTAAACATTACTTTAGTTTTCTGCAGATTAATTTTTAGACCCACTCTTCTGCTTTGCCTCGCCAGATCAGTGAGCATGCATTACAGTTGGTCCCCTGAGTTACTAAGCAAGGCAATATCATCAGCGAATCGCATGTTACTAAGGTATTCTCCCTTAAACTTTATCCCCAATTCTTCCCAATCCAGGTTTCTGAATACCTCCTGTAAGAGCGCTGTGAATAGCATTGGAGAGATCGTATCTCCCTGCCTGACGCCTTTCTTTATTGGGATTTTGTTGCTTTCTTTAGGGAGGACTACGGTGACTGTGGAGCCGCTATAGATATCTTTCAGTATTTTTACATACGGCTCGCCTACACCCTGATTCCGTAATGCCTCCATGACTGCTGAGGTTTAGACAGAATCAAACGCTTTCTCGTAATCAATGAAAGCTATATATAAGGGTTGGTTATATTCCGCGAATTTATCTATCACCTGATTGATAGTGTGAATATGGTCTATTGTTGAGTAGCCTTTACGGAATCCTGCCTGGTCCTGTATGGCAGCAGGACCAGGCATACTGTTATACTGTCCAGTATTACATTATACTGTACTATTTGTAAATATGTTTTCATTCTTAGAGATTTCCCGTCTTGTTCTCTGTTTGCTATTTGCTTGAGTTCATCTATTTCTATGTTTACTGTTCTGAAGAGGCTACCAGGAGGCGAACCTCGCCTCCTGGTAGCATTTGCGAACCAGCAGCCTGGCTTCTTTACCTTCCCTTTCAAGTGTATATGTGTGATCACATGAAATAATAATGTACCAATTAAATATGAATATGAAAGAGAAGATATGTCTTTCCAATTTGTTCTCGAGCCGAAGAACGATGTTTGGATTACGCTTTATTTGATCCGTCAGACGCGCAAATCATTTTCCTTAGCCCCTTTTCTTGAAGCCCTTCTTCAACGCTTTGTTGAATTCAAGGCCTGCACCAACTGATACACCGGTGCTGATAGCTGCTGCAACTATTGCCTTGATAAAAATGAGAATGAAATACTGCTCAGTATCATTTGGATCCAAGGCGGCCGTATTAATCGTCTTCAGGGCATTCAGTATGCTCTCCCGATTTTCTGGAGTGGCTCCGGACAGCTGTCCTTGCAGGAGCTTTCCAACCGTGTGCAGGACATCTCCTGCGTTCTGGGCCAGTGCTGCTTCGTCCTCTGGAATAAAAAAAAACATTAATCCTCGTAAGAAAAGCTGCGTAATTCTGTGTAAAACTCTTGAGCTAAATATCGCTCTATGTGAAAGCCAATAAAGGTACATTTTGACAAAGAAACTGATGCTACTGAAAGTCGGATGATCGTAGTTTAATGAGAATACTCCCCTCTTTAGGGAGACAAGTAATTGCGCACAATAGGCTTAGGACGGCGAAACCCCCCCCCCCCCTTCCACAAAAAAAGAAGAATGCTCAATTCTCAGTTTCCACCTTTGTTGTGAATTTTTACCGCTCTACGTCCTATGCGCGCTCTTATTCGCAACTTAAAAAAAAAAAAAAAAAAACGTATAGATCTCCGCCTCTGTCTATACGAAGCAGCATGGACATCACGCGCATAATGATTGTATTGTGCGGTAGATCTAGCTTTTTTCAAAATACATTTTTTTACTCATTTGCTAACCGCCTGCGTGACACTGAATTGCCCCTCAACGGAACTGCGTTTTTGTAGAATCATTGTCATGGCAGGAACTACATGTTACTGCTAGTGGAAGTTCTAGAAGTAGCAAAAAGTTCCTTTTTGCTATATTTTTACGAGATCATTTACTTGCTACTCCACACCCATCTTGGTCTGTCTGAGCGCCCTCGATATGATGAACGCGTCAAAAAATATAAGCAACTAAAGCCTAAGCAAAACCTATCACGTATATTTTGCCGACTGTTGGCACGAGATGATCATTACGCAATTTAAATTCGTTGACAAGGTTTGATGAGTTGAGCTATATTTTTTAAAATGGTACGATGGCGTTGATTAGAAAGTACGCTGGGCCTTTATAGGAACAGAAGATGATGCAGGTCGTCGAAGGTATAGGATATACTTTGTAGCGTCCTAAAACCAAAGGGCTTGCTGTAAAGGCTCAAACGAAACCTGACTCAAGATAGCATAACCTTCTGATGGCAAACTTAGCTCTTTAGTGCGAAACATTTTTAGGAAGGCGTTTTTACTATTTAATTGTGTAACAAGACTTCATCAAGTAACGCGGAAAGGTCTTGGTTTGTTTTTTAGAGGCACGTGCGATGCAAATATATTATTGATACAAATCTAGTCATTATATTTTTTGACGAATGCCGCTTGGTTAGCACATTCATCATTTGTTTCAATGGTAGTATAGAAACATTCAACACACTGGGGGAGATTCGGTTCTCGCATTACAATCCTGTCGTATGACATGCAGGGGGACATTTTGTTTCCCATTTTGTCACCTTTCAAGAGATGGGGTCCCTGTCTATTTCCTCAATCTGAGTTTTCCTTCATTTATTGCATAATTCATCTCAATTGGCAGAGGAATATCTATCCTATTTGTTGTTTTAGTTTCCTCCCACCTATTTTCCAACGTCTAATAATACTATGCATAAATATGTCTTAGTTATAATCATCATAAGTTATCGAAATAGCTTATTTATTTATATATAGTTGTATGTATTATATTGTTATATATATATATATATATATATATATATATATATATATATATATATATATATATATATATATATATATTATACTATATAATAGGTTATACTATATAATGTATATATGTATACATATATATATATATATATATATATATATATATATCTTAATTACCAGCAACACTGGTCGGTATTTTATTGACTTTACCTTTATCTTTACTGGTAGCAATAAAGAAACCAGGCGGAATATAGTAATGTTGATATAATTCCAATAGTGTCGTTACTTTCAACCATCTGTGAAGTTTTTGCGGTCAGAAGAAATATATTTTCACGGAATAGGGGTAAAAAAACACATCGTGTTTGCTTGGAGATCAAGAGCGTTCCTCCACCATACATTAGGCCCAGCGTGCTCTACAGAGTACACGTGCATTAATTTTCTTGCGAGGCTATGCATTCATCGTTCACGACATTATTTTCTAAAACTTCAACACTAACGTAAGCTTCGAGACACATATGCTATGCTTGACGAAAAATAAACAAGGCAAAAGCGTACATGCACCTGCACATCTCTATGTTTGGCAATGAATGGATACGTCAGTCAAGAAAACAAGAATGTGGTGCTCTTGGCAAGACTATTCTTAGCAATATGGTGTATTAAGTAACCCGGTGTTTTTCTTTAGTTACTCACTACTGAAAGTCGCACTGCACTTTCAAAAGTACGCTGGGCGCTGATGGGTTGCAAAAAGTGTACCCCCTAAGGGGAATCAAAATTACTCCCGCAGTATAATAGACGACAACCCATCTGCTCTCCCAGGCGGACATTTACGAAGATGGTGGCAGAATTACATAAAAGCAGTGTCATTGTCGTGGGTTCAGAATATTGTTACGTTCGGAGAGACAAAAACAAAGGAACTAACTACGATCTATATGCAAGAGCAGCGTAGTCAGGAACCAAGATGCAAACCTGCTCCTGCCAAACCCAGATGCTCGTCTGGATCTTCCTTTGCGCCACGTCTCATATGCACCTGTTGCATCGCGACCAAATTATCGGTGGCAAAAGCACCATCCCTGTCCCGTTAGGGATGTGTGGCCAGCGGAGAGTTGTAGGGCATGATCCTGGCGACGTGGACGATATCACTGCTGGTCGAAGTGAAGGACGTTGCGAGGCTGGCTAGAATGATTTTGTAGATGACATCAGTGGCTTGGCGAACCACACGATATGGGCTTTTGGAACACAATAGGAGTTTCTCGCAAAGCCTTAATCAATGGGAATACCGTCCAATTGAGCATTAGGGTGCCCGGTGAAACGTGCCCGTCACGGTGACAGAAATCGTAGCAACACTTCTGGTCCACATGCGACACTCATGCAGGAGCGACCGCAAGTTGGCGAGCGTGGTGAGCCGAGCGATAGCATCACGCACATGTTCACATGTCGAGCTCATTGTCGATAGTATAAAAACGTCGACCGGAAGCGTGCGTTCACAGCCATACAGGAGGTAGAACGGGGAATAGCTGGCAGCGTTAAGGCGATAAGAATTATAGTCGAAGGTAATGTAAGGTAGAGCGAGGCCCCAATTGCGGCGATCGGCTAAAACTCATTTCGTCCGCATATCTGTAAGGGAGTGGTTCAATTGCCTGGTCAGGCCGTTGGTTTGTGGACGGCAGGAGGTAGTGAGCTGACGCTGGAAAGAGAAGCCGTACGTGATGGCACCAATGACTTTGGACAAAAGGGTGCTGCCTCGGTAGGTGAGCATTTGACGCGGAGCTCGAAGGGTCAAAATAGCGTTGTGTAGCAGTAAATCTGCCAATCCGTAGCGCAGTTGGCTGAGAGAGCCCGAGTAATGGCGTATCTTCTCGCCGCGTCATCAGTGACGGGAACTCACTTGATAGCCGACGCAGATGCCTGGAAAAGAATCCTTGAAGTCCAAGCCGACACCACAGAATGGCTCTACCGGAAAATCAAGTGGCTGCAGGTAACCAGCGTGAAGCAGGCATGGTTTCCTGCGCCGTTGGTATGGCTCACAAGCTACGACGTTGCGTCGCACAAACGTGAGTGACCGCGTGCTGTGTCGTATGTTTAAATCACACCGAGATGACCAGCGGTGGGCGTGCCGTGAAGATCACTTTGAACGGTCACACACAGGTGCTTTGGGATGACAAGGAGGAGACAGGGAATTTCGGGATGAACATTGCGATGGTACACAGCACCATCCCGGAGAACGAAGAGACGCAAGGAAGCGTCGACGGCTGCACATTCAAAAGGATCGACGAGTCAGACATCGCGGCGTTGCTTGTCAGCAATACGTAGGAGCTGGGACACGGAGTAAACACTAACGCAGTCTAGAGTTCAGGTACGTCAGGGCTGTAGACGGGGCATCGCGACAAACTATCCGCGTCTTCGTGCAGGCCTCCGGACAGGTAAATCACAGAAAACTCTTTGAGCCTCAAAGCCCAATGACCAATAATGCCCGTGAGATCCTTGAAGGGGAAAGCTAGCAGAGACCCTGGTGGTCGGTTACTACGGAAGTACGATGGCCGTAAGAGTAAAGGCGGAATTTGGCAATTTCCCTGAAAACAACTAAGCATTCCCATTCAGTAACAGAATAGTTACTCTGTAATGGTGAGATGAGGCGTCTCGGACAAGCGATAACGCGATCTTGGCCGCACTGACGCTGGGATAGGACAACGCTGACACAGTGACCACTGCCGTTTGCACTCGATTCGGTTCGAGCATTATGGTCGAAGGGGGCGAGAATTGTTAGTGAGATCAAATGCGTGATGATAGGAGAGGCAGCAGATTGCCGAGGTTCCCATAAGAACGTTACACATTTTTCAAAAGGTCCGTAAGAGGTCGGGCAAAAGCGGCAGAACTTTCTACAAAGCGGCGGAAGTAAGAACATAGCCCAACAAAACTGCGAATGTCTGCCGCTAATTTCGGTACCCGAAAGTCTCTAACGGCACGAATTTTGTCTGGATGATGTTGTGCTTTGGAAGCGTCGACAACATGGCCCAAAATCGTAATTTGGCGGCGACCGAAACGGCATTAACACGAGTTGAGCCGTAGTCTGACCTTACGAAGAACGACAAGTAAGGTTCGGAGATGTTCAACGTGTCCAATTTTGATGAAAAGACCATAAAGTTGTCAAGGTAACACAGGCATGTGCACCATTTGAGACCCTGAATCCAGGAGTCCATCATTCAATGAAAAGTGGCTGACGCATTACATAATTCAAAAGCCATCAATTTGGAATCTTCCATCGGGTGTTGTAAATGCGGTCTTTTCTGTCCATATCGTAGACGGCAATCTGCCAGTATCCATATGTAAGGTTAATAGAGGAGAAGAAGCTGGCACCGTAGAGGCAGTCAAATGCGTGGTCAATTCATTGTAGCAGGTATATATCTTTCTTAGTCGCTTTGTTAAGATGGCGGTAATTCATACAGAAGTGCCACGCCCCGTCCTCCTTAACCACACTACCGGTGACGCCCACGGACTCGAAGAAGGCTCAATGATATTTTTCTTGTTAACCTCAGCTTGAATTACTTGGCTTTCCAATAGGGATATTCGATGCGCCCTACATTGAATACCCGCGGCATCGTCAGTATCAATATGGTGTTTGACAGCAAGCGTCCGACCTAAGCGGCGATAATGGAACTCGGAAATATCCCTGTAGGAAAACAAACACGGTAGAGACCTTCACCTTTGGAAAGTAAGAGGTCCGTCGGGATCAATTTCTGATTCGCGCGAGTGGCAGAACTTGTAGACCTGGTAGGCTCTGACGAAAGCAACCACCTGATGGTGATCGAAAGGCTCATGTTAGGCGAAGCAAATTGCTTGAGGCACAATTTGCTTCTTTGGACCGAAATTTACGACATGAATGCAAGTCCGGTTGGCCGTGATAGTCAAACCGTGTAAGGTTCGCTGACATTATACTGCATTGGAATGTTGGGTAGTGGAGGTGTGGATACTCTTTTCAGGGAACAGGCTGGGAAGACGAAAGAACGACATCTTATTTATATAGCTGCTGGACGTAACATCACAAGAATCCTACGGAATATGCAGTTCTGGGTGGAGGGGGCTGGCGGAGCAGTGAATAAGAGCTCAATGCGCCCACAGAAAATCGAGGCCGAGAATTAGGTCGTGTGGGTAATGAGCAATCACGGTAAAGAGGACAGCAGCGTGATGGCCAGCAGTGCTTACGCAGGCTTTGCGCCTTCCGACAAGAAAAACAGTAACGCCTTCAGCATCGCGCACGATGCGTGTGGTTGGAGGAATATGAAGCTTTCTATTTCGTTGTCGGAAGGCAGCACTCATATGCCGATGTTGACAGCTGTGTCAGTCAGCTCAGTCACAACAATGATTTCAAGGTCGACTTAAGAAGGTTCTGACTCGTGGGCAAACCAATCAGATGATTTGACGGCAAGGTAGACAGAGCAGCTCTAGCTCCAGAAGGTGCAGTCCACAGTTTTCCGGCCGTGTGTTGGGGGAATAGACGGCGACGAGAAGCGACAGAGCTGGGGCGCAGGAGACTGATGAATTTGGGGTGACGGTGATCGGCCGTAGCAAATATTCGGAGCAAGGACGTCAGTTAGAGTACGATCCTGGCAAGAAGCATAGGAAGCAGCAGGCGCTGAGTTACGTAAAGTGGTACTCGTGTATTTCCAAATGGAGTTGACCATCGGTTGGTACCGAGACGAGCGATGTGGCCAATGCGGCAGCAGGGGAGACACATGGACTTGTCATCAGTGATGCGCCATACAGACGAGTTGCGCGATATGGCGGGAAAGTATTGTCAGGGACGAGGAGAGCTGCGAGAGAAGGGCTGCACACAAGGTACGTGGGTCGACGAGAGCACGGCGATGAGACAATGTTCAAATTCCTGTCGGACAATAGCCTGGTTCATAGCAATCGTGGCTGGTGATAGATCCGCGGGCGTCGCGGAGGAGGATGGTGAATAGACGACCTTGAGCAAGCGGCGAACGACGCGGATTACGTCGTCACATGGGGCTGGCTAGCGAAGATGGTGGGGCGTGGGGCTGGCTAGCGAAGGCGCACGATGTGGAGCGTGATAAGTCTGCTCTTAGCTTGGCCGAAACACGGAAATTTCTTGAAGAAGGCGTCAAGAGTAGAAACGCTGCGGAAAAGCAGCAAGTTGAACGCGTCTTCTGTGATACCCTTTAACATATGGGCCTCTTGGTCCGTTTAGACATCTTGTCTAAACATTATCTTTGTCTTCTGCAAATTAATCCTCAACTGCACTCTTACACTCTCTATGTTAAGGCCCTTAATCATTTGTTGTAATTCATCGGCAGTGCTGCTGAACATGACAATGCCATCAGCAAATCGAAGGTTGCTGAGATATTCACCGTTGATCGGTGCTCCTAAGCGTTCAAAGTTTACCATCTCGAGTACCCCCAAGCATGCCGCAAATAGCCCTGCAGAGATTGTTCTCCTTGATTGACCCCTTTCTTTATTGGTATCTTCCTACTTTTCATGTGGAGAATTAAGTAGCTGTGGGATCTCTCTAGATATGTTTCAATATATTTATGTAAGCACCCAGTACGCCTTGATTACATAATGCCTCTATGAGTACTGGTATCTCTACTGAATCAACTGCCCTTTCGTAATCTATCAAAGCCGTGTAGGGAGACTGATTGCACTCTGCGGATTTCTCGGTTACCTCGTTGATGAAATGGTTGTGATCCATTGTAGAGTATCCCTTCCTGAAGCCAGCCTGTTCCCTTGGTTGACTTGGTTGCCCTTGTTCCCTTGATTGCCATTATTCAATTGGATATTGGTGAATATTATGTATTATACTTCAACCTAATGGGCCTATACTTTTTCAATTCTTTAACGTCTCACTTTTTGTCGATTACTAAAATGTTGGCATTTTTCCAGTTCTCTCGGACCCTTGAAGTTGATAGACAGTTCGTATAGGGAGCCGCTAGTTTTTCAGGCATTATGTATGCTCCATCTTTGATTAAATCGACTGGAAGTTCATCTCCGGCCGCTTTCCCCCGTTTCATGTCGTGCAATGCCCCTGTAACTTCACCGCTAGGTATAGAAGGAGCCTCTTAATCTGTTCATTACTACTTCGAATGGAGGTATCGCGGCTATTCTGGGTACTCTACATGTCAGTAAAAATTCTTCCTCTACCTTTACTATATCTATGATTTTGCTGATGATATTACTCTGCTTATCTTTTAGTGCATACATCTAGGTGTCTCCTATGCCAAGTTTCCTTCGTAACTGTTTCATGCTGCATCTATTTTTACCACTTCCTCAGTTTTTCTCACGTTATAATATCAAATGTCCCTTATCTTCTGCTTGTTGATCAGTTTTAACGGTTCCCCGAATTCTATCGCATCTCTTGAGTTGGACACTTTCATTCTTTGACGTTTCTTTATTAGGTCCTTTGTCAGTTGAGAAAGATTGCCTACAGGTTGCCATGGTGCCTTACCTCCAAGTTTAATTGCCGCTTTTGAAGCTAGCCCAGTTACGTTTTCATTATTTACCTCTATGCCATCTTCATTTCTCTGTTCTAAGGCTTCATATTTGTTTGCAAGTACCAGCCTGAATTGGTCTGCTTTTACCCTTACTGCGTCTAGGTTGGCCTGTTTCTTCTGGACGAATCTTACTTTTCTCTCTTCAAATTGAAGTGAATCCTAGACCTGGCTAACCTATGATTACTGCACTTTATTTTATTTATTTATTTATTTATATTTACCTTACAGGCCTTCGAGAAGTCATAGTGTAAGGGGGGAAATAGAGTAACATATTAGTATGGAATCGGGAAAATTAAACATAAGCATAATGAAAGGGGTACGCACACAGCATGGAAAATTAATACATTAGCAAATACAATATCTTGAGCAATAAAAATAAATGGTTAACAATAACATAATTGCATAATAAGATTGTAAACGTTTTTGCATGTTATACAGTGTATTTTACAGTATTGTAAAAAAATTGGGACCACTGAAATTCTTTAAGTTGTAGAAAAAATGCAGGAAGACTACAAAAGGCCTGACGTGTTTATACTATTTAAACGGCATATTGATTGGTTAGCAGATTGCGAAAAACAGTGTGTTTAGATTGTCAAGCGATATTATCTGGTAGAGCGTTCCATAAACGGACCGCAGGGGCGAAGCTGGAAAATTAAAAGCGTGTGTGTTGCCATAAATTGGGGTGTAGCTGAATTGATTTATCAGTCATTGTGATGTTGAGGATGCTTTTTTCAGGTTTGATAAGGTTAGGTTAACTGTGTGAACAAATCTATGAAATATTAATAGGAGGGCAATATCACGGCGAGTAGTTCGTGGTTGCAACGAAAGATCGATTTTTATTTGGGTTACACTTGACTGGTTACTATAATTTTTTTTTATGAAACAGCTCGCTCTATTCTGGATGCTCTCCAGGAGTTCGATGAGGTAATTTTGATGAGGAGACCATATACAACAGGCGTACTCAATTTGTGGTCATACAATAGTTACGTAAGCTAGTTTTCGTAGTGGTGAAGGCGCACTTCTTAAGTTGCGGCGCAGAAATCCTAATGATCTGGAGACGTTAGCTGAAATGGAGGTGATGTGTTTAGTCCATGAAAGATTGTGCGTAAGGAGCACTCCTAAGTACGTATATTCTGTGATGTGGTCAACTATGTCAGAATCCAAATTATTAGAAAAGGGAGGGTTAACACTTTTTCGAGAAAAGGAAACTACTTTGCACTTCGACACGTTTAGGGACATGAGCCACGTAGCACACCAATCACTGATATCTGCAAGATCATTTTGGAGTGCCGCGTGGTCAGAACGACAGTTAATCGAACAGTATACAATGCAGTCGTCAGCAAATAATCGTACAGAAGATGATATCTTGTTCGGTAAATCGTTAATGTAAATTAAAAAGAGAAGAGGTCCAAGTACACTGCCTTGAGGTACACCAGAGGTGACGTCAGAGAGGCCAGAGGAAAAGTTAGCAACAACAGTGAACTGTTCACGATTAGTAAGAAAATTACGAATCCATGATAGGGTTAGTGAGTCGAGTTTAATTCCTGAGAGCTTTCATATCAGGCGACTATGGGCTACACGATCGAATGCTTTCGAGTAGTCTAAAAAGATGAAAATTTGTTTATTACTGTTCATATCAAAGTGTAAGTCTGACGTGAATTCTAGTAGTTGGGTTTCGCAAGAAAGTCCTTTTCGGCAACCATGCTGTTTCGCGTAAAAAAGTTATTACATTCAAGATGAGAATATATATGTGATGCAATAATGTGTTCCAACATTTTGCAGCAAATGCAGGTTAGTGATGTAGGACGGTAATTATCACTAGAACTCTTGTTACCTTTCTTAAAGACAGGAACAACTATTGCTATCTTCCAGTCTGTAGGAAGCATACCAGTTGTAAGGGATTGGTTAAATATGTGTAGGAGAATTTTGCTTGATACTAGTATTGTGTTTTTAGTATATTAGAATTTATGCCATCTATGCCAGAGGATAAAGACATTTTAAGGTTATCTATAAGATTGACTACGCCTTCTAAAGTGATAGTGATGGGAGCCATGTACTGGAAATCAGAATCGGGAACAAAAGGTATGTTACAATTATCTTCTCTTGTAAAGACGGATGTGAAAAATGAGTTGAATGATGTCGGAAATTCACTGCCAGGAATAGGTGCGTTGTGTTTATCCTGCAATGAAATATTACTGCACTTACTACTAGGGTTAACTATGTTCCAGACTTTCCTTGGATTGCTTGCAAGAATTCCCGGTAAGTCTTTTGAAAAATATTTATTATTGGCGACCAATAAAGCTGTGCAGTACTCTTTTAGATAGCTTTTGTATTTACCCCAAGCCAATGTTGTTTGTACGCGCTTTGCATTTTCATATAGGCGTTTTTTTCATGTTTCTCATTCTGTGAAGAGTTTTAGTAAACCATGGGTTGGAATTATCGTTAGTTATAGTAACAGAGGAACGTGCTTTTCAACCAATGCAGACAACTTATCTCTAAACAGAACCCAATTTTCGTTGACAGATCTGCTGTAAAAGGATGGCTCCAGTACATCAATAAAAAATTTGTCTAGTTCTAAATTGATGATATCATAATTACCTTTATTGTAGTCTCTAATTTGCTTTGTTGTGGAACCGGTGGACGCGCACGCAATATCGATCACTGTGATCACTGATTCCATCTAAGTAAGTTATATGTGTGACAGTTTCTGGAGCTGTTGTTAAAATGAGATGCAGAAGATTGTAATTACGAGTCGGTTGATTAGCTACTTGAAATAGGTTAAAATCTAATGTTAAGGACATAAAGCTTGTGCACATATGGCACGAAGAGGATATATTAACCCAGTCGAAAAAAGGAAGATTGAAATCTCCGAATAGGTACATTATACCTGCCTATTAAAGACCAATTACCTTATTAATACTGTCATGTAATGCAGTTACGAAGGAACAATCAGAATCTGGCGCACGGTAACAGTTACCGAGAAGTACCTTCATGGTTGATACAGAGCAGGCTACACAAATGATTTCGAGGTTAGTATGGGTTTGAACAAGAAAAGATGTGATATTCTGTTTAATTCCTATCATGACACCGCCCCCGCTTTTCTTATCTCGGTCGCGCCTGTATATGTTGTAGATATGTTGTTGTGCCCCTGTGCATGTGCTCAGTCCATGTTATTACCCCACAGTCACCCTGGCCAATCTCCTGCCCCTGTGACATATCCTATCTAACGCTTCTAGGTCCGGCACTGTGCTGGGATCGGCAGAAAGTAAGAAATCAATCTCATTTCTTGTGTCACTATTAGGGCTTTTCCACGGCCACATTTTGTTCCAACGCTTCCTGAAGAAGGTTTTAAATATTCGCAGGTTATTCCTTTAAGCGAATTCTACCAACATTTCTCCTCTAGTGTTCCCAGAATCGACGCTGTAATTGCCAATTACTTTTTCGCCAGCCTTCTTTCCCCCCACTTTTGCATTGAAGTCGCCCATGACTACATTATGCTGAGCTTGCCCATTTCTCATTCCTAATTCAACTTCTTCATTAAACTGATCTATTTCGTCATCATCATAACTGGGTATTGGAGTGTAAGCTTTTACTACCTTTTATCTATACCGCTTATTAGCTTTTATTATGACTACAGCTACCCTCTCACACGGCGCACCCCTCTACTACCGATACATATTCATGTGCTAATAAAAATACGTTTAGAACTTACCCTTCCTTAGAACATCACGTTGTGCATCAACGACGGGGCGCCTAAATAGAAAATTTTGTCAGGTACCGTAAATAAGATATCAACATTGCCATTATTGCTGATAAATTGCTTGTCATACTTACAATGTTGCCGTATCTTGGACGCAAATTTCGCGCGCAGATAGAGAAGAACGAGCATGGAAGAAACAAAAGAATAGGATCACGTATGTGTTACTTCCGCGAAAAAGTACACATATAAGACTGTTGCAATACAATTTTATTGTTATTTTCAAGATAAATTGTGTGTTCTTTCCGTATTTAGGCGAAAGAATTCCCTTCACGATTTAAATAATCTCTGAAAAAGCATTGTCGATTGGTAGTGGCCTTCAGTGCGCTACATATATAAGACAACTTTGGCAGACGTTATCATGCTTAAAAGCAACGTTAGCCGGAGTAAAATGATGCCAAATAAGGGGAAGTGTAGGTAACATAAAAGAAACTGAGGGCTTTTATAATGTTTTTACAATATGAAATAAAACCAACATTCGTGGCCCTTTGCTAACTCAAAGCTATTCCCGTAATCAAATCTAATAAGAAATGTATGTTTTTTAGTAATTAGGTATTTTTCGCGAATTGTGATCTTTACTGCTGTTGCCAAAATACGTATAAAGTATTTGAAATACATCATAATACTCACAGGCAGGTGTTGAAAGTGTTAGTAGAAGCAGCACAAGGAGGACCTTCATTGTCGATCTTCTAGAAAAACGTAAACCAGCCTGGTGTCAGCTTTGGATAAAAACATCCTCCTCAAGCCCACGCAGCGCCCATAAAGACAAAGTTCCAAATTTTCCTTTCTAAATCACAGCAGTACTATAAAAGCGTACCGGGCGTAATTTGTATCGGACATATCTTTATAACGCATTGGAGTGTAATATTTATTGGTAACGAAATATAAATTAGAATCACACTACGCCACGTGAGATTGATAAAGCAAACGGGTGAGCTTTCCTCCAAAAGACACCGGGACTCGCAAAAAAATTGAGACTGAACAAAGGAAAGCAAAAACGCGCCGCACCTGCGTAGGCTACCACTTCGTATGCTTGGGATGTTGATATAATGAAGCTGGCTCGCAACAGGCTTCTTTTATACTCGCCAGTTCATACCGCGGCCACTATCAATACCATCAATCATGGGCGCAGCTAAACGGTCTACTTATCAGTTTCCCGCAACGGCGGCACATCCTCCGATATAAAGGAACCATTGTTCTTGCGGTGCATGGCAAATTGATGTATGCCTTTCTCTGCGTGCGTATGCTGAATACCATTGAGAGGCTGCAGTGATGTGAGCTGACATTACAATAATACACGCGTTCGAGGGATGGAATCTGCAAAGCAGATTTCACGGGCTACCTCGCCAGCAGCGAAAGAACGCTGAAGCCTATGAGAGGTTATCTTTAAGGGAAAAACTGTGCAACACTAAAAAAAAATGCATCGTTGTTTGCTACAAAAAGCAATTATCGTGAATGGCGTGATCCTCTGCACAATCAATATTATCACTACCGAAGCTTTGAGACCATATATGCCGGCTTTCATTACTGCAGGTAGGTATGTCAACTGCCGTAGTAGGCGGTCGCCTTTTACTTAGAGAGTCGTCGCCTGGGGACGCCAAGGTGCCGTGCTTACACAGGCCGGATATTGACCTTCGAAGTAGAATCAGTGAGAGCAGCACGGCTGCGCGTAGCTAAACAATAAATCTCGAAATGAAATACGCGCACATAATGTCACGTGTATGCAACCTTGTGTAATTCCAATATTTTAAGCGCGCTTAATTTACTCAAATTTCGTGTATGCAACCTGTTGTAATATTTAAAGGTACGAAAAGATTTCTACAAAAATATGTGGTAAAAATAAAATTCTGCCTTAGTTCTACTGGTTCCACATCCTTGAACGTCGCGCAACGGATTATTTACATGACTGCGCAAGCTTGCGCTACGCTAGTCCCCTCAAATTAGCCAGGCAGATAAGCGAGTGTCGTATTCTGATGAACCCGGTGGCATGTAGTGGCTCCATCAAAGAGGCCACGGATTTCACTGTCTACGAATATCGCTAACGTCCTCGACCAGCAAGCAAGTGGGGCTAAAATCGTAGCATTTTGCCGTAATAACGGACCTCTAAAACAAATAAATGTTATATGATATTCAAGAGATTCAATAAATTTATTTCATGTGGTCTTGCCGCTTCTCGGGCAGCTGTGAAGAGCCACTGTACATGTCTCAGTCCTTGTTGTTACCCCATAGTCACACTGGCCAATCCCCTGCCACTATGACATAAGCAATATGGAAGCCGTAAATATAAATAAGCGTATGTCTTCAGCAACAGGAATATATTACATGTCGTTCTTAACAGTACAAGTTGCTCTCCTAGCCATTCTACACTGCAGCATAGACATGTCACAGCGTGTACCCACAGGAACTGTTAGTATTTCTGCATTGCTTGCTAAAGGTGTACTGTACCAAGATAAACGGTGCATAACACCGATGTCGTGACATCAGCTGTCCATAAACATTAAATGGAATTACACGTTGCATGAAATGAATAAGAAGGTCAGTATTCGCTTGCATAAGCAATCGTCCGAGTAACCTCTATCCCGTGAAGACAGACACAACGTAACTAATGGTAAATCGCAGAGCGAGGGCATTCGGGGACTCAGTGGCCTCCATGGACGTCGTCTGTCAGAAATATGTGAAAAGTGAAGGCTACTGAAGGAACTGTGGGAAAAGTGAAGCAACTCAGTGGGCTAACCTATGGCAAAGATACCGATTGACAGGCCTTTCAGATATATTCTCTGGATTTCTGTTTTTTTTTTTTTTTTTTGCTGTATGTTGCATGTTATTGTAACTGCCGCTGCTGACTTTTTTTGTTCAAAGGCAGCTTTGGGCCTTTGTCAAGCTGCCCCTACAGAGAGCAGCTTGTACCTACAGCTTCCTTCATCCGTGTAATAATAATAATAATAATAATAATTATTATTATTATTATTATTATTATTATTATTATTATTATTATTATTATTATTATTATTATTATTATTATTATTATTATTATTATTATTATTATTATTATTATTATTTCGAGACAGTGGCAACGGCCCACGATGAGCTACCAGAAGGCTTCTCGTACCTTTTCACGAAAATCTCGGAGTCGCTACTGAATAAAAGAGGGCACACATTTGCTGACGCCTAGGCCATAGCTTTCACGAAGTCCAAAGCACACGCACGAGCTCAGAAACTGAGTTACGACGACAAACACAGTGCCAATACATACAGTGACATTTCACTTATTGAGCGCAGGGGACGCGCAGGCGTATAAATGCTCTAGTGCAAACGACGCTATCGGTCCTTGGAATGCCTAGACGCCTACACTCTCTGAATTGCGGATTGTATCCATGACAGGGCTCGCGTGGTCACGCCATACGCAGCCGCCACCGGTGTAGAACGCCCCGCTGTAAGCATTCGCTTGCAATCTATATTACCTGGCATGCTATCAGCGCGCACAGGCAAACAAGAACACTTTACACTAGATAACCGCGGACACTCGCTGTCAAAACGCTGGCGCGAGGAATCGCGGCGGCAGCAGCGAGCGAAGTGACCACCGTGCTGTGTATCACTTCAACGCAAACTGAGTGGTGCAAGCATAGCGCACGCAACGCTACGAGCCGTCGACCCACCTCGACTGTGCCCCCAAAGCTTTCAAGACAAAGCCCGTGCGGCCGCGCGTGACATAAGTAGAACGTCCCCCTTCCCTCCCCTGCCCCGGTGCCATGCGCGCGACCGAATATGGCGCGCGACCTCCCCTTACAGAAGCGACATTGAGCCGCAATCGTCGGCTCACCATCGCGCGCTTTCACTCGCAGACACAGCGCACGGTGCGTGAGGACCATGTTATCACGGGACGAACTCTGTACGTATGCCCCGCCAAGAAGACCCGAAAACCTATACCAAGTACCACAGAAGGTAAACGGTACGCGCCTCCACCTATAAGGTATACCCTAAAGTAGGGTATGGTAGGCTATAAAGTAGGGTATACCGTTCTCTTTCGCGACTTTTCGCCTCCTTTCTCCATCCACGCTTCGCTCAACGTTGCCTACACATTCCTCTATGTGACGTCAGTTAGCCGCCTACTGAGCCCTCTCTTTCGCACTTTTCCCGGTGCCTTTCCCGTTCGCTTCCTTGGCAGATTCAGACAAGCACCGCAAATTTGAAGAGCTTGCCCAGTTACGCAATTCCTTTACCCGCTTCATCATAGCTTCACTTCATATAGATTCCAGCACGCGCGTTTGATATGCAGTTTTTTCTTTCAAATAATTGGGCGCAAGTGTTCAATTACGAGGCAGGTTTCTAAAATGTGTTAAACCACCAGGGGCAAAACTTTGAACCAGGAGGACTAGTAGGATGCACCTGTCCCGCTGTACAGCAACTTGCTTCTTCGTGAAGTGAACATTTTGCGGAGATATACGTCGCGATTAGGGATGGCTGATTCGTGGAAATGAGACAAGTCTAATCAGATCGTGCCCAAGGGACAGGTAAGTACGAAGAGCACCAGGGGCATACCCAGGGAGGGGGGGCTTCAGCCCCCCCCCCCCCGGAATTTATTGGTGCTGTCATGGGCCGGCGACCAAAACAGCCCGCGGCGCCGGAAATCATGTTAAATTTTGTCATTGATGTCCTTTTCATGGTCGAAAACACATTTCAGTACCAACATTGTGAAATCGGGCTGGATTTCGCGGCAACGTCCACGCACCAGGAGTCACATATCGTAATTCAAGGATTCCCAACTGAGCACAGTTTCAAGGGCGTTTTGAAGCCGAGCGGGCTCGTCGCCGCATATCGCGGACGCCATGGAGTCTACGGAGCGCATGGATTTCATTTCTCGAACTTCATGGGTATAATGTTCTGATAAACTTTTGATGCGAAACGTGGATTGACATTTCTGGAGTCGTGCTTTAGATTTTCAACTCAGGAACTTTGTGGGCTTAATAATATTATAAACATTTGACGCCAAAGGTGCATTGACATTCCTAAAGTCATTCATAGGATCATACGGCGAGACAAGCCAAATGAACACGCTCTCAGACAAGTCGACAAAGCACGCTGCGAGGACCGATGAGCCGAACTGTTTATTTATTTAGTTATTTATTTATTTATTTATCATACCTTACCGGCCCCTTGACGGGGCATTCAGTAAGGGGGGTAAAAAAAAGTGCAGAGTGTCTGGACAGAGTACACACATGCATTGAATTAGTTCATTTATGCCGTCATACCACAGAAAACATTGCCAACATTTTTTCACCTGCGCCAAAGCATCCATGTAAAGGCACAAAAGACAGTAAAGGCAACTACGCTCTTATTTATTTTTCTACTTTGACTTTTATTCGCGAGAGCAAATTGACCCTCTTGATTTTTTTATTTTATTTGTATGTGCGAGTGAAAACGTAAGGGGGGGGGGGGGGGCATGGATGAGCCGACGATGGTGGCTCAGTCTTGTGTGCGCAAGGGAGAAAACCGAGGAGAAAGCGCCCCGCCTCCTGTCGCGCGCGATACATCAAGGGGTGTGGAGGGTGAGGGGGGTTGTGATCTGGTGAATCTGTGGTAGCGCAACATGTTTATTCAGCTTGTTTGACGTATTATATACAGTGACGTTTTCTTAGATAAGTCGATTTATTGGAGACTTATACGTAGGTTTAAATAACTTGTTGCGAGGTTTTGCGTATAGCTGCAGTGAACTTTGTTTCCAGTGACACTTTTTTCCCTTTATCAAGCTGTATTTTCACATTTGTAGATTCCATTGTATCTTCGCATTTATAATGTACGAGGGCGAGTGAAATGTAGATGAGCGAACGCACCCCGCGCAATAACGGTTCGGTTCATGATGTGCGAGGCATGCGCGTAGCACACAGGCATCTCTCCTTCACAAAAGTGACATGCCGGTGTGAGAATAAAGGTTCTTTAACGCTCTCAGACACCGGGTTGAACATGGTTGCGTGACAAAATCGATACTCTAAATGTTGGACAGCGTGATGTGAGGTTTTTGACAGCTGTAGATGTTTAACCAAAAGAAATTATTCGCCGTATGGCTGCCGTGTACGTTGAACATTGCATTTCATTGGCCACAGTGAAGCGTTGGAGGGAAGATGGCCACAATGACGCGTTGGAGATCGAGCCAAAGCCCCCTTGCAATCACCCCCAACACAATTGCAAAGGCTGATTAGACAAGAACGGAGGATATGAATCGATGAATTGGCAGGGCGTGTGAACATCAGGCACGGTTCTGGTCACACCATAATTCATTATCATCTCGGTTATCGGTTCTTCTGTGCGCAATGGATTTCCAACATTTTGAACCACCGCCAGAAGACGGAGAGGTTCGATGCTGCCTTGCCTCATTTGATCCGGTATCACATTGAGGGTGACGACTTCTTGTCTGCAGTTGTGACCGGGAACGAATCGTGGTGCCGCTACTATGAGCCTGAAACACGATGGCAAGGCTTAGAGTGGAAACATTCGAATTCCATACCCCAAAAGAAAGCAAAGGCCGCCGTTTCTGGCGGAAAGATGCTTTTGAATTAGTTTTCGATTGTCAGACACCATTACTGATCGAATTTGCTCAACCTGGAGAGGCTATCAATCGTTTCCGATATTGTGAAACGTCGCATCGGCTGCGTGTCGCAATCAAGAAGAAACGACGTGAAAAATGGAGAAATGGGGTTGTCTTGTTCCAAGACAATGCTCATCCTCACGTCGCTGATGTGCTTAATGCAAAAGTGGCAAATTCAAGTGGGAAATGCTGCAACATGCGCCATATAGCCCAGACCTGTCGCCTTGTGATTTCCACATTTTGGAGCACTTGAAAAAAAAACAGCTCAAGGGAACCACATTCGGGTCGTACGATAATCAGTTATAGACATGTTGAAGCAGCAACCCAAGCAGTTTTATCAGAAGGGAATCGCGCAACTCCTTAGTAAGTGGGACAAATGCCTAATGCTCATGGAGACTACATTTAAATAAAGTACAACATTTGTCATATATTCGCATTGGCTCACCTTCATGTGACTCGCTTTTGAATATTTTGCAGAATTCCTGCTTTTTATATGTGCTCTCTGTTGCGACTATAATTTCGGTGCAATTACTCACAATACATAACCGGTGACAGCTTCTCCTGCGCAATACATCGTAACAAATGACAGCGTCATTCAGATTTTTTCCTGGTCATTGTACATGTACAAACATTTAAACAAGACTGTTAAATGACAGAGAGAGCAAGATAGACGCAAATCAGAGAAAGGCAGGGAGGTTAACAGTTTCATTAAAATATTTGTCCTAAACTTGTTCATTCTATTGCCTTTACATTTTTTTATGTCAGCGGCATGCACTTCTTTGCTGGTTTCAAACTGATATAGTTCTAAAGTTCGTGTGATACGTTCTATACTTAATACAAAGAAAACACGGAAGCATGGATATCAGTGATTTCGGGCGCAATTTTTTAGACATACTAGTATATTCATTTATGGAAAAATACATATTATACTTGTCTTGACAGTGCGTAGCGTTGAAGAATTCATTTGCAGTATTTGGCAATGGGAATGCAGTGATTAATAATGTATTTGATCCCTCGACTAATTCTATAAGGAAGAGGCTGAGCTGCAACATGAGCTCCCCCCCCCCCCCCTCCAAACGAAATTTCTGGCTACGCCACTGAAGAGGACCCATTAATTATGCCATAACTTGATGACATCTCTTGAGGCAATCGCCAACCGCAAGAAGCAGCTCTGGTTGCAGACTGCTTCCTGGCATCTCTGCAACTGTTGCTATGTCATTGCAGTGTTTATGACAATGTGGCTTTTGCTTCGCGGCTAAAATACTGGACGTTATTTTGTTTTCTTCGGACGGCTGCCCCACCTACGCTCTACCTTCTCAACCATTTCCAGCGTTTCGAGAAACGACCGACTCCTGTTGCTGCCGATTAGTGCAGAGTACTCTATCCGGATTTAGCGCCTTAGCGGAGTCTTCCGCGTATAAGCACACGTATATGAAGCTTACGCAGAATACACAAATGCATAAAACACATTAAAAACGAAATATTATGGCCGTTTGTAAAACGTTCTGCAGGTCGAAAATTGGCCGTGCCGTTGCAAGGGGCAAAGTTGTTGGTTTATTTTATCGCGCGTAATCTGTACGATCTCGTTCACTATTTTAGCATGCGACTTGTATGCTATTGAGTCAAAGCAAATTCTTACCCAAGAGCTACTTCCCACTGAAATAGCAGCTTCGGGATTCTGATCTACCGCGGGCGAGGTAAACGGATAAGAAATGCTGTATTAAATACGATGTCACGAAGTTAGACAGAACAAAGGTAATGTTTGCCGTCACTTGGAGATACTCACTATTTTTTTCTTTCGGCCTAAATATGTAATTAGTCATAACTAATCAGCTTCTCAAATATTATAATTCGATGAAAAGTGTCAGTAAGAAAATTGTTGAGCAACAAGAAAAACTCCGGATACAGCTTTATGTTACTCAATACGCGCTACATAAAAGTGTTTTCCCGAGCATGAAAGAAGCCCGCGAATACACGCAAAGTGCCTCAAGCGGCCAGTCAGGTTGTAATTTTGCGTGTATTTGTAGGCTTCTTTCAGACTCGGAAAAACTATTTTATCTATCACGTATTGAGCAAAAGAAATCTCTATCGGGATATCTGATGTACCACTACAATTTTCTTATTGTCACTTTTTATCAAGATAGAATATTTGAGAAGTCTAATAAATAATTAATGCCAATTATCTAACTAGTTGGAACGAAAAAGATAGCTTGAGTATTTCCAAGCGATGTCAAAGAACACAACCGTTGATCTGTCCAGCTACGTAAAATTCTGATATTTTTAAACTCTGTCTAACGTTAGCTGGCACACCCTGCATATCGCAAGAGAGCTACTTAAAGATACTTAGAATTTTACTGAGAACGCCTAAATGAGCTCTACATAGACGCCAGAAGGCGTAAGAGAGCTGCCAATGATACCGTGTTGAAAGGCTGGTAGGTGACGGCATCATATGCTGTTAATATTAAGGTCAAGCCTTTGATTACAGATAACAAATCGACCAAGTTCTTTCATCTCTTCTACAACTTGAGGAATATACATAGAATCAGTGCCTACGTAGCTACAATAAGAGGGCATAACACCTTCAAGGAGTACCCTAACTTTATAGCCGGAAAGCAGCACAAGAGCGTCTATTAGCGTCAGCAAGAAGAATTAGGGCAAACGAGAGGCTCCGAGCTTGTGAAATATGTGAAGAAAACAGACAATGAAGTCATGAGAAGCCGGGGTAAAGCTTCTTGGATTCACTGCCTATGTTGATTGCATGGTTGTGTTCCCGCGATTTTTTATCACCCGCTTCGGTAGCAAGGGGTGAAATGGGGCATTTTATTCCATACTTTGAATGCCTAGTCGAGTTACATAAACTGCGTGTGTGCGTGTCCTTCGGTACTCTTCACGTCCTTGTTGTGTTGTTCGTGAGCGCTTACAACAGCCGTATCTGTGCCTGCGAGCATATCCTTCTCTAATATGCCTTAGAGTTTTTTTTCTAAGCCCACTGCTTTGCGTGTGGTGCATTCGTCTCTTCTCTCGGACCGTAACGGAATTCCACAAACGGTATGCCATAAATTCAGTTCCACATCGTATGATTACGAAAGACCGCCCCACATATCACAGGTCGGCACTGTGGATGACAAAGCAGGATGTTTCAGTTTCTGTACCGTGTGGAAATACATCATCCTTCGGCTCCTATTCCACTTAGAAACGCTTTTTTTAATGTAACGTGTAAGGTAGTCTGTAGCGCGTAAGTACCACCTGTTATCAGCAATAAAACTTAGGAGTTGCCTAGAGAGATCTAAGCGAGTTTTTACAACTTTCTTTTTAGGCTCGTTAACTGAGTCTAATAACTTCGCAGTCTTTACTATAGTAACGCCATGGGTCGCAAGCGTTCGATGCAGGTCGACTGTGGAGCACGCATGAGCTTTCGCAGGCGTTTCTTGAGGACATGGAATACTGGTTTGATTATTCCGTAGCAGTTTCCAGATTTTCGCCGAAGAGTTTAGAGCAGATAGGTAAGCGGCTGCATTATACTCCTTCAATGTTTCTCGCGCTATCTTCATCACGTTACTGTTTCTACTTCCTTACCGTAAAATAAAAATACTCCCAGATGTGCCAGAGGCACTTGCAAATTATTTTGGCAATGTTAGTGGCGCCGATTATGAAGGGAAACTTTTTCAGCGGGAAGCTGGAAGAGCAAGGTAATTGTTGCCCGTCGCGAATAAATCGCGGTAGCATCAGCTGCGCGCTCAATACACGTGACATGTATGGGAATGCAGTCGTAGGAGACAATACACGCCAATTAAGCCGTCAGTGATACTGTTGATGAATGGGCAGCACTTTCACTTATCACCGCAGCATGCTATCAGCCTCGAAACTGATATCTCCATTAGCCATGCAAAGTAACGCTCTACAGAAGCCTAATAGAAGAGGCACTTTGTGCCTTTGTGTCGCTAGTGTTGTTCATTTCCGCTCTATTTATTGTCCCTTGGTCACAAGCTCACCAAGGGACAACATTATGTCAGGCCGGCAAAAGTGACTGAGAACTTTATTCTAATTGCCTGGCGATTTGGGCGGGGTGGGGCCATACGCACCCTAGCCTAGGTGACGACCTGCAGTACTTGGACACGGGCGGCTTCTTCGAAGTAAAAATTCATTTAAAAACCTGTGTTTGTTTTATTATCATAACTTTACTCGCCTCTTGTCTTCGTGTGTTGTAGCCGGCACGAACAATAGTGGGCCCTTAAAGCAACAACGATCAGCGCATCAAACTGTTAGTGCCCCCTCTGTTTCCCTTCGCGAGGTAGATGATTCTGAGGCGTACATATTCATATGGCGCTAGGAGTACGAATTCTTATTTTATGACACGGGAAAAAGTATTGTTCTAGCCTTTGCTTTAGAGCAACATTTAATATTAAAGAAATAAGTGCATTGGCGGGCACAAATTTCCCGCACAATTTCTATGAATAAATGCTTAAGTTGGAAAGCTTTCTTATTAGGGTTCATAATTTGTCTTTTGGGTATTTGTTTATGGTAAGTGTTTTAAGACAACCGTATTAAAAGATAATTCCTTTTTTGCTTTTTAATTCTAGACCAGTCGCTTTCATTGTTATACGCCATCGACTTTGGAACTCAATGCGTTCATTCATTGCTGGGCGTCTTGCTATCTTAATGGAGACAATCGCCTGTTAATGCGAAAGTAGCGTACTTCCTGATTATATTATGTCGATATCAAAAAACAATATCTTTATAGGCAGGAAACAGAACGATTGTATTCAATTATCTAACATAAATGAAGGTCATAAGCGGTAAATAAAAATACGAATAACAAACGTTTGGTAATTGTGCATTTGCTGACTCAAGTTGTTCGCGGAAATAGTTTCCTAGCCAGGTAAACTGCTTGGGCAAGTAAAATTTATGTAACTAAAATGGTCTTTTATTTATTAAACCAGCTGAGCGATTCTTTTATTTCCTGTATATCTAGCGCAATCTTTCTTCCCTTTAACGGCTTACAGTCTGACTGTTGCCACGACATACCGACTACCAAGAAAAAAAGAGAACCTGTACTGAGCTTTTTATTCTCCAAATTAAACACATTGATTGTTAGTATCAGCGTACTGGAACTATTGCTATCATGTGCCCATCACTGCAGTACGTGTAGCTATGGCACAGATATTGTGCCCTTCGCATGCGCGCACAAGGTTATCAGTGCACTCTTTTCCCTGAAAAAGAATGGGACATATTCATTGAAGAGATTGTCACATGGTTTCAGTTTTCGTATGTGATAGATATAAAGGCGGAAACTGCACCAGTCGTTTCTATTGTGAGACCAAATTATCGGTTGCATGTAGCACAATGTGAGCTCTTGAAGTTGAGAAGCATACCTTAGCTATTTTATTCACCTTCTACATTTCCAAGAATAGCATCTGCATCATTGTTAATCATACATAAAAGTAGCTCAAATGATGCTACTGCGACTACAACATTAAATGGAGAACCTTCTTCCTTCTGCACTGCATTTAAATTATAAATTCTTCTTTTGCAATCTGCATATTTCTTTACCTTCAATTTCTTCTCACTTGAAGTTTTTTCTTTTTCGCGATATAATGACCACGCACGTTGACCAACATGCAAGTTTTCTGGGATTTTCTAATTGCTGTAGTCCCGGTTTCTGCCTACAAGTTCCAAAAGTTATTTGAAATTAACTTATTTGACATTTATTGGTTACTTGTGCATATGCTATGAATATTATAGTACACTTTTGTATAGGGAATGTGATAAGACCTCTTCCCACCTACAATGTCCAGCATTTACGCGATCACTACCGTGGCGTCGCGCCTATGGTACGTCACGTGAATAGATCAGTATTTAACATGTTTTAATGAACGAAAATACCCGCAATATGTCGAGAATGAACTCTTAATAACGTTGACTTGAGCTAGAAGACGAAAGGTTTAGATTTATACTATTTTAGTTATGCAAGATATACAGAAATTCGGTGCTATCTGAAGGTAATGTTCTTCGTCCGCACTTGAAGCACGATTGCTTAAAGTCACTCATTCTCAGAAATTTATGACTGTTCACACAGTACACTTACATAACTCCAGGACGCTGTGATACAATAGTTCTACTGCGACAACAGACAGCGTGAAGTCCTATCCCCCATTTTGTCAAAATTATACGTGTTTCATCCTTTGTCACATGTCATGATGACCAGTAAAGCAGTGCCTTCCAAGTGAGAAGAGCTTCTGGAGAACTTATATTGATTTGGGCTGCGCAAACTGACCGAACATTGACAAATTGCAGAGCAAAAGCAATGCTGGAATCACAAGTAGATGCGGCATGCAACTTCGTAGTATCTGCTACAATGTCACGTGTCCCCCACGAAGCGAGTGAGCTCAGTCCTAGCAGCATTCCTTATGACAATTTTTTTTTCACATCGCAAGCAGGCGATGTGTGTGTGTGAATTAGACGAAGTGAACTATACATGCTTTAGTGAGAGAACGTGGGTTGTATTAATTAAGACACAGCTTGGCTGTAGCAGTTGCAGCAGATGCGTTCAGCATGATCACACCAACTTACTGCTGCTTGCATCTGGCTGCTTTTGTATACGCGTCATCAAATTTTTGGAAGGCACTCGGGGAGACGAGGTTGATTGTAGAGCATACCATAATATTCTATTAGCAAGCCCGCAACCTGATAGAGAATAAACTCCTTATTTTGGTACAGTATTCGTACGTCACGGACACACGCTTTATCTAAGACTGCAAGCACGTTATCGCACGACATCAAAAAATTGCTAAGAAAGCCCCTTAGCGAAACTGAATTTAACTCATGTGATGGCATTACAGTACAGATTATTCCTTAGAATTTTAAAGCTAAGCGCATTACAAGTTCAAATAATTAGGAGGTGGAGAGGAGATTTGTAGAGGAGACATAAGGAATTTAAAACATACTTTATCCGACGCACTGTATAACTATTATACAGCGTTTATTTTTGTGAACAACTTAGCGGCACTATAAAATTAACAATGCTTTCTTTATTTCCCTATCACCTGGATCATTCAAGGTGCAGTATTCTTGCAAGTACGACTGCATGTAATTTTTTTTTTCATTAGGGATGCTCTGTTCTCCCATTGCTAAATTAAACTTTTCTCCTCTATTGTCAAACCATGTCACTATGCTGATCACATGGCTACAGGCAGAATAGGTGAGACTGGTGAATTACGGGGTAATTTTGTTTTTCCTGTATGTAATATGCCCTAGTCTTGAAGAAGAGTGATTTACAAATTTCAGCACACACCTAATAATCTAAAAATGTGTAATAAGTTAGCACACTTCCTATCATGCGATACCGTTACATGTCATTTTCTTTACGCGCTGGGCTGTTGAGATAAACAACGTTGATGAAACACGTCCAAGTGTTAAGTGTTCTTAGCAACATATGCCTTCGAAATACATAATTGGTTTTCTGAAAAGTGTAGTTATGAGTGAGGCAATTGGTTGAAGAAGTGCGCCGGTTAGCAAAATATTGAGCAGCTTTTATAAGACATCAAGGAGAGTTCATGCCGAGCACCCTAAACAAAACTATATTCTTGGTATTTACTACATTGAAAAGATATTAGCTACGAAATTGATTCCGCATATCCGTCGTGCCTCAGCCGATTGTTCCGGTGGAAAGAACTATGTGCAATATTAGCTAATTGGCTTGGCATTTGGGGTGTGAGACCAAAGAACATTTAATAAAAAGAATTCCTTTCCAACGCACAAGTTGCATGACGCTTTTAGCGCTGACCGGACGAGGGTACCAGAAAGACGTTGACAATACAATCTGCTAATTTAAACAATTCAGTCCAAAAAAATGTCTACACCGTGCGCAGGAGTGCCAGATCTGATCTCTACGTCAGACTGAGCTTTCCAAAAGGGCCGTTATTTATATAGCACGTCGATAGACAGACAGCTTACAAAGCATTGACCGCTCCGACTGATACCTGTTGCCTCAAAATTTCACGGACGTCTTTATCACTGGGCCGGGACAGAACCGCAATCGCACATAACAAAGGAGCGTAGCCGCATTTGTGGCAGCCAAAACACACATCACCGTAATTATTAACATCTTTAATAGGTCATTACGACAGTGTTCTCTCTGTGCTACATACGTCTTACTTTTGGACAGCGCCAACTCATTCACCGTTGCCTCTTCTCAATCCACAAAAGGATTTCGATATGTCTTGGAGCAGCCTACGGCTGCTTCTCGGCAAGGGTCTGTCAACCGACACAGTCTGCTAACATTTCCAGGAGCTGCAAAAATAACTCTTATGTTCACGCGAGTAGCATTTTTTAAGTGGGCCGTCCTGTGTAGGTTGGGCACAACCGCTACCTTTCGCTTGTTTGCGTCTGCTTATTTGCTGGGTCTCGAGAGCCGTTTTCTATAATTTTTTTTCAGCAAGCCCTCTTTACAGAAACCTACAATAACTGCGGAAACACTGCTCTAGACAACCGTACCTATCGATTCTTCAAGCTAGTCTAGATCTTCTGATGGCATGACTTCTTCAAAGCATTTACAAGACATAAGTTAGCAACACTGCTTTTAAGAAGATTTGAATAGGCGTAGTTGAACGGGAACATAAGCTTATTAGCTCTAGGTTTATGTATACAACACGTGTGTTCTTCCGAGAACTGAAGCTAGATATTCAATACCGCAGCGCTCCTTCGGCGAGCAATCCAGTGGTCAGGGTTAGTAGACTAAACGTTTCAGAAAACAACAACATTAGAATGTTTATCCACTGTAGAGCGTGCGTTCACTCTAAGAAGAAATAATAATTACGGATCGACGTATATCAAAGATCTAAAAGTACTCAAATAAATCGATGCATCTGAGAAGCTTCCGATATGACGGGCAAAGGTATGTCGCTATGTATTAGTCCCCAAACACGATAATATGCAGACTTCTTCGTTCTTAATAACTACACCATCATTCCATTCTGTATATGTCGGGTTAAGATAAAATTGGAGAAATTGTTAGAAACGCTTTACGGATTACATAGCTGAAGTCATCATTACACTCTTCCACGCATCTTAGCAGTTTCTTACGAGACAACGAGTAGTTCATGATCTTTACGTGAAAAGAACATGCAAAATAGCTTATGTAAGACTTTTCTTGCGGAAAATCTGTGACGTCCTCTGTTATCTTTACCATAAATGGGTCGTCGACATCCCGAACTGCGAGTTTTTCTTTCAAAAGGTCCAATCGCTTTTTTTCTAGCTCCAATTTTCTGAAACTGTTAGCTTCAGATGACCTTCGAATTACTGGGTCTTTGCACTAAACATGGTTTACAGGCATCCAGCTTTCGCATTGTCGATTTCACATTGTCGATTTCTTGCACAGTGTCCTGACCTCTATCTGAAAGCCTCTTTACGGATACGTCACGGCTCTGGTTGAAGACAGAACCAATAGCAGTGTGAGCGTTATTCTCAAATCACTGATAAACTTTTTAAACTTCCTACTGAAGCCCTTAATCAACTAACCATGGTGGTCCAATTGCCTGCCGAAGGAGGATGGCGGTTTTCAGACATCCACCCTGAGTTCTCGAATCAAAACACGTGATCTCCATATGAGCACAGAGCTAATAGGAGATTATTACCCAGCAACTCCGTTTACGTACGGTTCGGTAGCAGGTTTCTCTAGCAGAGGGCTTGCTGGAAAGATGCCCTGTAAAAAAAAGCACTTGGGACACAGAAAATTAGCAGGCACAAAACAAGCGAGAGGTAGTGCTTGTGCCCTACCTACACAGGAGGGCGCACTGATTAAAAATTACCACTTCCTGAACACATTTTTTCAGCTCCGGAACAGCTTAGCAGAGTGCGTCGGTTGACGCACCCATGCTGCATATGAGGGGTTGGCGTCATCGAAATCCTTTTATGGGTAGTGAAGAGGAACTGGTGTACGAGTTGCTGCTGTCCGGAGATAAGCCGTAAATAGAGAAGACAGGACGACGTCTTACTGACCGCTTTAGATAGCGTAATTTCAATGTGAATTACCTTGGCGGTCATCTGTCCACTGCCAGGATTTCGGCTGCGCTCCTTTCATTGGTGACTGCGTGTTTCTGGCCAGTAACAGAGATAAAGATGCACGCGAAATTGTTGAGTCACAAGTTAGCAATCGCAGTGGTCAAGGCTGCGTAAGCACTCCGTCTATCGACCTGCTAGATAAAGAAACTGCCTTTTCGGAAAGCTGACTGTGGGGTATTGATCAGGTGTAGCACCTCTGCGCCTGGTATGCAAAGTGCTTTCTTTTTTCTGGGGATAAACTGTTGAAGTTAGCACATTGTGCTGCGCACGTTTTTCTTGTATCGTCGTCCGTCAACCTATGAAGCTGGTATCCAAGTTGGAATGGCAACATGCCAAACATAATGCAGCGCCACGTGTTGGAGTTTATGCGAAGCGTAGCTTTTCTGGTGCAGTCACCTAAATGTTTGAAAATTTGCAGCATACGGATTTTGCAGCATGCGTGTTGAGAGCCTGGCCGTCAAATGGTGGCGACTTTCCGCGGGCTAAGCCTTAGACCACAGTTTACACAATCTTATATCATATCTTATCATAACAAATCATATCTTTACAGAAAGCAATGAAAAAAGAACATATAATGCTTGTTGTTCTTTTCTATTAAAGAGAAACAATAGCTGCTTCAACATTGGTGTAGTTCTCAAAACTAACATTCCTTAATTTACGCTACCACGCAAGTGTGAGAACGAGAGCCACGTGTTGTGCATTGCACTGCACTCTGATTGTATGCAGCGAATGAGTTACTAATTAAAGCAAAATGCAGTAGTGGACAAGCCGCGCAAAACAAATATTGCGAGGCGCCTAGTTTACAATGTTCGGGACACGCGTGATGCGTCGTCGGTCATTTGTGATTATGGTAATGTCAGCAACTGAGCCGATGTAGTGATACGAAATCAGCATAGCGGTTCAATATCGCCGCCCTTGTATTTTGTACAAATTATTGTTAACAGTCGGCAAAGCACGAGTAACACATGTATTACTTAGTATTACCGAAATATTAATCAGTTAAACATGAGTAAGAAACAATTCGTAAAATTGCAAAATAAGTAAGTTTGTTATCTGGTGGCCTTTTCTCGTCAAAATATATATCTCATCGAGGTGGCCAGTAAGCGTGCCGGTAGCTCTAAACATACATTCATTGATATAAAATGCTTGTAGAAAAACTGACAACTTCCCAGCAAGTTTGGTGCTCTTTTTTGGCCCACCCAAGTGGCCAGATTGGCGGACTTCATGCCGTGTGGAAAAAAGCTGCACGAGATTGTTGGAATACCTTTTTTTGAAACTTTAACGTACTGTGTACCCTAAGAGCTGGCATGTATACACAGTTGTTAATTTTGATATGTTCATTGGGTGTACGTAATATACGGCATACACATTGGCAGTACAAGTGATATCTGACAAAAATGTAGAATAAAGCTAGATATAATAAACTTATGTAAGTTCTGTAGTTATCCCGGTTTGCCTTGCAAGAATTTACGTGATAGGAGAATGCAAATGCACCTTTACAAAATGATGTATTGCGGAAAAGCACTAAAAACAAAGTGGTAATGATAGGCCAGAATATAGTGCTTTGCGCTTGACGCATACCGAATATTGGAACAATGCTGAAACTCCTGGAGTTAAAGAATGACAACCCTTTAGCGGCACCACGAGAGCTTGACTGCTGCACCACAGCTAAGCGTCGATCGTCCTTGTGACTTTCGGTGGACACTGAATGAACATTGAGGAAAAACAATGATGTTTCCTTACGTGAAAACACACTAGTTCGAAGGTATTATGTCGATTCTTTTGCAGTATGTAGGATGACCTTTTCAGTACCCCAAAACGGTGCAATATCATGGTGTTTACAGAAACATACTCAAAACGGGCTTCTACATGGACCCGTTGCCTGGTATTATTATGTCATTTATGGCCAACATAAAAACTTGTCGCTAGGTAATCTTTCTTCCTAATTTCTTGTAAAGCATATGCTCTAGTAGACACGATGGACTATGCCAGACAGCACTTGATCATTTTTCATACAATCACTGCAGGTAAGTGTTCTCGTGTTGTCTAATTATTATACACGCTTGCGAAGTGTAACAACAGTGGAAATCCCGTGACCTTACAGCCTTATTAAATCTGTGTAATGAAGTACTCTTCTTTACTGGTTATTACCGGGGCTTATGCCCAGTTCCTACAAGAGACGGTCAAAAGACTTTGACTCTGTCTAAGACCCTGTCGTCGAGGTAAGCCGCCGCTCTGCGCAGCTCAGGTCTCGGAATCCAGTCGCGGGCAGTCAAGCAAACCCGTGAGGCGGCGTAGAGGCAGGGCTTTGACGTTCCCCCGTGGGAGACCTGAGCCCGGGTTGCGTTAAACCTTGCCGGACGTACAATACAGTTTTATCTATCCATCCATTTGCAATCGCTGTGCGAGGCAAAATGTCATCCATGACGGCAGAAGAACAAAAAAATTTCTTCCAAGTGATCACGCCGGTCACCATTTCTCGTTCTTACGAAGGTAGCGAGGAGTATTTCTTCAAGGACTTGTTGCATCATAGCAAGTGTAATAAAAGTCGGAGTATCCAAGTGGATTGACGCAGTAACGCAGGCAGAATTAATGTATGTTCCTAAGTCATAAATAAATACAAGCTATAAAAGCCAGAATGTTATTTTATATATCATGCGTCTTCAAGTTTGAGTAGCAGTTTCATAATGATAAAGGACAGAATAAACATGAAGCTGCAGAATTTGTGTCGACGCTTGAGGAGATTTCACTGAGCAGTGCCGAAATCGCACCGCCAACTTCGGATACCTCACTGTAACGAGACGCGGCCAGGATTTTGCATCTTGCAAGTGGTGGAAGCGATTGCAGCAGCTGGATGCACGTAATAGTGGCCAAGCTTTGGACACCACGTACGAAAACACACATTTATGGTTGTGACTAGTGAGCAGAACACGTCGCCGACCACGTCAGCGCTTTCACAAGAGCAGCAATGTGTTGCATGGTAGCGTGATCGCAACCGTGTACGGAGGTTTGAGCGGCACACGGCAGAGGTTGCTCGTTCCAGTGGTTTTGCGGGCTCATGCGATTCCATTGCATGCGCTGGCAAGGTATGGCTGTATGCACAGAAGCGCACCAATCAAAGTGTTTCCACACATACTATGAAGCATCAACCATAAAACCTGGGGGAATAGGGACCATATTACAGGAACCGTGTAATGACTTTTGACTTATATGTAGTGACGAGGGGGCATTTATATAAAAAAACATCGTTCTAAGGCAAGGCAAAACAACGAGTACATATACATGGATCTAATGAACTGCCGGAGCACAGCCCACTGGCGCTCAGAACCCCAGCAATGCTATTTTCAGATTCGAATTGCCTTAAGATGAGCCTCCATTCATAGTGATATGCCTGTTAGCCTATCCTGTAAGATGCTACTAGGTGTAGCCGCTTGAAGGTTTTGGGTAGCAGAATGTGCCGGGATTCATGGGAGAAATAAATATATTTCTGTACATCGCATAATTTGGTCTTAGTTACTGCACAAGGGACCTTGCTTTTAAGCAATATTGCTACGGAATATTATTTCCAATGACGAAGAGGCGATCAGTAAGGAGGCGACGACAACGATTGGAGGCTAGCGCGGGCTGTTGCCTCTTGGCCAAGTGCGGCGTATTACATTGTAAATACACTTGTATATAGCTTTTAATCTGCGTCTTTTACGTAACATATCTGGTGGAGGTGGACGTTCCCTGTACCTCGTCAGGAAGCTTCGCAGTGGACGGTACATCGAGCCTTCCTTCATGGCTCCCGGCGATGACAACTCGACTCAGCCACCTCCGACACCTGCTGCCACTTTGACGACCTACATCACTCTCCCTGCTCCTCGTGATCCTGGCGTTTTCTTGGGCAAGAATGGGGAAGACGTCGAGGACTGGATCAGCCTGTACGAAGACGTCAGCCGCAATAACCGGTGGGAGCCTACAATCATGCTCGCCAACGAAGTCTTTTACCTCGGTGGCACACCTCGAGTTTGGTTTCAGACGCACGAAGATGAGTTCACCAGTTGGGATTCGCTCAAGCAAAAGCTCCGAGACTTGTTCGGCAACCCCTACGGTCACCAGCTTGCCGCGCAGAAGGCGCTTTCCGGCAGTGTGCAGACGTCAACAGAGCCCTCTGTCACGTACATTCAGGACGTCTTGGCTCTGTGCCGCAAAGTTGACGCACACATGACTGAGTCAGACAAAGTATCCCACATCCTCAAAGGCATTGCCGATGACGCCTTCAACTTGCTCGTATTCAACACCGTCGCAACGGTGGATGCAGTTATAAAGAAGTGCCGCCGCCTGGAACTCGCTAAAAGCCAACGTACCAACCAGCAGTTTGCCCGTCTGCCCAACACCCCAGCGACATCTTCCTGCGCCGACGCTCCTCGTCCCAACAACACTGGCGATATTACCAGGATCGTCCGGCGTGAGATTGAGGCCGCCTATCCGGCTACCTTCGACTCCAGCCCCACCAACGCACCTGCAGTCACGGTTTCCCTGATCCAGGCAGTTGTCCGCCCGTAGTTCGAAAACATGGGTCTTCACACCATCTGCTCGGCCCATCGCCCTGATACCCACCCGGCTTCTCCGATTCCGCACCGTCCCGCATCTTCTTACCCATCACGTTTCCGCAACCCATCTGAATGGCGCACTGCTGACGATAAGCTCATTTGCTTTCACTGCCGTCGAATCGGGCACATTTCTCGGCATTGTCGCAGTCGCTGGACTTCCCCGACTCCGTCTGCTTAAACTGCCCACTCTCGCCCCTCAGGTGGCCCTTCTCGTCCCTATGCCGCGCGCTCCGATGATGCCGCCACTGATTCTCCTGCGCCGAACCGCCCCTATTCTCGTTCACCTTCGCCCCGACGACGAAAATCTCGCTCTCCCCAGCCCCGTCGCTCCTTTTCGCCGACTTCCTTCGGACGCCGCTCCCACTAGGAAAACTAGATGATGCAGCGCTTCGAGGTGACGCTGCATTGCTCCCTACGCCGCCAAATCCTCTACTGACGTTGCCCACTCATCTGAACCTTCTTGACGTGCAAGTCGATGGTGTTTCTGTATCTGCTCTTATAGACAGTGGGGCGCATTTGTCGGTAATGAGCGCTGACCTTCGTAACCGCCTGAAGAAAATAATCACGCCCGCCGCGACGCCTCTTGTCCTTGTCGCCGATGGCGAAACAGCCCCCGTAATTGGTATGTGTGCCGCCCTGGTCTCCTTCGCCGATCGCTCCACAATCGTGCTATTCATAGTCATCGCCCACTGTCCCCACGACATCATCCTCGGCTTAGACTTTCTCTCCGAACATTCTGCTCTCATCGATTGTTCCGCCAGTACTCTCCGCATTGACCTGCCTGTTCTGGATCCCGCTGAACCACACCCCAGTCGCCTCAGTTCCGTCGATTTCGTTCGCTTGCCACCTTCGGCACTGACTTACGTTGACTTAGTGTCATCCCCACCAGTGCCCGACGGTCACTACATCGCGGCTCCTATGCAAGACGTCCTACTTACACACGGGATCACAGTACCTCATACCGTTTTATCTATTACGGCGAATTACGTCTACATGCCAGTGGTCAATTTTGACTTGACGACACATGTGCTGCCACGCGGGATGTCTCTGGCCCAGCTTTGCTCGCTTGAGGACCACTTAATAGCATCCATTGTAGTAGACAACAATTCAGCCGATCCTCCTCTACCATCGCAGTCGGCAACTTGTGCCAACGCCGAGTTACAGAAAATGATTGAGCCCGACATGCCGTCCGAGCACGCTCGTGAGCTCTATCGCGTTCTGTTTTCCTACCACGATATTTTCGACTTTAACGATCGTCCTTTGGCCCAACCTACAGCTGTTAAACATCGCATTAATACCGGCGATGCCCATCCTATTCATCGCCGCCCGTATCGAGTGTCACCGGCTGAGCGTCAAGTTATCCAGGCAGAAGTTCGCAAAACGCTTGCCAAGAACATCATAGAACCGTCATGTAGTCCATGGGCGTCAACTGTTGTACTGTTAAAGAAAAGAAGGATGGCTCATGGCGCTTTTGCGTGGATTATCGGCACCTTAACAGGGTTACCAAAAAGGACGTGTATCCCCTACCTCGGATTGATTACGCCCTTGAATGCCTCCACGGTGCTCGCTACTTCTCCTCTATTGACCCTCGCTCCGGCTACTGGCAGATTGCCGTGGACAATCTCGACCGCGAGAAGACTGATCTTGTAACACCCGACAGACTTTATCAATTCAAAGCGATGCAGTTCTGTCTATGTAACGCTCCTGCCACTTTTGAACGCATGATGGACTCCCTTCTACACGGTTTCAAATGGTCCACGTGCCTGTGCTACTTGGACGACGTTATAGTATTCTCCCCAACGTTCGCTACGCACCTCGAGCGCCTCTCGGCAGTCCTAGACGTTTTTCGTTGAGGCGGACTGCAACTGAACGCAGCGAAGTGCCAATTCGGCCGTCGCCAAATTACCGTCCTTGGATATCTCGTTCACGGACATCTCGTTGACGCGGCCCAGAACACCCCCGCCATCCACTCGGGCCGCCTGCTGCACGAGGCCGCCCGTCGAGCTTCTGTGCTCGTGGGCAGGACGAGGACAGTCGTGATACGGGCCCGAGTTCTACACCCGGCTGCCCGACCAGAACGCCGCCGCCGTCTGCTCGTGCCGCTAAGCCGCCTGCCCTGATCGCTAAGCCAGAGCTAGGGACTCCGGTCGCCCGGTCAACCATCCTATACCCCGACCTTTGGTGAGACCGGCCCAACTACTTTCATTAACTTGTCGCCGTGCCTCCACGTCGAGACTGTTATGCGTCCCTGCCGTCGTGCCAAGCCCGGACACGCGCACTAGTGAACGTCATACTAGCCCCAAGTGTGTTTCTTACTGCCATGATGTCTGTTTGAGCGTTTATTTTATGCTTTCTATTTTCTTCTATTTATTTTAAGCCTCTTTCTAGTTTCATTAGAAGTTTGTGTGTGTTTTCGAAACCAACGGCTTTGTCCTCAATTGGGTTCTCGGAGGCTCCGCCTAAGAGAACCGTCAGAACCTTTGAGTACAAGAACCTTGCATCCCAGTGGACCCAGGCAAGATCCATGCTGTTACGCACTTCCCTGTCCCGAAGTATGTCAAGGATGTGCGCAGTTTCATCGGCCTTTGTTCGTACTTCCGCCGTTTCGTGAAAGATTTCGCGGCCATAGCACGACCACTAACCGAGCTTTTCAAAAAAGACATCTGCTTTTGAAAACAAGGCATCTGCATTCTCGCATCTAATCGACTTTCTCACTACGCTTCCCGTTTTGGCCCATTTCGATCCTTCTGCGCCTACCGAAGTCCGCACTGATGCCAGCGGTCACGGAATTGGTGCAGTACTGGCACAACACCAGCGCGGCAACGACCGTGTTATCGCTTACGCCAGCAGGCTCCTCTCACACTCTGAGCGCAACTATTCCATCACTGAGCGTGAGTGTATGGTACTAGTTTGGGTGGTTGCGAAGTTCCGCCCATACTTATATAGCCGACCCTTTTCCGTTGTCACAGACCATCACGCGCTTTGTTGGTTATGCTCACTGAAAGATCCTACAGGAAGACTTCGTCGCTGGGCCTTACGCCTCCAAGAATATTCGTATACTGCCGCCTACAAATCTGGCCGAATACACAAGGACGCTGACTGCCTGTCTCGTTACCCGGTAGACGAGCCTGACGACGCCGACAGTAGTACCGCCAACGACATTTTTTCTGTGTCTGCCTTCGCTAACATCGCCGATGAGCAGTACCGAGACCTATCGCTGCGAGCACTCATCGTGCGTCTGCGCTTTACACATACCGACGCATCCGTTCGCCGATATGTCCTCCAGGGCGGCATTCTGTACCGAAAGAACTTCCTCCCTGACGGATCTGATCTTCTTGTCGTGCCAAAACATCTACGACAGACTGTGCTCTGTGAGATGCCTGATGCACCCACTGCAGGACATCTTGGGGTAACCCGCACTTACGACCACGTCCGCGCCGCTTCTATTGGCCTGGTCTCGCTCGCTCCGTCCGACGCTATGTTGCTGCCTGTGATACCTGCCAGCGTCGGAAAACACCTCAGGTGCTACCTGCCGGTCATCTCCAGCCGATCACTGTCTCTATGGAACCGTTCTTTCGTGTTGGATTAGACCTCCTCGGTCCCTTTCCCACGTCATCATCTGGGAACAAATGGGTAGCCGTCGCAACTGATTACGCCACCCGATACGATATCACGCGGGCACTCCCTACCCGTTACGCCACTGACGTCGCGGACTTTCTCTTGCGTGACATTATCTTACTTCATGGCGTCCCGCGACAGCTGCTTACTGACCGTGGTCCTAACTTCCTCTCGAAAGTTATCGCCGACATTGGGCGTTCGTGCAAGCTGACTACCTCATACCATCCTCAAACCAATGGCCTGACAAAGTGGTTAAACCGTACTCTTACCGATATGCTGTCCAAGTACGTTTTCAAGGACCACCACGACTGGGACATTGCCCTTCCTTACGTCACATTTGCTTATAATTCTTGCCGGAACGACACCGCCGGATTTCTCCATTTTACCTACTCTACGGTCGCGAACCGGCCATGCCCCTTGACGCGGCGCTTCCTGCTGCTGCGATCTCAACAAGCGAGTATGCGCGCGACGCCATCGCCTTCACCGACCATGCAAGCCAGCTTGCCCGTGCTCGACTGACGGACTCGCAAACCACTTAGCAGCGTCAGTACAACGCCCACCACCGTGACCTACAGTTATCGCCTGGTGCGCTCCTGCTCCTGTAGTCGCCCTCTCGTCACGTCGGAGTTTCAGAAAAGCTCCTTTCGCGATACACAAGCATCAACCGCGTGCTGCGCCAGGTGACGCCTGGGACGCACGAAGTGAGCTCAACCTCGTCATCTACTCTCGCATCTAGAGATGTCGTGCACGTCAGTAGGCTCAAGGCCTGCTACACTGCTTCCGAGTCCGGCCTTTAGTCGCTCCGGGACGGCGCTACGGAATAGTATTTCCAATGACGAAGAGGCGAGCAGTAAGACGACGACGACGATTGGAGGCTAGCGTGGGCTGTTGGCTCTTGGCCAAGTGTGGCGTATTACGTTGTAAATATATTTGTATATAGTTTTTCATCTGCGTCTTCTTACGTAATAGTATGTTAGTTTTTATTTGTTAAATTCCTGCCGATTGGTAAGCGATTGGTAAGGATTATGACATCAAACATTTTGCGTTATCGTGTGTAGAAATGCACTGCTTCTCCAATAATGCTCACTTTACGGCAACGATACTGCCACCTCTGCATTATTCATGGTAGGATTTCTCTCGCCTCCTGTGCAAGCGAAATCAATGACAAAGCATACTGCTCACATGTGAAGCGATTTTCAATTACCCAGATTATCTAAGGTAGCCAAAACCTTTCTATGCTCTACGAGAATGTTCACAATATTCACGTGTTGTAGGCTATACCAGAAATCTCCAGGAGGAGTCATTGTCGAAACAAACGGTCAAACCCAAGCATATGCAGGAAGTTGACCTTTCGCCCACTTTTAGCGAAAGATAAGTCGCAAGGTAATAAAGAAGAGATAAATAAAAACGTAATTTGCGAACAGAGATGTCCCACTTCTGAATCTATGCGACATTCCCGAAAGCATTTCATCATACACAGGCTCTACCACCTGGACACGCTTTATCTGTCTACTGCATTCAGATCACTCAAGGAATAAGCTCCAAAGAACCTTGTTTATCATCGCAGGAACTGCAAGATTTCAAGTAATGATCTCAATTGCTGTTGTTGCCATGGCACTGCGGCGTACTGACCATGTGTCGCAAACGTAGCAGTATTAGAGAAAAAAATTCGCAATGCAGTGTTCATATTGCGAAAAGTGTCAGAAATGTTAAAAGTGGGAGATGCGATTTAATGGAAAACTTTTCGTTAATGACGAATGACGTAGAAAGTCTTGTTGTCCGGTGCAATGATCATATGTTTCCTGTCATGTACGGCCCGCATGCTGAGAATTTAGTCAATTTTTTTTGCCTACCTTAAAAATATTATAAAGGAGGTTTATTGGGGTTCGTAGCGACCGCCGGTTCTACGATGCGCCGAGCACAGTCCCCGAGCCCGAGCCTCTGCTGCGCGCTTGATGCTGCCGATGCTGCTGACTGCGCGCACGTTCGTCATCTTCCTTACAATGGCCCCGCGGAAATAAAGGAGCCGTCCTGGCGACTTAGTTTTCTGGAAGGACGGTAGAATTGTGATACGGCTTGAGACGCTGAACGTGAACGACTTCGCGGTTTCGACGTCACATGTCGGACGGCGGCGTTAGCGGCTCAACCAGGTAATTAACGGCTGATGTTCTCTCGAGAACGCGGTATGGACCGTCGTACTTCGGAAGGAGTTTTGAAGCGAGCCCAGGCGTGCGGTGTGACACTAACAACCAGACGAGAGCGCCCGGGAGAAAAGTGGGAGTCGAGTTCTGGGCATCGTGAACGGCTTTTTGGCGGTTCTGGTCGTCCGAGGTGAATCGGGGGGCAAGCTAGCGACATTCATCTGCTTGTCTGGCGGCTTCCGAGATCGGCAGGCATTCGGATGGGTCCGGCCGGTAGGGCAGGATGGTGTCGATGGTGTGCGAAGGATGACGGCCGTAAAGAAGGTAAAAGGGTGAGAAGCCGGTAGTGGCCTGAGTCGCGGTGTTGTAGGCGTAGGTGACAAACGGAAGAACTACGTCCCAATTAGAGTGATCAGGTGAGATATACATGGCGAGCATGTCGCCAAGAGTTCGATTAAAGCGTTCCGCGGTACCGTTAGTCTGTGGGTCATAAGCAGTGCATTTACAATGAACAATAGCGCATTCAGCAAGCAGTTGTTCGATGACTTCAGATGAGAAGGCGCGGCCTCTATCGCTTAAAAGTTCACGTGGACCTCCATGACGAACGAGAAAACGGCGAAGTAGGAAATTGGCGACCTCCTGCTCTGTAGCATTTGGTAGAGCAGCAGTCTCAGAATAACGGATTAAGTGGTCTGCCGCAACGATTATCCACCTGTTCCCGGCAGGAGTCAACGGAAGTGGCCCGTAGAGATCTATGCCCACGCGATCAAAGGGTCGGGATGGGCATTGTAAAGGCTGGAGTTCACCGGCGGAGTTGTGCGGTGGCGTTTTCCGGCGTTGGCACTCATGACAAGAGCGGACGAACTTTCGAACGAAATTATACATTCCCCGCCAGTAATAGCGGTGTTGAAGTCTTTCGTAGGTCTTGAAGACTCCTGCATGGGCACGGAATGACGAGTAACCAGGTGCATTCCTCTGTGGCATAGTTGCGTCGATATAGTAGCTGGTCGCGAATCGCAAAATGAGGCACTTGGCGCCGAAGCGTACGTGACGCTGAAACTTTCGACGTATCCGAGAGAAGGTCAAGCAGAGATGCAGTGCAGGGATAATTACGCTGTGCAGCAGCGATAGTGTCAACGTCCAGAGAGGATAATGTGCACTCGCAGGGGGAGTCGTGACTGGCCTTCGGGGGAAGCGGTGATCGGGATAGCGCGTCAGCGTCGGAGTGCTTTCGCCCGGAATGGTACACCACGTGGATGTCGTATTCTTGGATTCGCAATGCCCAGCGGGCAAGGCAGCCCGATGGATCTTTGAGCGCCGACAGCCAACATAGTGCGTGGTGGTCAGTCACTACGTCAAAAGATCGGCCTTATAAATATGGGCGAAACTTGCCAAGCGCCCACCCAATGGCCAAACACTCCTTTTCTGTAACGCTGTAATTGGTCTCCGCCTTGGTTAACGTGCAACTCGCGTATGCGACGACGTATTCTGGGTGGCCAGGTTGATGCTCTGCCAACACAGCGCCAAGGCCTGCACCGCTTGCATCGGTATTTATTTATTTATTTATTTATTTATTTATTTATTTTACAATACTGCCACTCTCAGCCGAGAGCCTAGCAGACGGGCATGAACACTTTCTTTTCCCTACATAAATACATGTGCTAGCTACACAAAGAATGAAAAAGCAACATTATTCAACAAAATACAGAAGATAAGGTAGATAAGCTATACAACACAACACTAAACAAAGCAGAATAAAAGGAACAACAACCGGGGCATATCATAGTCAAAGCAAAAACGTGAAGTATTTGGAAATAAACAAGTGTATACATTTTTTTTTTCTATGTACTGTTAGTTTAACATAAAGAGAATAGGGAACAAACATGAGAAATCGTTTATAATCTCTTGTGATGAGCTCCAGTTATGAAACGAACAGGGATAAAGAATTTGTCGCTGTTAATGACGAGTTAAGTTCATTTCATTCTCTCATTACTCGAGGAAAGAATGATTACCTGAATGCGTCATTAGAAAAGGAATACTCGGTTAGCGTATGTTCGTGTTGATGCCGTGTTATTCTAGATTGCGAATATGAAATGTACCGGCTGATATCAATTTTATACTCACGGTGCAGCATTTGAAACAGAAATTTGAGTCGACCTTGTTTCGCTCTCGTCGATAATGTGTTGAGGCCTGAGGAAGCTAAGAGACGTGAAGGTGAGTCAGTAGTACGATATTTGTTATGAATGAACCTTGCGGCTTTTCTTTGTACACCTTCAAGTTTAGCTATGTTAGTTGCTGTGTAAGGATACCAAATTGTGTTAGCATATTCTAAAATAGGTCTCACAAATGTTTTGTAGGCCAGAAGCTTAACGTTCGTTGGAGCGATCTTTAGGCGTCTTTTTAGATAAAATAGCTTTTGTAGTGCAGTAGTTGTAATGTTAGTTATGTGTGTTTCCCAATTGAGGTTTGATGTCAGCGTTATCCCTAAATATTTCTGTTGCTCAACCATGGAAAGAGGCGTGCCATTAACGATATAGGTGAAATGAGAGGGTTGCTTTTTTCTTGTTATTGTCATTGCCACTGATTTATTGACGTTAATAGACATTTGCCACTGGGAGCACCACTCGGCTAGCGTGTTAAGGGAATCAGAAAGATCGAGATGGTCGTTATGGCTGTTAATTTCTTTATATATAACGCAGTCATCCGCGAAGAGTTTTATTTTGCAGCCTATATTATTGGTTATATCGTTAATAAAGATCAGAAATAACAGCGGCCCGAGTACCGAGCCTTGTGGTACTCCAGATGTGATAGGAACGACGTCAGATGGCATGTGGTCAAACATAACAAATTGTGAGCGGTGTGTTAGAAAAGCTGTTATCCAAGCAGAAACTTCTCCTTTCCCGATGGCATGCTCCACTTTTGCAATTACCTTAGTGTGACTCACGCAATCAAAAGCTTTAGATAAGTCAAGTAAAATCATGTCAATTTGAGAACGATTATTAATACTAAGAGCAAGGTCATGAACTACCTCTGTTAGTTGAGTGATGGTTGATAAGCCAGATCGAAAACCATGCTGGTGAGGCGATAGGATGTTTTCACGTTCTAGAAATACTGTCATGTGTTTTAGAATGATATGTTCTAGTATTTTGCATGAAGTGCTGGTGAGAGATATGGGTCTGAAATTGGCAACATTATTTTTGTCTCCTTTCTTGTGGATCGTTATTATTATAGCCTTTTTCCAGTCGCGTGGTAGTTTAGAAGTTGCTAGTGATTTACGAAAAATGTGTCCCAGATATCTACTGCACCACTCAGCATATCTTTTTAGGAATTCGTTTGGAATTTCGTCAGGCCCGTTTGATTTCTTAGGGTCAATGTTGAGGAGAAGATTGTGGATTCCGGCGTCCGTTATTATTAACCGATCAAGCACTGACGTACAGGATGGTGGAAGAGGGGGGAGTGTACCATTGTCTTCCGTGAAGACTGATTTGAAGAAATTGTTATATTTGTTTGCTGTTGCACTTTTTTCTTCGTCAGTTAGTTTGGTTGTTGTCTGCTCGGTACTGCGCAGGTGTTTCCAGAATCTTTGTGGGTTATTTTTTAGGAAGCTAGCAAGAGTGACACTGTAGTAATATTGTTTCGAATCTTTTAGTTTCTGCTTGAAATGCATAACTGCAGATTTTAACTTCAAGGTTGTAGATGGTTTTGGGTTATTCTTGTTTGCCTTACGAAGCCGATTTACGCGCCGTTTAGCATGGATGATTTCGCGTGTGATCCATGGATTCTTAAGGTGCTGTTTTTTCTTTTGCATTGGAATATAATTAGTTATACAGTGCAGGACAATGCTCTTAAAATGTAGCCACAATGCATCTACATCAGTAGATTCCTGAGATGCTTTTTCCGAAAAGGAATCGAATTCATGAGACAGATAAGTTAGTATGCTGGCGTCATCTGCTTTATGAAAGTTAAAAAAGCTTTGTACTGTGGACTGGGTAGTAATACAATGATCAAGCTGGAATGTGCACATAGGTATACTGTGATCAGATATTCCTTCAATAATGTCTGTTTGTGCTTGACTTGTAGTAAAATGGTTGCTAAGAAATATGACGTCGAGGATATTTTGCGTTGAGCCTTGAACGCGGGTAGGACGAGTGACAAGTTGATGTAGGTTAAAATTTAGCATTAAGTCTATTAGCACTTCTGAGGCTTCTGACGTGTGATGCATTGTGGACCAGTCTATGTCAGTTAGGTTAAAGTCGCCCGCAAGAATAATCCTGGATTGATGGACATGACGCTGCACATATTTTTGAATTGCTGAAAGGCATGCACTGTCAGAGGAAGGGCTCCGATAAACGCAACCGGTTACGATTGACGTCCCGTCGCACAAGAGTTTGCAGAAAACGGCTTCAGCGTTGTTCACCTCGGGAAGAAGGACAAAGCGAAGACAGTTTTTTATCAGTAAGGCCACTCCTCCACCTCGTGAAGGTCGGTCTTTTTGGATGATAGTGTAGTTTGGCGGGGCAATCTCGTGGTCGAATATAGCGGGTGATAGCCATGTTTCCGTGATGGCCACAATTTCGGGCTCGTAATCGACTAGAAGGCTTTCCAAGGCTTCTGTTTTATTTAGGACACTGCGGGCGTTTACATTTATCAATGTTAATCTTTTGATTGTGCGGCTTGTGCCGCTTGTGCGGCTCTGCGGGTTATTCGGCGGTTTGTTTCTGCGTCGTTTTTTTGCATCGGTACTTTGTCCTTCTTCTCTTCGTCCCAAATATATGCGCGTTTCTTAATGTAAAGTTTGTCAAAAGAAAGTGATACTTTTTCCTTTTTTTCACGGTTTGGTTTTGCACTATCCCAAAGTTTCCTCCGTATGTCTCTTATTCTTTTAGAGAAGTCTTCACCAATTGAGTAGTCAGTTGTTTTTAGTTTGAAACCTCGGCTTAAGATTGCCACTTTTTGTCTGTAGTCAAGTAACTTCATTATTACCGGTCGAGTTTTATCTGTGGCGCGTTTCCCCAACCTATGTATACGCTCGATGGGAACTTTTTGTAGTCCCAGGGTGTCTTCGATAATGTCTTTGTTTACTGTTTGTTCTAACGACTCGCTAGTTTCATCGTTTTTTTCCTTTAGGCCATAGATAATTAGGTTAGATCGCCTACTGCGGTTTTCAAGGTCGTCAATGTTATGTTGAAGACTGTCTATTACTTCGCTCATACAGGCGATTTCTTGTTGACAGGATTCGACTCTATTTTCAAGGACTGCAAGGAGGTCAAGCTTGTTTTCTATATCTACTAAACGTTTTTCTTTAATATCTTTGATGTCGGCAGCAATATCCTTCAGCTGTTTTGAAATTTGGGTTAGATCGGGCACCAGGGTTAGTTTCAATATCACCACCTAATAGCAGCAATTTCGTCAAGGCCAAGGCGACATCAAAAACCAGGATACAAAACGGTGGGCACGGCAGCACTAGCAAGAAAGGGTCGCTTGAGGGGATGCAATATCCAAAATCCTTTCTCACCTGTACAATGAATGCAAACGGGTTAGCGTGCCGCATACTGGCAGTGCCACCGTGCCCAGTGGCCGAGTCGATCCCAGGCAGGCTATTTAAGGCAGCGGAGAGCAGTGGCGCTGAACGCAGATCACGGGCCAAGATCTCCGAGCATGCTATCTTCCGGTGTTGACGGCGCAATTCCCACGATGAGTATGGCGGTGGATCCAGCACGTGGCATCGGGTAGCGTAGAGCTCCTGCGCCGCCCTGGCCGCCCCGGCTTGCGCAGTGCCTCCATCCCCGGCATGAAGCAGGAGGCCGAAGGACAGCTGTACAATGAATGCAAACGGGTTAGCGTGCCGCATACTGGCAGTGCCACCGTGCCAAGTGGCCGAGTCGATCCCAGGCAGGCTATTTAAGGCAGCGGAGAGCAGTGGCGCTGAACGCAGATCACGGGCCAAGATCTCCGAGCATGCTATCTTCCGGTGTTGACGGTGCAATTCCCACGATGAGTATGGCGGTGGATCCAGCACGTGGCATCGGGTAGCGTAGAGCTCCTGCGCCGCCCTGGTCGCCCCGGCTTGCGCAGTGCCTCCATCCCCGGCATGAAGCAGGAGGCCGAAGGACAGCTGTACAATGAATGCAAACGGGTTAGCGTGCCGCATACTGGCAGTGCCACCGTGCCCAGTGGCCGAGTCGATCCCAGGCAGGCTATTTAAGGCAGCGGAGAGCAGTGGCGCTGAACGCAGATCACGGGCCAAGATCTCCGAGCATGCTATCTTCCGGTGTTGACGGTGCAATTCCCACGATGAGTATGGCGGTGGATCCAGCACGTGGCATCGGGTAGCGTAGAGCTCCTGCGCCGCCCTGGTCGCCCCGGCTTGCGCAGTGCCTCCATCCCCGGCATGAAGCAGGAGGCCGAAGGACAGCTGTACAATGAATGCGAACGGGTTAGCGTGCCGCATACTGGCAGTGCCACCGTGCCCAGTGGCCGAGTCGATCCCAGGCAGGCTATTTAAGGCAGCGGAGAGCAGTGGCGCTGAACGCAGATCACGGGCCAAGATCTCCGAGCATGCTATCTTCCGGTGTTGACGGTGCAATTCCCACGATGAGTATGGCGGTGGATCCAGCACGTGGCATCGGGTAGCGTAGAGCTCCTACGCCGACCCTGGTCGCCCCGGCTTGCGCAGTGCCTCCATCCCCGGCATGAAGCAGGAGGCCGAAGGACAGCTGTACAATGAATGCAAACGGGTTAGCGTGCCGCATACTGGCAGTGCCACCGTGCCCAGATTTGGTTGGATTGCATTTGGATTGGATTGGTTGGTTGGATGGATTTCGGTTGGCGCTTGTGGGTCAAAATGGCGAAGAATGGGTGGCGTCGTGAGAAGACAGCTCAAGGTTGTGAAGGCGTCGTCACAGTCTGGAGACCATGATGAGAGATCTCTAGCTCCACCAAGGAGCTGCGTGAGAGGCGATATAATTGACGCAAAGTTCCGAACGAATTGCCGGAAGTAAGAGCAGAGGCCGATAAAACTGCGTAGCTCTTTCATAGTAGTTTGTTTTGGGAACGCAGTAACAGCAAGTAGCTTCTCGGGATCCAGGCGAATGCCCTCCTTTGACACGACATGGCCTAAAATTGTTAGTTGACAAACAGCAAATCGACACTTCTTCAATTAAGTTGCAACCCGGCGTTGGTCAAGCAAGTGAGTACGTGCTGGAGGCGGAGCAGGTGTGTTGGGAAATCAGGGGCGAACACCAAAATGTCGTCAAGATAGCAAAGACATATTTTCCATTTGAGGCCACGCAGAACATTCTCCATCATTCTTTCGAACGTAGCGGGTGCGTTGCAAAGTCCGAAAGGCATGACGGTGAATTCATACAAGCCGTCTGGTGTAACAAAGACAGTTTTCGGGCGATCGGCCTCTGCCATCGGAACCTGCCAGTAGCTTGACCGCAAATCCAGCGAAGAAAAGAACTCTGCTCCCTGCAAACAGTCCAGAGCATCATCGGTGCGTGATAATGGGTAGACGTCCTTCAGCGTGATCTTGTTCAACCGTCGAAAGTCAACACAGAAGCGGATGGAACAGTCTTTCTTTGTGACGAGGACCACGAGAGAGGCCCATGGGCTTTGGGAAGGTTGAATGACGCCTCGACGGAGCATGTCATCGACCTGGTCTGCAATGACGCGACGTTCCGTAGCGGACGCGCGATATGGTCTTTGTCGCAGGGGTGAGTGAGTGCCAGTGTCGATGTAATGCTTGACTGTCGATGCACGGCCAAGAGAGGTTTGCGCAACGTCGAAAAAAAGGCGGAAGTGCTGAAGGATTGCGACAAGTTGAGATCGCTGCGAAGGCATCAAATCTTCGGCGATGAATGGGCTGAACACAGCAGTCGAAGTTGAGTCTGGTACGGAGAGGGCACTCAGTTCATGGGCGGCAGTAGAAGACACTTCGTCGAGGACGGAGACAATTCGTGTTCAATCGACCGACTCGACGTAACCAAGGCATTCGCGGCGGAGCAGTGATAGCGGCGATGAAAGATGATGGTAAATGGGCATCGTGCTCTCACTGGCGGCAAGGTCAAGAGCTGCAAAGGGCAAAGGAAGCGCTTTTGGGGTAACAAAGTGATGAGAGGGCATGAAGAAGACCATCCCATCGGATATGGTACTACAGAAGACTGGTACGAATGCTGAAGAGCACGGAGGGATACAGGTGTCTTCTTTCACGACAATTTTAGCGGCAGGATGAGCATCGACCGAGGCCAGGTCACCAAGGTGGAAAAGTTCAATCTCAGCCCGAGCGCAAATGATGATGGCATTGTGGCGTGAGAGGAAATCCCATCCTAGAATAACAGCGTGGGAGCACGATGAAAGAACTATGAATTCGATCGTGTACAAAACGTCCTGTATGATCACACGGGCAGTACAAGCAGCGGTAGAGCGAATGGGTTGAGCACTCGCCGTTCAGAGCGACAATCCAGACAGAGACGTCGTCACTTTACGAAGCGAACGGCAAAACCTGGCATCCATACCTGAAATAGCGGCACCGGTATCGACTAAGGCGACTGTAGCGACATCTTCGATAAACACATCAATGACATTGACAGGTAAAGGAGGAGGACTTCGGCATGTCGACACTTGCGCAGTTCTTGCCTCAGGAACTGCGTCGTCTAGTTTCCCTCTTCGTTAGAGACGGGTCGTCTACACATAGGGGAAAGCGATCGACGACGTGCACGGGGAAGGTGACCGGAGGCGTTCGAAGCGAGGACGGCGATCAGTCTGGGAGCGAGCTGGTGATGGGTCGAAGGCTTCGTAAGGCGCATTTGCATCAGGCGGCACATAGGGCGCTCGGCGATCGTCATCGAACGCCTGCGATCGGCGGCGGCAGAACCTTGCGACATGACCTGGATACCTACATGCGAAGCATATAGGGAGATTGTTCGGCGTACGCCACGGGATATCGACGGCAGTGGTGGTCCAGGGAACGGGAGGGGAAGGGCGGTGCACAGGCTGCTGGAAGCGACGCACGGGCACACTGCGAGGGGCCATTGCAGCGACCGTAGCATAAGTGACTGGTGTAGTCACGACATCCTGCTGGTGAACAGCCGGCAGCGCTCCCGCGACCTCTTCATGGATCACGTTACGGATATGAGACGGCAAAGTGCTGGCAGACTCCTGAGTGACGGACACCAGAGATAGCTGTCGTGCGACTTCTTCGCGGCCGAAATCCTTGATTTGCGTTATCAGGGAGGCTTGTTCTGGGGCGGTGGTAAGGCTGCAGAGTGATGCCGCGTTTGGTGTAGGATGTCGCCTTGTCAGAGCTCGCTGCTTACGCAATTCATCATAGCTCTGGCACAAGCTGATGACGTCGCCAACAGTGCGCGTGTCCTTGGCCAGAAGCATTTGGAGCGTGTCATCGTCGATTCCCTTCATGACGTGTTTGATCTTTTCCGCTTCCGTCATGGCAGCGTTCACGCGCCTGCACAAATCGAGAACGTCTTCTATATAGCTGGTGAATGTCTCACCCGTGTCCTGTGCGCGTGCACGCAAACGCTGCTCGGCTCGGAGTTTCCTGACGGCGGGTCGGTCAAATACTTTTGTAATCGACGTCTTGAGCGCCGACCACGTTCGGATATCCCTTTCATGATTTCTGAACTAGAGACTGGCCACGCCCAGGAGGTAGAATGATACGTAAGCCAGCTTGTCCGAGTCATTCCATTTGTTGTGAGCGCTCACCCGTTCGTAGGACGACAGCCACTCTTCAACGTCGTTGTCGTCGGTTCCGCTAAGGATAGGAGGCTCCGGCTGGCGAACGGTGCCAGTGCAAGGGACGGGTGGCGATGGAATAGTCTGCTGGTCGGCGTCTGCCATGGTAGAGGGTAGCGTCCGAGAATGGACTACCAGGATGGTAGAGTGGAACGTTACCCTGCACGGTTCCACCACTTATAAAGGAGGTTTATTGGGGTTCGTAGCGACCGCCGGTTCTACGATGCACCGAGCAGTCCCCGAGCTCGAGCCTCTGCTGCGCCCTTGATGCTGCCGATGCTGCTGACTGCGCGCACGTTCGTCATCTTCCTTACAATATGTTTATATGCGTAAATCAAATAACTCACACTTGTCCTTTGCGGAGATTTTAATATTGACACGTTGGAAACATCCACCCCGCGGCACACGTTCCAGACGCTTTTAGAATCGAGTGCTATTGACTGCACGACTAAAACAGCAACACGCATTCCATCGGCCACAAGCACATTATTCCACCTATTCATTAACAATTTAGCGCCGCATCATAATATAAGTGGTGTTCTCGCCTCCCATATTAGCGATCACTTACCTATATTCCTGCTTATTAGGTCGCCGCACCAGAGAATTGGCACACAACTTTGACATAATCGGAAAATTCAAATCATTAATCGAATCAAGCTTGAAACGTTTCGCTTCAAGCTAAAACGGATAGATTCGGCCACTATATATCACGGGGATACAGTTGATAAAGCGTATGATACGTTCTTATGGCTGTTTAAAGAAGCCTAGCATTAGTCTTTTCCTTTAGTTACTATAAAAAATCGAGCCGACCGCGGGAACCTTGGATTTCGAACTTCAGCCTTAAACTGATAAAAAAGAAAGACAAACTTTTTATAAAGTTCTTGTTCACGAGAAGCCCTGATGACCGGCAACAATTTATACAGAATCGAAACAATACAACCGCCTTCGTAAAGCGATAAGGAAATACTTATTTACCTTTTTCAAGTTCGAATGTAATGCAAACGCAGATGTAGTATGGAAAAGGATAAATGAATTATTGAATCGTTCGTCTGCGGCTCAAAGTGCTCTAGAGATAAGCGTAAAAGGTGTGGTCTTGAAGGACAGCGATTTAACTGAAGTTTTCAATGATTTTTTTTGTCAATCCAGTGAACACTTAGCACTATCCTGAGGCTATTAATCAAATCCAGAGTAATAAAAACAGTATATATCTGAACTCTACCAGCGTGAATGAGGTATTAACGACATTTACCAGCTTAAAGATAGCAATGTCTGCGACGTGGATAACGTACAATTCAAACCTGTTAAGTACCATTCATATAACTGCAGCACCACTCGCACACATTTATAACCGAGTGATTACTACTTGTAGTTTCCCCAAACGGATGCAGCTCTCTAAGGTAATTGTTATTCACATAGGAGGTGATCAAAACCAGTTTTCTAACTATTGCCCCATTTCCATTCTTCCAGTGTTCTCAAAAGCACTAGAAAAAATAATACATGGTAGAATAGAAAATTTCGCCTCTAACTTCAATTTAATCACTAACACTCAGTACGGCTTTCGTAAGGGAAGATCAGCAGAACTTGGTTTAATAAGCCAAAAGGAAATAAATTTAAAAGCATACGAAGAGAAATAATTTCTTGGTGGTGTATATATTGATTTTTCAAAGTCCTTCGATCGCCTGAACTATATAACATTGCAAAAAAAAAAAAAAACTCGAGATGTATGGAATACGAGTCACACCACTACAACTTTTAAGCTATTACCTAAAATTTCGTAAACAAGCCTTAGTGATAGGTGATTCCCTTTAATCATTTAAAAATGCGAATGCCGGTGTTCCCCAAGGGAGCATCCTTGGTCCCCTTCTGTTAAACTTTTTCATTAAGGAGATAATTAAAATAAGCGCGAAACCGATATTTGGTGACATGACACTGCTGTTCCGAAACTCTAACACTACCACACTTCACCACGATATAAACGACTGACTTGACAAATTGCACTCCTGGAGCAAGTTAAGTTCATTGAGGATACACGATAACAAAACAAAGGCAATTCTCTTTTCACCCAAACAATCACGTTCTGTGCTGTAAGGTAGAATTCTCCTTGGTAATGACACTGTAAAAATTGTTGACTCCGTTAAAGCTCTTGGTAGCCATTTTCATAAAAACATGTCCTGGGATCTGCATATAAATCACGTTGTCACCCGTATAGCAAAGTCTGTCGGTAGTTTAGCAAAGTCTGGATTCTTTTTACCCCAAGAGGTAAAACTAAAAATTTACAATGCTCTTTTCCTTTCTCATCTTGAAGGGACACTAAAGAGGAAAATGATTTCTTCTGCATCAGTAAATTACATTTCAACTTCACCGAAAACAGCACTCTTACCACGATAAGACTCTTGGTAATCCAGAAAAAGCGCCGGAATGAAAGAGGGGTGGCGACGCCTCCTTGAGGTTCCCGCACCTGGTCGCTGAGACGTCGCTGATTTTGATGGTATCTTCTATAGCGGACTTGATTAAATAGCGGTACAGACGTACTACACTGTGTTCTAAAGGAACCGAATATTAAACATGGCCAACGCGGTTCAAATGCGAAAAGATATTTTGCAATCCCTGACGTCACACTGACGTAGCGGCGTTGGGGTTTCACCGCGAAATTCAAATATTGATACTTCGGCCTTCGATTTCTCGTCTAATAATCAAACTATTATGTTGAAATGACTGCCTGCAGGGTTCTCAAACAATGGTTTATTAGTTTAAATTGATTTATTGTATCGATTTAGTTTCTCTAATTACTGTGTCCTTTGTCTGGGGGAAAAGCACAACAACGAACTTAAATCGCATACTCGTATCTAAAAGAAAGCTCTTCGACATATAGCCAATGAAGATTACCATGCTCATACTAAACCACTTTTTCATTTAGTTTCTACTCACAATCTTTACTAATATCACCTGGCGATAAGGTATAAACAAAGCATTAACATCCCTGGAAGTTTATCAGCTTCCCTTGCAGATCTGACAAATCGAATGCAGGTATATCACACTCGTAGCGCGGAAGCTTGACTAATACCGTTTTCTAGAACATCCTATGGGGAGCAAATGCTTCGCTGTTCTCTTCCTATGCAAATAAATTACCTACGCAAACAGACACAAACGATAAAATATAGTAGCAGAGCAAGACTCCGCAAATTTTTTGTACAAGCCGAATAATATCTTCAAAAGAAATTTCCAATTTACTTATATGTTCATAATATTGTTTCTTCTCATTTGCACGCCTGTGTTTTTGTGAACTAGTTATCTCGTTCCATATACTTGATTCTGCTGTTTGCTTGTCTATTTGTCACATTCGCTGTGCCTTGTAAAAGGGGGCCCGAACCCTCGTCAAGTGGACTAGCTTCCACTTTTTGTTAGGGCCTCCTTCCAAATGTTCCTTGAAAAATAAATAAACATCATTTGAAGGTATTTACCCATGTTTCCAGGCTACTGTACTCGAGGAGCGACGTTGAACTGGATTAGGAGACATAAAGTAGGTGTCCCGCTGTACAAGCAAGGCAAAAACCATGTAGGGTAATTACAGCCCTTATAGAGAGTTTGTCCTAGAAGCGCCCCAGAGTATTTAATGTGTATTTTAAGAAATGCCTAAAAAGTTTCCCAAACGTTCAAGGAACATTGGCAGTTATTGCTCGGCTTTCGAAAGAAGAGTCCTTGGGGCCATTATCTGCCTTGTATTCCGCTGTGCAGAGAGAACTATACCTCCCACCAAGTAGACACATTTTGTGCAAAAGAGAGGGGGAGATTTGCGCAACCAAATTCTAATCTTGCAAATGATTACTGAATGTAGTTTTCTCCATATCTTCAGAAGTTATACAAAGGGCGCATATTGTTTTCCACACTATTTAAACTACCGCATGGGGGCAGACTGTGTTTTGGAGAAATGCCTATGTGTGGAGGGCGAGATAGGGGGGAAATTATGTACTTACCAAGCCTATTGTGTACGTGCGGCTTCATTAAGGCTATACACTAACCTTATACACAAGTTATTGTTTTTTTCGGATCTCTAGATTGAATAAAATTGTATCCTTATGTGAATGTTTGGTACATACTGGGGTTCGTGTCAAAGCAATAAGTGGAGACTGGGTTACGGTGTGCACTGTATTACAGGAAGTCAAAATTTCAGAAAGGTTTTTCTCAGAAAGACAGTTTTGCTAGACACTTGCCTGTTATTAAACAAGCCATAATAGCTCTGTTATATTTAATTTGCTATTATTATAGTATACCGTGCACTGACGAAATAACGTCCTGTAAACTGCTGGTAATTGTTAAGTAGAGAAATAGCAAGTGGCATACGGCATGACTGTAACCATAAAAATTTCTTTTTTAAGGTCAGTATTTTAAGGAAACATGTGTGTACCACCATTAGTGCCGACGAACATGCATACATGGTACTCTTTTCAGTATCTTTCAGAAAAGCATCTTTAATTGCATGGAGAAACTGATGTTTTTTTCTAGTTCTTGTGCTTAGTTTAGTCTTCACCACTGGGCCTTATATTTAATGCACAGCAACGTGTATTACTTACAACTTTAAGAAAATTACCATTCCCGATAATTCTCGCAAGTCATTTGTCGTGCACTCCTTTAAAATATGGTGCGCAGTTGGTTCTTCAATAGCCATCCTTTCATAAAGCAATTGTTCCCCCATGTCAAAGTAGTTGTATGCTGAAGAGGCGAATAAATTTGCTCAACGGCACCATGCCTATTAAAGTACATCAACGCGTTACTTTGCAACTTGAAACAATAGCTCAGCGATAAGCACCCCGATTGTTGCCGCAGTGTTAAGATATCTTTCACAGACTGGGAATCTGAAGTACATTCACGTGTATTAATATCAGCTGCTCTTCGTAAGCTCGAAGCCAGCTATAAAAGAATCAGCAACCCAACGGCCAGTACTTCTAATTGCTCATCTACTGATCTGTGCAGGTAAGACCCATAATTAAAACCAACATTTAGCTTTAAGGTGATTTTCGGAAGCCTCGTATCAGCTGCTTGGTAAGAAGTCAGTCATATACCGTATAACCACAGCGAATTCCTAAAGTAATGCGGCTCCTCTCATTCTTGATATTTTAGCTAAGTCAAGTAGATGAATGTTATAATTAAAATAGATTCTAGACATACGTTTATTTGTTTACGGTTCTAATTCTCGAGGTAACAATAGTTGTTTTTAAATGAATAACTGAAACCTGGACAAACTGGTACCTTTTATTATTTATACTTTCACACGGGCATGCCGTCTATTGCTTCCCTTCGTCTATGTTTTAATGCACCACCCAACGTATGAGTAATGTTATTATTAAGAAAAACATTGAAAAGGAATTAAAGAACAGTTTGCATATCACTTGGAAAATTTTCTTCCAGACTACCTTCAAACTTTTGCAGTTCGGACAACATGAAGACAACGCTGGTGATTGTTCTTCTGGCGTTCTCGACATCTGCCTGTAAGTGAAATATGATTGCGTGATTAAACGCAAATATAACTTTTTTTTTTACAATATACTAGGAGATGTAATGAACACAAGAACTACTGTAAGAATTTGCTGTTCAATAGGTGCAAGTGCAAGCAATGTACCATTCATGCTACCTGCTCATGATGAATGTGCCCGCATACTGCTGTAACCAAATGTGTGGCTATGCTCAATTTGGCTCAATATGCGTTCCTTCTAGTCAGATACATTCTTGTAGACGCTGCATTTTTCATCAGCAAACTTACGATGCAAGAGCACGCCTCGCGGACGCTGTACCTACAGATTCCCTTATGAAGCCTATGAATCGGGTGAAACTGTCTCATTTTTGTGCTGCACGGTACAGCTCTTGTACGCTTCAATACTAACGGAAAAATGGCGGCATGCGGGCTTACTGTGCAAAAGTCTCATTATGCATTGGGAAAGAGGCGGCTGGAGTCAAGTGCGCCAACTCATCGAATGAACAGCTTAGCTACTTCAACTGGAGCGTACCATTCAACGGCTCCCCAGCAGAAGCTTAACTATCAGCACTTTCCTTATAAGATTAGTGTCGTTCATAACTATACTAGCTCAAAATGAGATCGGGTTCTTTGCCACAGGGTACTGAAGTCGCTTTAGTTGGAGTAGCTTAGTGTTTAAGGAGCACTGAAGGGGTGGACCTGTTGCAGTGGAGGCATGCTATCTTCGCTTCGTCTTGCAGTCTTGTTTCTCTCCCTCCGCCATGATAGCGATAGGTGAAATGCTCACACCACAATTGAGTCGCTTGTTCAGACGTACGCACGTTCCGAACAGGCACCCAGACAGAGCACATGATGGCATGCCTTTGCAAGGCTGGAGCTCACTGATGCGCGTCATAATCATGGGAGTTTTACGCTGGAGTTAACTTTAGTCGGCCAAAATACGTGTTACTCAATACTGTATATATATATATATATATATATATATATATATATATATATATGTAATATACTATGTGCTCAAAGCTTTCGAGATAATTGGAGCACACAAGTGTGACTGCGCATTTCGCTCACTGAAATATAGCTGAAAAACTATAAAAAATATCTATGTAATACACAGCATATCTTGAGAAGCGGCTAAAAATTGTTTATTTAAACATTATTCTGTATCTGATTGCAGTGGAATACCGAATATATTCTATATATGACAAGATATTCTCAAATATGGTAACAAAACATACATATATTATGAATACTGTGAGGGAACTGAATCTCCTTTGTTTCCTTCCACTGCCCAGTTAAAATATGGTGCAGAACTAAGTGTGGGTCACTAAATCTCGCATGCCCCTCCTAACCAATTTTAATGCCCAAAACCGATCCAGCTGCTTACCAGGACGGCATGCTTCTCAGAGAATTGCTTTAAGTACTCGCAGAGCTGATGGTTGGATGTGTAGCATTGGGTCGGGCGCCATGTCGGCTCCTATATATTCGATGTAGCATGTTGTCTCTCTTTGTATAAAGCTGTTTAAATCGCATCGCAGCGTCTCATTGTTTTCTACTTCATGAAAACTGCAGTCATGAGTAAAGGTAGTGAAATGAACGATGTAACAGATCTATATTTTCGTTTTTTATTCTACAATTAGGCCAATACGCACAATACACACAAAATACGAATAAATTTACAAACAAAAAAGGGGGAAAAGAGAACGTAATACATCATAAAAAGTGTGCCACTAATTCTGTGAATTTTTTTTTGCGTGCATTCTTTTTCAGAGCGCCTATTCTTCTATCGCGACCAAAATACTGGGTCTTTGTATGCTTTCGTCGCAACGGTTCACAAAAAATGAGGTTGCTTTCCTTATGAAGCAAGGCTATAAAGCAGCCTTCGTGCTCATGAGTCCTTGCCTTTGTTATTTTTTTGCACAATGATTTACATAACATTTTCTTTTCTATTTCGGTCTCTTCCTGCCGCTTATACCTTCCAGACGCAGCTACAATGTAAGTAAAGTTGACTTACTACTTCCTTTTTCTGTTGACCAGCAAACATTAACTTAAGCTAATTGTACGCCCTTCTTTTCCATGTCAAAAGACCCGCAGATGCGACAAAAAGCCTGGCTGCGCTGAAATGTAAGCAATGCAATAAATGACTTTTAAATATGTTTAAACGCGTATAATTACATTGTTTTCTGCGCCCGTCAACAACTTATGCTAAATGGACTCAAAGAAGGGGATTTCAAAACCTGTCTGTTACGTTTCAGATATTTTTATTTCTTGTTCATTTTTTGGACGCTACTCACTAAGAACAACTCCAGTGAAGAGGTATCGGAAGTTTTAAAGGATTCCAACGAGTCCCTATGGGAAGTTTGGAATATACAATGAAGGTTGTGAATCGCCGTTTACAGGGAACACTTTAGGTCGAGATGTTTTCATAATAGCTCATTATTAAAGCCGATTGAACAAATATAAATATCGTAACGATAAGCTGTAAAAAAGCGGGCCTCACGACCAACAGAAACGCTCAATCCCTTCACCTCCCTTAGCGTTTGTGAGCTATTTCTTTTACTGCTTTGCACTGCCGGAGACAGGGGACCGAATCATGTTTAGATCACGATCTCCGCCCGAATAGTTTGAACCCTTTGACTTTTTTTTTCGCATGAGGCGCACTTGCAGTGGCGCCTTCAAACGCTCTTCGTTAGATGAGGTACTGAAGTTACTTGGCGTAGTCGGACATTAGAGGTACCACGTGTGACGTAGAAGTGTCAACGTGCATGATTACAATTCTGGGGCAGGAAGCGGAACTCCTACTGCAGAGGAAGAAAGCACGACATTGAGAAGGTAGCTTCGTAGTGTGCTATGGTTTGATATTTTCTAGACGTGATTGTCAGCAGGACACATTGTTTCTAAATTTCAAACACCCTCACATTCAAGGCTATAAAAATTCTTGCACACGCCTGCAAGCTCGAATTCCACCTGTGATGGGAAGAGCCGTAGTGGAAAAATGTCTAAGGCTTATGAATAGCTCCTCTGCAACGAAATATAGGCAGCGAGAGTTTAGCCGTGATTACCTATAAAGGTTATCTCATGCGGTTGTCGTCGAAGCCTTCTTCAACTTTCTTTGCAACAAAAAGTCACCGAAAACCCTTCATTTGCTCATTAATTATCGAATGTTTATCCTTAATATTGCAGCACGCCTGACAGCCCAAACATGTAAGGGTGCTAAGTTTTTTATGTGCTTAGTGCACTAGTCTGATTCTACTACTCGAATCTATTCAAAAGCCGTCTAATGGCTGAAAACTGAGCTCCGTAAAACAGTGGTGCTGCCTCTACGTTAGCTGCCGAGGCTCATGCGGCTTATAGTATGCTAGAATATGAACACTACCACCCAGGTCCTACGCTAATATGCGTTTCTTTTCATGTTTTCGCGCCTTGGTTGCCCCACAGATGCGGTTTCAAGCTGTTGACCTTGATGCCGTATTCCGATAGGGCAGGAATGCATAAAGATGCTCGCGACCGATGCTTCGGACGCACGTTACAGAAGCCCCCATGGTGTAAATAAATCCGAAGCTCTTAACAACGGCATGCCTCATAATCAAATCGTGGTTTTAATTGTCACGCAAAAGCACAGGATTCGTAAACAGGTAATTGTATTTATTAAATTCACATTTAGCATTCGCCAGAACTAGAGGTCTTCCCAGAAGCAGCCGATTAGAAGTCATACGCTAAATGTGCACTCGACCACTGACACGATCTTTCATATTATCACTAGCAGCTACGGGAGCTGATGCATGTAGGATGTATCGGCTTGTTTTATGAAACAACTTTCCTATACTGAAGAGCGCAAGTCTTCCCGTGCGTACACAAATAGCAATAGCTCTAGAGCAAAGAAGGCCTCCTGAGGCTCATAATAATATCTTTCCATAACGCTCGATCAATTATACATTTCAGAAACGACTGACTTCTTCATTTCGGAAACTGCGGAAAATGAAACACAGAGTCCTTGGGCATACACATTTGGATAAGTGAGATCTCTTAAAACAGCCTGTGCCCCAAGTGGGTTCGCTTGTTAGAAAGTCTATCCTCAACACTGTATTTTACTAACATTTATAACTGCCTTTTGTGTAATGTCTGTCTTCGATTTTGTTTATCGAACCAGCCTTCTTGTTGGGTTCAAATACAAACCAAGAACTATCAATATAAATAGGGATAGTTATTCCTATGCTAACCAAAAAATATTTGCAAATACGCTGCTGGCTGTCAGTGTCGTTCACAATTTTGCGTGTTCTGCACCTTGTGAGGAAGATGTTCCAGGAGAGTATTTTTATTTTCGGGGTATATCTTCTAATAGCCCAACATTAGGCTACTTATATCGCAGAAATATAACATTTCATCGTAAGATTTTTCGTCTTGATTTCTGCAGCGCACAACCTTCCAGCGCTGAAGAGAAGCTATGAAGTCATTGAGAAACTCCTCCAGGGCAACCAATCCCCACTGACCACCGAGGAAGAGGAATCAGTCGTGGAATCTTTGAAGGCTCTCACAACTCTGGAGGCTGACCTTGATCCTGAAAGTGAAGAATATTTCCTGTCGATCATCTTTCAGAAAGTATTTGCCTGGGCAATTCAACAGGGTGTGTCCAAGGCTGTCTCACATGGTGTGGAGGCTATGATTAAGAAGGGATAAATTAGCAGTTATTCTATCGACCACTGCGACACAAATAAAATACTTGCACACAACGGACACGGATCCGCCTCGAGTGAAATGATAACGGAACGCAAAGTGTTACAACACCGTGAACATATCGGCTCATCATCATAATCAGCCTGGTTACGCCCACTGCAGGGCAAAGGCCTTTCCCATACTTCTCCAACAACCCATGTCGTCCCTGCAATCTTTTTAATCTCATCCGCCCACCTAACTTTCTGCCGCCCCCTGCTACGCTTCCCTTCCCTGGAATCCAGTCCGTAACCCTTAATGACCATCGGTTATCTTCCCTCCTCATTACATGTCCTGCCCCTGCCCATTTCTTTTTCTTCATTTCAACTAAGATGTCATTCACTCGCGTTTGTTCCCTCACGAAATCTGCTCTTTTCTTATCCCTTAACGGTTTTTCATGCTTTTCGTACTGGTAAGGCACAGCTATTATACACTTTTCTCTTGAGGGATAATGGCAACCTGCTGTTCATGATCTAAGAACGCCTGCCCAACGCACCCCAGCCCATTCTTATTCTTCTGATTATTTCCGTCTCGTGATCATGGATCCGCCGTCACTGCCTGCCCTAAGTAGATATAATGCCTTACCACTTCCAGTGCCTCGCTACCTATTGTAAATTGCTGTTCTCTTCCGCGACTGTTAAACATTACTTTAGTTTAGTGCAGATTAATTTTTAGACCCACTCTTCTGCTTTGGCTCTCCACGTCAGTGAGCATGCATTGCAATTTGTCCCCTGAGTTACTAAGCAAAGCAATATCATCAGCGAATCGCAAGTTACTAAGGTATTCTCCCTTAACTTTTATCCCCATTTCTTCCCAATCCAGGTCTCTGAATACCTCTTGTAAGCACGCTGTAAATAGCATTGGAGAGATCTTATCTCCCTGCCTGACGCCTTTCTTTATTGGGATTTCGTTGCTTTCTTTATGGAGGACAACGGTAACATATCGGCTATGAATGAATGAATGAATATTTGATGTTTAATGGCGCAAGAGCCAGATGTGGCCAAAGAGCGCCATGCTAATGATTAATGAGTTCGCAGTGCTTGATGGGTTTTATGGTCTTAATGCGCCGTGGCTGTAAAGGGGCCTAAAAGAGTTGATCCAAATTCCATAAAATGTACAAGTAATAAAATTATGGGAATGACTATTGGCGTGTACTATGAACATAAAAATGTATTGAGAAAGGATGATGCAATATATAAAATATGTGATTGTCTAGATGTATAATATTGTCTAGAGCACTACTGCCTCACCAGGGCCCTTAAAACGCAAGGGCCTAGAGGAATGTGCCATACAGAGAATCTATCCTAGCGATATCCTCTGGAAAGAGGATGCGCTAAGAAATGAATGGGCTTGTAACATGTAGTACAACATCTTTTAAGAAAGCGAGGACTGCTTTGGTATTAAAAAGCGGTTCTTCACCAAGAAACATAGCCGGATGCAGGGGAATACAATGGCGGTATGCAAACGGGAAATGTTTCCTCCTGTCTCTTTCGGCTTCCCGGCACTCCAGGAAGACATGGAGGACGGTCAGCCGGTCGCCACATCTATCACAGGTTGAAGGCTCGTTACCGGTCAAGAGAAAATTGTGAGTGCCAAATGTGTGTCCTATTCTCAGTCTAGTGAATAGGACGTCTGTTCTTCGTGTTTTCGTTGTTGGCTGCCAGAAACCTAACTTAGGCTTAATTACCTGAAGCTTATTGCTCGTTTCAGCGTCCCACAAGCGTTGCCAGTGGCTTCGCAGTTTGTTTCTGAGGAAAGGCTTCGTGTCTGTAGCAGGGACTGCAGCAGAACGAGTACCCTGCCATGCCATTGATTTGGCCATCTCGTCAGCAAGCACATTTCCCTCGATTCCTCCATGGCCAGGTACCCAGCATATTACTACGTGTCTGTGTGATAGATAAATATTGCATAAGAGCGAGTAAAGTTCTATGAAAACAGGATTTGTATGCTTTTGTAAAGAGTTCAGCGCTTTTCCAAGGCTTAACGAGTCTGTAAATACTATTGCTCTTTCGAGTTTTAATTTATTTATATGTTTTACTGCAGACAGTACGGCATATGTTTCTGCAGTGAAGATACTCGTTAAGGGGTTCAGCACGTCAGATTCAGAAAGAGAGTGACCAACAGCAGCGTAGGATACGCCAGCATGGGATTTGGACGCGTCTGTGTTATATTCGTAGCAGGAGTACTTCGATTGAAGCTCTCGGAAATGCATAGCAATTTCAAGCTCAGGAGCGTGCTTCGAGACCTCTACAAAGGATGTGTCACATTCTATCATCTGCCACTCCCAGGGCGGTAATAGATTAGCAGGAGCCATTAAGCGATGTTCGAGAACTGGAACATCCATTTCTTCACTGAGTTCTCTTACACGCAGCGACAAAGGAAGTCTCATGGAGGGTTTGTTACGGAAGAGTGTTTCACATGTTAAGTCGTTTGCTGTCGTGAAACACGGATGTTCCTTATTAGAGCGCACTTTAAGAAAGTAGGTGAAGCTGATGTATGTTCTCTGAATATGTAGTGACCACTCGTCTGACTCTGCATATAGACTTTCGACGGGGCTTGTTCTAAACGCGCCAGTGGCGAGGCGGATACCCAGATGATGAACGGGGTCTAACATTTTTAGCGCACTCGGTGCAGCAGAGTGATATACTAAGGCACCATAATCTAACCGTGATCTAACTAGGCTCCTGTAAAGATTCAACAGGCACCTCCTGTCGCTACCCCATGTAGTGTGGGATAGAACTTTAAGTAAGTTCATGGTTTTTAGACATTTTGCTTTAAGACATCTTATGTGTGAAATGAAGGTAAGCCTGGAGTCAAGGATAACACCTAGAAATTTGTGTTCTTTGTTAACAGGAATTTGTTGTCCACCCAGTTCTACACAGGGATCAGGTACCAGGCCTCTCTTTCTTGTGAAGAGAACGCAAGTACTTTTGTGCGGGTTAATTCTAAATCCATTTTGGTCTGCCCACTTGGACACCTTGTTTAAGCCCTGCTGTACCTGTCTTTCACATACTGTAAGGTTGCAGGATTTGAAGCCTATCTGTATATCGTCTACGTAGACGGAATAAAAAATGCCTGGGGGCAGTGAAGAACGAAGTGTATTCATCTTAACGATTAAGAGAGTGCAGCTAAGCACGCCTCCCTGGGGTACACCAGTTTCCTGCGTAAAAGGACGTGACAGTTCATTACCGACTTTTACACGGAAGGTACGATTTGACAGATAGCTTTCGATTATGTTCAGCATATTTCCACGGATGCCCATTTCCGACAGGTCTCGCAAAATCCCGTAACGCCATGCCGTGTCATAAGCTTTTTCCATGTCAAGGAATATTGATAAGAAATACTGCTTATGTACAAATGCATCGCGGATATTTCCTTCAATGCGCACAAGGTGATCGGTTGTTGACCGCCCTTGTCTGAAGCCACACTGATAGAGATCGAGTATATTGTTGAGTTCAAAGAAATGTACGAGTCTGCGATTAATCATTTTTTCAAAGAGCTTACACAGACAGTTGGTGAGAGCTATCGGACGATAACTTGCTGCTAAGGAGAGGTCTTTTCCCTGCTTCAGGACAGGAACCACAATCGCCTCTTTCCATGTAGATGGGAGGTATCCCGCAGCCCACAGAGTGTTGAAAAGTGTAAGTAGTGTAAATTGCGTGTCAGTATGTAAGTTTCTGATCATGTCATACATGACGCTGTCAGGTCCCGGTGCAGTGGTTTTGCATGTATTCAAGGCAACTCTCAGCTCGGCAATACTGAAAGGCCGGTTATAGGGTTCATTCTGTCTGGATTTTCTAATTATTGGCTTACATTCTTCTGTTTGTTTATATTTGAGAAAGGACTGAGAGTAATGGGTTGAGCTCGAGATGCTCTCAAAGTGCTCCCCAAGTGAGTCTGCCTGATCTTGCAGGGTATCGCCTCGTGTGTTTACCAGAGGGAGTAATTGCGCTTGTCGCCCTATTATCCTAATAACCCTGTTCCAGACTTTGGCTTCATCTGTGTACGAGTTGATGCCCGATAAAAACTTCTGCCAGCTTTCTCTTCTGGCCTGTCGGCGGGTTCGCCTGCCTTCGGATTTTACTTTTTTAAAGTGGATAAGATTTTCTGCAGTGGGAGAAGCGCGTAGCAAACCCCACGCTTTGTTCTGTTTTTTACGTGCGATCCTACAATCGTCGGTCCACCACGGGACACGCCGTTTGCACGACAGGCCATTTTCTTGTGATATGCATTTAGATGCGGCATCTATTATAAAGGCTGTGAAATACTCCACAGCTGCATCAATTTCTAACGAGGAGATGTCACGCCATGAGATACCAGTAAGAGTTCGAAATTTGTCCCAATCAGCTGTCTCAATCTTCCACCGAGGTGCCTGTGGTGGATATTCGTTTTCTTGAGGTGTTCGTATTAGTATGGGGAAGTGATCTCTTCCGTAAGGGTTCTTTGTAACTTCCCATTCGAGTTCGGGCAGAATAGAAAGAGAGACTATGCTGAGATCGATTGAAGAAAAGGTTCTGTTTGCTAGAGAATAATATGTGGGTTCCTTCTTATTCAGAAGGCACGCACCACAAGAAAAAAGGAACTGTTCAACAAGACGACCTCGCGAATCTATACGAGAGTCGCCCCACAGGGAGCTGTGCGCATTGAAATCCCCAAGTACAACGTAAGGTTCAGGCAATTCGTCTATGAAGGGCTGAAATTCATGTTTGCTTAATTTGTAGTGTGGGGGTATATAAATCGAACAAATGGTCAAGAGTTTATTTAAAAGAACAGCTCGAACCGCCACTGCTTCAAGGGGCGTTTGTAGCTGTAAACGCTGACAGGAAATATTTTTATGAATAAAAATGGCAACACCGCCTGATGATACGACAGCATCATCGCGATCATTGCGGAACTTGACATACTGTCGGAGAAAGCTTGTGTGTTGTCGTTTTAAATGTGTTTCCTGTAGACACAGCACTTTTGGATTGTGTTTTTGGATAAGCTCTTGCACGTCATCAAGGTTCCTAAAAAGACCTCTGACGTTCCATTGAATAATTTGTGTCGCCATTTTGAAAGTAAATAAGTGCTGTGTGTATGGAAACGGAGGTGATGCCTTAAGTTACAGAGCTCTTTCGAGGCCCTGTAACGGGGGTTCTGCTCTTTCTGGAGCGTTCGAGCGAGCCTCGCCGCTCATTAGGCGCTTGGTGCGCCTTGAGGATAGGTGTAGTGTCCATTGCCTCTTGTGAGGCGCCGGACACGTGCTCTTGCGAGCGAGAATTTACCAGCGAGGGCCCTGCCTTGGAGGGCAAGACCCCTGCGCCCACCAGCCCGGAGGTCGATGGGGCTCCCTGGGGGATTTGGCTGCGCCGGCCGTTGCCAGCGCTGGAAGGGACCTGGGAGGTTGAGGCAGCCTCGACTGCGCCCACCTTTGCGGTAGATGGTCCTCTCTCCTCGGTTGGCGGGGCAGCTCTAGCTGCAACCGCCGCGGGGGCAGATGGCGTAACTGCCGAATCACTTACTGTGGGTCGGACAGCCGCTGGAAGCCTTTGTGTCGCTGCCCCCTGACGCGTCACATCGGCAAAGCTTTTCTTGGGTAGGTATGAAACCCGCCTGCGTGCCTCTTTGAAAGTGATATTTTCTTTTACTTTTATGGTCACAATTTCTTTTTCTACTTTCCAAGATGGGCAGGACCGCGAGTACGCGGCATGCTCGCCATCACAGTTGACACAGCGTGGGGCATTCTGGCATGTTTCAGAGGAGTGTTCGTTTTCACTACACGTGGCACAAGTCATCCGGCCTCGACAGTTCTGTGAGCTGTGGCCGAACCTTTGACACTTGAAGCATCTCAGGGGATTTGGCACATAATGCCTAACACGAATCTTGAGGTACCCGGCCTCAATGGTGTCGGGCAGAACACTAGAGCCGAAAGTGAGTATTAGGTGTTTTGTCTGAATTTCTTTCCCGTCCCGCCTCATCTTAATTCGTTTGACACTGATGACGTTCTGATCACTCCAGCCCTCCAGGAGTTCAGTTTCAGATAGCTCTAGCAAATCAGCATCGGACACGACGCCGCGGGTGGTATTCATGGTGCGGTGTGGGGTAACTGTAACCGGAACATCGCCAAAGGACACTAGTTTAGGTAGTTTTTCATGCTGTTTCTCGTCACGAAGCTCCAGTAGGAGATCGCCGCTTGCCATTTTCGACGCTTTGTAACCAGGTCCAAAGACTTCAGTCAGGGATTTCGATACCAGAAAAGGGGAGATCATTCTCACCGTCTTTCCAGATTGATCAGAGTGGACGACGTGAAAGCGAGGAAAGTTACATGTTCGGTTGCCCGAAAATTGAAAGACTTCGGTGCGCCCTCGTTTAGGAGGGCGATCAGGAAGTGGGGGAAAAGAATTTTCCATGGGTAGGCATACTAAATTCGGTAACAGCGCCGACCGCCCACCATGGAGCCCAACGAAGGGGACGCGGCAGAGCTTGCATGCAAGTCTGCACGAGGCCAGTCGTACGCCGCCACTATAACCAAATACGGCGTATCCAAGGTTGGATAGCCACACAGGGTTAACCCTTGCCGCCAAGAAGATGGAAGTAAATAGAAGAGAGAAGGAGACAGGAAAGGTGGAAAGTAAGGGAAAGACGAAGGTTGTAGGAAGAGAGAGACAGGAAAAGGCGACTGCCGATTTCCTCCAAGTGGGTCAGTCTGGAGGTGCCGTCTATGTGAAGCAGAGGCCGAAGAGGTGTGTTGCCTCCGCCGGGGGGCCTTAAAGGTCCAAACACCCAGCATCGGCTCAACCTCCAGGATCCCCTTTTCCTCAGACACGGCTAAGCCGCGCACGGCTACACGCGGGAGGGTCCAACCCTCGTGTGCTCGGGTCCGTGGTGTCGCAACGCACCAAACGCCTGCTGACGCAGGCGCCCCTGCGGGGAACATATCGGCTAGTAGTAGATAATTTAAGAGTGACATTTTTTAAAAAGCACTTGAAGGCCTGTTTTCGCAGACGCCTCTGTAACGACAATAAGTTTAACGATTCTGTCCTCCATCCCCAAACTGATGACACTTTGCTTTCCGTAACATAGGTTCCTCCTCAAAGCAGGACTCATTTCAGCGGCGATGTTCCGTTGTTCTGTGCACGAACCTTTCTGGGCGAGACATGTTTGCATCTGCGGCCTTCTTTGGATGAAGCCAAGTATGGTAACGAAAGGCTGCCGGCTCTAAAGTGGGGTGATTTTTGATGAGTCAGTCTTAGGTCACTTGCTTGTAAGCTGCAACAAGTATCGAACAGAACCTATTTTGCACATCCTCTTATTTTTGACAAGCTGGACTGTCGCATTCAATACTTCAAGTTCATTAAACTGCTGTAGCTAGCCACCATTTATTTGTCTTACTTATTGCTATTTGTAAAGCGTCCCCATTTCCCCAGTTTTGTTCTTTATTAAGCATAACAGTTGAGAAGGAGAGGGAAGGTACGACAAGTTGGGGGTCCCTTTGGATATTTTTCAGACACAAATATTTGCCTAAAAGGGTGAGGCTAAGATGAATTTTCAGTGCGTAACGCTCCATCCGATCTGCAGCACCTGGCAAGTTCCAATGTCCGTTAACATTTAGGCAAACGCAGTCAGCATTCCTGCACTTACATAAAGTTGAAAGACGTTCACTCTTTCAAGCAGAATACAGGGATTTTAAAGCTTTCCAATATGTCGGGCGGGCTTGTAGCATCATCGGTATTGGAGTCGTGATGACGACGAGCTTTGCTTTGAGCGAGCAACGGAAGATGGTCGGTGCCCGCCTGGAATGTTGCCATCAACACAGTTAACGAGGCGTTCAAATCCGTAATAATTTGATGGCGACTTCCCTTTGAAAGCTGTCCTTCTACATGTCCGTCCTTCTGTCTCTGACGTGTGAGGCGACGCGCTCCTTAAGTATTCACGGGGTCCTATAGGGATGCATAAGACAATGCCTTGTGACTATGTGTGACTATTGAGATTTATGATTATGGCTATACATGGTGAGTACTGAAGGAGTATTAGGAGTTAGGAAGCTTAATGAAAGAATGATAACATTACAGGCGATGAAATTATGTAAGCGAGAGAAACACCTTATGATAATTGAAGGGTACGAAAGCTTGGTGGAGAAGAATGAATTCATGATCACTACTAATTAGTAATAGTTACCTGTGCGCGAATGAAGATAAATTTACACTAAATAAATTGGCTAATGAAGCATAATAAGGTAGAATTATTTAAGCCTAGCAAAGATTAAGTACTAAATTAACTAACGATTAATGTGGCCTACTTTTGAGTGGTGAGCACAGTTTTATTAAACCTAATCATAATAAATAAGGGGAATAAATGTAAGTATCTATGTAAGTAGAATCTTTGCGTAACCGTGGACGCAAGCATCGGGCGGCCAACCGCAGAGTTGTCGGAACAAACCAATCATATTCTCCCCTCCTTCATACGAGGTGACTTTTATTTGCTTGAAAAACGAATAACATTGCCTGCATTCAGCGGCTTCTCTTACCTAATTGCCTCACAAGAGACGACGAGCACGCTCACGTGGAGAGGGATTCGATGGGACCGACCTACTGAACTGAATATAGATAACCGGATGAAGAGAGTGGTGCTTGCGTCAGCGATTGGCCCGCTTTCTCTTACTTAGTTTGCGGTAGGCAACAATTGCGGTAGACAATTGCGGTGGCATGCAACGGATGCTTAGGAATGACGTTAAAACGGATCCTCAGCAAAGAAGAAATGGCAGAACGAGTTCGTAAACGTGCCGAAAGGTATCGAAAGTGTTACATGGCCACGCAAAAAGATTTATTACAGGCAAATAAACCCATGCTCTTCAGCAGGGGCGAGTAGCCAGTGCCAGAGCAATCAGCGGCAGCCATCTTTTATTCCTTTCAGAACGGGGCACCCTGCGGCTATTCAGAAGGAAATTCAGTTTTGTTCGGCATATTAATGCATGTTTAACGCGTACACGTCACCTTGACGCGGTGAGTTCTTGCGTTTTGTGACGTCGCGTGAAAGGCATAAGATGTGAGTAGAGACCAAAAACTTTTGTCCAATAGCCAAGGGCTAATGGCGAAAAGGCGTCAATTCAGAAATAACTATTTTTCTTTTGTTCTGTCAAATCATGCATAATCAGCGTGTACAGGTCATATCAGATGGGGAGTTATCGCGATTTTCGTGACATCGCGTGGCATACAGGTGAAGGGGGGGTGGTCCAAAAAATTTTTGACCAGTCGCGTAAGGCTGATTGCAGAAATGGACTAGAAAAGTTTGGAATAGTTTTACGTTATAGCGTCCGTGGACAGTGGTCTGCGACTGAAAATCGGCACTGTAACTCATCCACAATTATATGAATCACAGAGCCGCATATAGTACTCTGGTTTATGATATCATGTCTCCGCTTAATGAGGCATCTCAATAAGGGCTTCCCATCGTGCTGCAGTGGATTCCTAGCCATTATGGAATAGCTGGAAATGAACAGATTGGCACGCAAGCAAAAAAAAAGCGCATACTGACGGAAACAAAAATTCATTTTTCGCGATATGACACCAACGCCTTCCTCCATATCTCCATCGAACCTTCGATGGCGCGACAATGCGAGAACCCCGAATATTAGCAAGAGCAGCTCCATAGACTTGACTCTGGTTTACAATTCTTGATTCCACTTTGGTTGGGGAGAGTTAAGGGAACACTAATCCGTCGATTACGGTAGAGTGTGCCTTACACTCACGGATACCTTCACAAGATTGGGCAAGCACGGGACCCTACACGGACCCCTTTCCTGGTATTATTATGTCATATATGGCCGAATTCATTGGATTTTTCCAGTAAACCGTACAAATTCGTCATAAGGGAATCTTTCTTTCTAATTTCTTGTAAATCATATGCTCTTGTAGACACGATGGATTATGCCAGACAGTACATGATAATATTTTATACAATCACTGCAGAGAACTGTTCTGGCGTTGTCTACTTATTATACACTCTTGCGAATTGCAAAATCAGTGGACATGCCGCGACCTTACAGCCTTATTTATTTCTGTGTAATGAAGCATTGTTCTTTAGTGGTTATTACCGAGGCTCATGCCTAGATCCTACAAGAAACGGTGAAAACACTTGGACACTGTCCAAGACCCTGTCCTCGAAGTGGGCCGCCGCTCTGCGCACCTCTGACTTCGGAATGCAGACGTGGGCAGCCCAACAAACACATGAGGATGCGTAGAGGCAGGGCCTTGACGTTCCCCCGTGGGAGACCTGAGCCCGGGTCGCGTTCAACCTTGCCGGACTTGCAATATAGTTGTATCTATCTATCCATTCGAAAGCGCCTTGCGCGGCAAAATGTCATCCATGACAGTATAAAAACGTGAAAATTTCTTCCAAGCCATCACGCCGATCACTATTTCTGGTTCTTACCAAGGCAGAGAGAAGTATTTCTTCAAGGACTTGTTCCATAATTTGTATATATCATGCGTCTTCAAGATTGAGTAGCAGTTCCATCATAATAAAGGACAGAATAAACATGAAGCTGCAAGACTGCTGTTGACGCTCGAGGAGATTTCGGTAGATGGTGCCGAAATCGCACCGCCTGCTGTGGATACCTCCCTGCAACGAGACCCGACCAGGCTTTTGCATCTTGCAAGTGCGGGAAGTGATTGTAGCAGCCGGAAACACGTAATAGTGGCCAAGCTGTGGACACCACTTACGGAAACAAACATTTCTGGCTGTAGCTAGTGCGCGGAACACGTCACCAACAACGTCATCGCTTTCACGAAAGCAGTAATGTATTGCATGGTGGCATCATCGCAACCGTGTACGGAGGTTTGAGCGGCACAAGGTGGAGGTTGCTCGTTCCAATGATTTTGCGTGTCAATGAGATTCCATTGCATGCGCTGGCAAAGTACGGTTGTTTGCACAGAAGCGTACCAACCAAAGTGTTTCCACATATATTATAAAGCATCACCATGAAACCTCGCAAAAAAGGGGCTATATTGCTGACGCGTGTATAGATATTTGACTTGTGTGTAGCGACGAGGGGGCATTTATATAAAGAACAGTGCTGTCAGACAGGGCAAACTAACAAGTTCACATATATGGATTTAATGAATTGCCGGAGCACAACCCTCTGGCACTGAAAACCACAGCAATGATATTGTTAGATTCCAACTGCCTTAAGACGAGCCTTCATCCATAGTGATCTGCCTGCTAGCCTAGCCTGTATGATGCTGCTAGGTGTAGCCACTTAGAGGTTTTGGGTAGCAGTAGGTTCCGCGATTCACGGGAGCAATAAGTATCTTACTGTACATCACATCATTTGCGCGTAGTCACTGCACAAATGACCTTGTTTTTAAGCAATATGTTAGTTTTTTTTAAATCCGTGCCAGAAAGGCGGACTCTAGTGTTAAAACGATTGGTAAGGATTATGACATCAAACATTTTGCGTTATCCTGTGTAGAAGTGCACTGCTTCTCCAATAATGCTTACTTTACGGCCACCATAGTGCCATCTCTGCAATATTCACGATAGCATTTATCTCGCCTCGTGTGCAAGAAAAATGATTCACAATGCATACGGCTCACATGTGAAGCGGTTTTCAATCACTCATATTGTTACGTGTAGCTGATGTACAAGTCCATTTACAATATATTTACACGTAGACCAACGGTGCCAAAGATGGCGACGCTATATCAAGCGGGGCCACGTCGTCTTCTTTCTCCTCAGTGCAGCCACACTTTGGCGGCTGTCCCGTAGCATCACCCCCGGCAGTAGAAGCACCGTCCCGGTGCTTAATCTACACGTCCGCGGCGAACGGTGTGTGGTATGGCTTTAGTCTCGCCGCGTGAACGATGTCACTGGCAGCCTACGATGACGCTGAGAGGTTGGCGGGGATGACTTCATACGTGACATCGGTCACTTGTCGCACCATACGGTATGGGCCAGTGTAGCGTGACAGCAGATTTTCGGAAAGGCCCCCACGTCGAATGGGTGACCAAAGAAGCACCAGAGAACCCGGAGTAAATTGTACGTCGTGATGGTGGCAATCATAGAGGCATCTCTGATGCTCCTGCGAGGCCTCGAGCCGGGTGCGGGCGAGCTGGCGCGCGTGGTCGGCGTGTGCGATCGCGTCACGGGCGTATTCAGTGGCTGAACGTGTGGCCGAGGGCAACAAAGTGTCTAAGGGCAACGCGGGGTCTCGGCCATATAGGAGATAGAATGGCGAATAGCCGGCGATGTCGTGACGCGATGAGTTATACGCGAACGTCACATACGGTAAGTGAAGATCCCAGTCGTGGTGGTCGGTCGCGACGTACTTGGATAGCATGTCGGTGATGGTCCGTTTGAGGCGCTCCGTGAGGCCGTTGGTCTGTGGGTGGTAGGACGTGCTGAACTTGTGCTTAGTCGAGCAGGAGCGGAGGATGTCCTCGAGGACTGCCGACCGAAAGCTGCGGCCACGGTCAGTGAGTAATTGGCGCGGAGCACCATGCACTAAAATGATGTCATAGAGCAGAAAGTCAGCAACGTCAGTAGCACACCTTGTCGGGAGGGCTCTGGCGATTGCATACCGCGTGGAATAATCAGTAGCGACGGCGACTCATTTATTTCCGGAGCCCGAGAGAGGAAACGGTCCAAGAAGGTCTTGACCAACACGGAAAAAGGGTTCGTGTGGGATATTGATCGGCTGGAGACATCCAGCTGGAGGAGTGGAGGGCTTCTTCCGGCGCTGACAGGGCTCACAAGCGGCAACGTAGCGCCGCATAGAGCGGGCGAAACCCGGCCAAAAGAATCGACGGCGTACACGGTCGCATGTGCTCGAGACGCCAAAGTGTCCAGCCATGGGAGTGTCGTGAAGTTGTTGGAGGACAGTCGAACGCAGGTGTGATGGAATTACGAGCAGAAGGTCATGGCCGTGTGGATCGAGACTGCGGCGGTATAGTGTCCCCTCCTTAAGGAGAAACATCCGGAGAGCGGTGTCGCCAGGCGTTGACTCCAGATGGTCGATGAGGGCTCGTAATGAAGGATCGCGGCGTTGCTCGTTGCCGATTTCAAGCAACTGGCACACAGAGAAAACGCAAGCAATGGTAGCGGGGTAGCGGGACAAACAATCGGTATCCTGGTGCAAGCGTCCCGTCTTGTATACGACGGAGAAGGTATATTCTTGCAGGCGTAACACCCAGTGAGCGAGTCGTCCCGTGGGGTCCTTGAGCGAGGATAGCCAGCAGAGCGCGTGGTGATCAGTGATGACACAGAAGGGGCGTCCGTACAAGTATGGACGAAACTTGGCGACAGCCCACGCAAGAGCGAGGCACTCGCGCTCTGTGAGTGAATAATTGCGCTCGGCGGGTGATAGAAGTCGGCTGGCATAGGCTATTATGCGATCATCTCCACGCTGGCGTTGTGCTAACACTGCTCCTATACCGTGACCACTGGCATCAGTTCAAACTTCCGTTGAAGCAGACGGATCAAAATGGGCCAGAATTGGAGGTGTGGTAAGGAGAGTAGTGAGCTGCGAAAAAGATGCGGCATGGTTAGGTCCCCAAGAAAATAGGGCGTCTTTCTTCAAGAGGTCGGTAAGGGGACGGGCGATGGTCGCAAAATCCTTCACAAAGCTTCGGAAATAAGAGCAGAGCCCTACGAAACTACGAACGTCCTTGGTAGACTTCGGAACAGGAAAGTTCGTAACGGCGCGAATTTTGTCCGGATCAGGTCGCACGCCTCTGGCGTCTACGAGGTGTCCAAGGACGGCGATTTGGCGGCGAGCGAAGTGACATTTTGACGAGTTCAACTGGAGACCGGCGCGGCGGAACACATCAAGAATCGCTGAAAGACGGTCTAGATGCGTGTGAAATGTGGGTGAATAAACGATGACGTTGTCCAGATAGCACAAACAGGTGGACCACTTGAACCCCTGAAGCAAGGAGTCCATCATTCGTTCGAAGGTGGCGGGCGCGTTACAGAGACCGAAAGGCATCACCTTGAACTGATAAGGGCCGTCAAGGGTAATAAATGTAGCCGGACCGTAAGTCGATAGAAGAAAAATAGGTGGCACCGTACAGGCAGTCGAGAGCGTCATCAATACGTGGCAGAGGGTACACGTCCTTTTTTGTGATTTTGTTCAGATGGCAATAATCTACACAAAAACGCCACTTGCCATCCTTCTTTTTGACAAGTACGACGGGAGAAGCCCAGGGACTACAAGAAGGCTCGATAATGTCCTTTGCAAGCATCTTTTTGACTTCCTGTTGGATGACAGCTCGTTCGGACGCAGAAACACGATATGGACGTCAGTGAGTAGGGTTCGCATCGCCAGTGTTTATGCGATGGGTCACGACGGACGTTTGACCTAAGGGTCGATTGTCAAAGTAAAAAATGTCGCGATAGCCTTCAAGAACGCGGCAAAGAGCTTCAGCTTGAACAGGTGTAAGGTCAGAGGAAACCATCTTCTCAATGTCCACGTTAGTACCGTGCGATGACGTCACGGTATGGGCTGAGCTGTGACGGTCTTCCACTGTGAATGGATCGATCTCACCATCCTGCAAAGCGCTAATTTTAGCCTGTGAAATCCCCTGAGGCAGAACTTGCGCGGTTAGCGCGAAATTGACAAGGGGAAGGCAGGTGCGGTTACCACTAATTGTCAGCACAGTGTGTGGCACGGTAAGATCATGTGTAAGTATAACTGGCCGAATTCGTGCGACCACGTAATTGCCGTCAGGTACAGCTGGTGTGGACAACAAGTCGACGTGTGTCACAGATTGAGGCGGTAGGCGAATAAAATCCATGCAGCTCAAACGGCTTGTAGGCGGGTCCACATGGTCGGCAAGAAGCGGCAAGTCAAGGCGAAGTGAGCCGGCCGAACAGTCAATGAGGGCAGAATGATTGGCAAGGAAATCCAGACCGAGAATGAGTTCGTGAGGGCAATGCTGGATGACGGGGAAGAAAACAACGGTTTGTCTCTCAGCAATGGTGAGGCACATGCCAACAATAGCGACAGTACCTCCATCGGCGACTTGTACAACTCAGTCCGGGGCGGGCGTCAGAACTTTCTTGAGCCGACGGCGAAGAGCAGCACTCATAATGGACCCATGCGCCCCGGTGTCAATGGACGCGCACTCAGGAACATTGTCGACGGGAACGTCCAAATGATTCTTGTTCGTGGGTAAAGGGAAGCGAGGATTTCGTGCCAATTTCGTCATTGCAGCTTCACCTCCAGAAGCTGCACTGTCTAGTTTTCCGGTCGGGGGTGCGGCGAGTAGGTCGGGAAAGGAGCACGGCGTGACGGGGGCGAACGAGATTGACGACGGGACGGAGAAGGCGAGCGGGTGTAGCGGGGTCGTGTCAGAGGTGTCGCAGGGTCAGATGATGGAGCGGGCATAGAAGGGGCGAAGGGAAAGGACGCGCTAGAGGGGCGAGGACGGTAATCAGGAGAATAGCGCACCGGGGAAGTCCAGCGGCTGCGGCAGTGGCGAGCGACATGTCCTATGCGTCGGCAGTTAAAACAGATCGGCTTGTCGTCCACAGTTCGCCATTCGGAGGGGTTGCGCTGTCCATAAGAGGAGTAAGAAGGGCGCGGTGGGGACGCGCGTGGAGAAAGAGGTTCCGAGCCTAAGGAACGAATGGATTGCAGGCCGACATTGGATAACTCTTGACGGACGACGGCCTGGATCAAGGATATTGTCACCGGAGACTTATCAGGTGACGGGAATGAAAGGGGCGCCGGTTGTGCCACTTCGACCTCACGATGAATGATGCGGGTCAAGTTGTCAGATCGCGACGGCTGGTGGAAGAGGTCATCACAGGATGACGTAGCAGCTGTGTTGGGAAGTCGCGTGATGTGCTGGGATACCCGGCGGCTTTTAGCATGCTCAAGACGGCGGCACTCTTTGAGGATCGTATCGATGTCACAAACCAGGCGTCACATCTTGTCTGTGCAGTGGATTAAACTGACGCGAAACCGTTGGCGTTAGGCAGTAGTCAAAGAATGTTTAGACAACGTTCGCTTAACGTGTAATACGCATTCTGCCCAGACTAGTTTGCACATAGCGTAGGTCAGCTGAGGCACTAGTGTGACTGTGGTATGGCTGCACACAACGCATATTCAAGGAACGGGCGGCACAATTTATCCTTGCTCGCCATTGAGGGCGATCGCGTGTGACGCTGACCCTGCGTGCATTTCGCTCCGCCATTTTTTTAGCTGCACCTACTCCGCCGTCTCTGGAGACCGCCTGGCATCCATGTGCCGTCCAGTTGTAAGTCTTAAGAAACCGAACTTGGCAGCTGATATACATCCGAAAATTTTAACTGTGTATTATACGTGACAAGTACCGGACAGCCCAGGCACAACTGCTACCGCTATATTTGTGGGTCTGGGTAACAAAAAACGTGGCAGAACGAATGTCACGACGAGTGTAGACTAATGCGTTTAGCATTGAAGGCATGTCGCCATACATCGCGTTGCAACTGTCGAACCAAGTATGCATTCTCGCTTCTTTCTCGCGCTTATTACTGCACAAGCTGCGCCATGTAGCGAAGCCGACATTAAGTCCCCGCATTGCGCGGGTTTCATTTCGTCGAGCATTGGATAAACTTAAAGGATGATTTCTGTCTTTGTAGAGCGTCATACACACCCAGCACGACATCAATAATTACCCAGGGTAACATCCCAGAGGTTCATTGACGAGGAGCGCGTACCTTCTTGCATGTAAACAATGACCAAAGTTAGTATTAGAGAGGTTCACGGAAGAGTACCGAAGACCAAGTGGCGCATATTAAGTGCTGCAAATCGGGTCGAAGAGGTTCGTTGAAGAACGGAGGAGGAGAGGTCGGCCTGGAGAGCGTGTCTCTAAACTGCTACTCCTCAACGGGGAAAGAGGAAGTGGGAAATACAGGGAAAGGTAGGTGGCACGTGATTATGTTATTGCTCAATGAGCTACAATATACACGTTGCCCAATATGCCGGTGCGCACTGTAGATGCAATACACGTCGAGCATTCTTGTCCACACAAAAAGTTAATTGCAAACACATTTCGCACTGTCTGCACGTCTCACAGGTTCTAGAGACGAACGTCTAAACCAGTCTCACGCAGAAAGTTCAAGAGTCACTTTATGACACGCTGAGCACAATCAACTCTTCTCCACACGCCCAAATGTGTTTCTTCCAAAAAGGGGCGGGAGTCCGGCCAATCAATATTGGACAAGTGCTCTTCGTTCGGCCGCATATTGAGGGCACACGCAAAGTACCTGAACTATTGTCTCGTGATTGTGACAGACACTACGGTCAGGGTCCCGTGCTTGTCCGATCTTGTGAAGGTATCGGTGGTTGTATGCCACACCAAGCCGTAATCGATGAATGAGTGTTTCCTGGCCTCTCCGCAACCGAAGTGGAAGCCGGAATCGTAAACCAGCACGAAGTCTATGGAGCCGCTCTTCATGATGTCCGGGCTTGTCCTATTGTCGCTCCGTAGAAATTCCCATGGGGAATGGAGGAACGCGTTGTTGTCATACCGTGAAAAATCAACTTTTATAAGCTTTCCGTCATGTGCGCCTTTTTTGCGTCTGCGTCAACCTGTTCTATTCCAACTGTTCCACAATGCTAGGAATCTACGGCAGCGCCATTATATGCCCGGATTAAGACGCCTCAACAAGCGGATACATAATATCATAAACCAGAGGACTATATGCGGTTCTGTGCTTCATATAATTTAGGATGAGTTGCAGTGCTGGTTTTGAGTCACAGAATAGTGTCCACTTCTCGAGGCTTTGTTGCAGTATGCAGAGAATTGCTTCTCGAACTCCGGTCAACTCAGCTGCTGTAGATAATATTCTTTGTGCCATCTTGAACCGTTGTGTGGTCCCCGTTCCAGGTACAGTAATAAGCCGCCGCGGAAGAGGTATGTGTCACAGCACCATCTGCAAAAACATTTTCGGAATATCTATACATGTAAGCAATGTAGGATGACGCGAAATGCTTGAGCCCAGCAAGCGGCATTTTCGACTTCCTCCTCATTCCGGGGATTATCTCTCATCCTTGGCGTTGCCATTGTCCAGAGTGTAACTTCTGGCATGTCATGCGGCTCGAACTTCGATGGCAATATGTCTCGCAGGGGCAACACGGCTTCTGAGTAGGTGCCGACAGGCCGTATGCTTGTGACCTTCGTCAGTGGATCATTGCTGCGTCTAGTTAGTAGCCTTTGATGCTCTCAGAATGACTCATGTTGCAGATAAACTTGAGCTGGGCACGTGCTAGTTAGTAGCCTTTGATGCTCTCAGAATGACTCATGTTGCAGATAAACTTGAGCTGGGCACGTGCGTATATCTGCAGTAGCCCTTCAAGTAGACGCACATCGTGGTAGTCCTAGGCCCAGTGCGCGAACCTCAGCACTTTCAAGTGTGCATAGAGCAGTTGTACTAACCTGAGAAAGTACAGGCTCACTGTAGCGGAGGTAGCCAACAAAATGTGCCTGGTAGAGCTGTAGAAGGGATGATATGGATGGCCCCCATGATTTTCCGGACTTATGTCGAATTATTTGAGTAAAGTTGTCCATATATTTTCTTGGTGCAGAAATGTGCTTCGACCAACACAAGTCAGGGTTGATGATGACTCCAATAAATTTGTATTGGTTTGCTGAAGGTATAACCTTCCCATCAGTCATAACGGGGTAGCACGCCATTGACTGCCATGGTTACACTTTTCATCGATGAAAGCTGCAGTCCGCGACTGTTTAGGTATGTCGACGTCATTGACACTGCACCTAGTAGCTTCGTCGTCACTGACAAGCGCGTTAAGCTTGTGGTCCATATACAGCTGTCATATGCGCACACAGGGACCAAGACTGTGCCTGCGACTTCTTCGACGAGTACCCCCCCCCCCCCCCGCCCCAGCGAGAAGGACATTAAATAAAGTTGGGCTCAGTGCACTTTCTTGGTGCAACCCACGATAGACGCAATAGGTGTAGATTTGTCGTGATTATCGTTCTCTGTTGAAGATAGCTGGATATCCACTGATGCATGCGGCCAGCGATACCATATTGTTCCAGGTCATTTAAAATTGCATCATGTAGAATTTTGCCAAAAGTACTCTTGATATTGAGAAAGGCAGCAGCCGTCAAGCGACGGCGACGTTTCTGATGTACAACAGTTGTTACTAGGCCAATAACGCCGGCGATTGACGAGCTACCCTCCCGGAAAGCTGTCATCGCGTCCGTATATATATATATATATATATATATATATATATATATATATATATATATATATATATATATATATATATATATATATATTTATATATATATATATATATATATATATATATATTTATATATATATATATATATATATATATATATATATATATATATATATATATATATATATATTTATTCTCCTTCCTCAAAAATTGCTCCAGACGCGTCACGACCATGCGTTCCATGGGTCTTTCTATGCAGCTGGCAAGCGCCACAGGTCTGTAGGAAAGCATAGCATGGGGTGCATTGCCTGGTTTCAATAATGCCACGATCTTGCTTGTCTTCCAGTGTGCAGACACAGTTCCCGTAGACCAAGTGAGATTGTATAAAGCCAGAAGCTGTTCATTCGAATAGGTAATGCCAGGAGACTCAGGTGCACTTGAGTGTGTTGAAAAGGAAATTGCTACACGTTGCTATTGCAGCGTGAATGGCAAGTCGAGAAGCTCGTCCATTGTTGGAGGAGCGCACCTCAGTAGTGAAGCTACCGCTGTTGTCGATCCGGAGAAAGGCATGCAGAAATCTTCCGCGATTTCCTTCTCACTGGGCATCTGGATGATAGCCAAAGCTGGGAAGGGATGTAGTTGCTGAGGAGAAGAGGGTAGGGCACTTCAAGTCAGAGACAGCAGACCTCAACTCATCTTGATCACCACCACAGAGGGGACATGTGGTCTTGTTCGCGTACACAGAACTTACGTGCCCGATTTTCTGGCATTTTCGGCACTGTAATGGCCTAGGGACGTATGGACGGAAAGGATTCCTCACATAACCCACTTTTACGTGTGTTGGTAGGCTGCCTTCGTCAAAACTAAGCTTTATGCTGTTTGACCGTCCAAAACGGTGTATGTCTGTGATATAGACAGTTGAGGAGACTAGCGTGGCCAAATCGCCATTATCAATATCTGTATCCACATCGATGATCACACCGGCTGTGGTGCTGCCTCCATGCATGTTGAATACGCGGACAAGTACATTTGCTACCTGAGTTGCACACTTCAAAGTGGCCAAAATCGTTCGTGTAATCACATCAACAGTAAGTATGTTTCTTGTGCGAATAATTCGGGCCTCTCTGATTTGGCCTGGAGCCAGCCTCTTGAGATAGGCAGAGAGAGTTTGGATATTGAGGGAATTGAGATTGCCTGTAGCAGCGACGGGGATGTAGCAGATTGTGCACCCTTGCTGTGAGGACGGCTTATTGTAGTTAACCTCATTCACGGTTGAAGTGCTACGAAGTTTCCTCTTCAACCGGTGATTTGTGGCCTAGGTATATCCGCCGTCAGATTCCATGTCGTGGACGCAAGAGCAGCTCAATGACCTTGGTAGAGTCAGGTTTAGGTGCTCGGGTGCAGCAGACCGACTTGAAGCTAGGAGCCCAGTCTACAACCTTGGTAGCAGAGGCGGCAGAACGTCCTCCATTGCTTTTGACACCGTACCCGCCCCGTAGGTGTCGGTACGCACAAAGTTATTTGTAAAGTAAGAGCGAAGCAGGAATAGCAGCTGATCAAGAACTCGTCTTCTTCGTCCTGTGACCGTAATAGAAATAGAACTGAAGCCATCTAGCGACACTCTGCATTACCACCGCAGATATACGTCAGTTATGGTGCGCATAGTGCTGGGCTCCTGCCTCACGTTTTGCTCTGGACACGATGCGCCATGAAGCGCCGCCACCGCGATGTGCCTGTTTGCACTGACACGATTGCTTGAATATATATTACGCTCGTTTAATTACGTCCAGCACCGGAGATTCCCTCCACTGTCGGAGACCCAAGAGCCACGCATACCCAGTGGCATATACTAGTTGGTGTCCCAGGTTGGCGTCGATGAGGTGGTGGAAAACGGGAACAAACGTAGTGGCACAACAGTGTCACATATTCAGTGACCCGAGTAGGCGATTTAATAAACAGTGGCCCATAGCCATTGATCCAAGTTGGTGTGGTGGTTGGTTTCGAAGAGTGTTTTGTCCAAACTGCTGCCCCATACTTCATTAAACCATGGCCTCCCCAGTGACGCAAGTTTGCGTTAAAATGATTACAGACCCATTCTGGCCGGGAGATGGACAGACAAATAGTGCCTTAAAGCTTCACGGAGTTTTCAAAGAATGCCAGTCGCAATTAAATGTTGTTTCAATCGAATCCAGGAATCGGCATGCAGCTTCTCAGTGCAGTCGCGGTAATAGCCTGGGAGCCCTTTACAACACCTCATGTGCGGAATTCCTACAAAAGCGAACCTTTAAATCAGAGAGTAATTATTTTAAGCAGATAGCTAAGATAGCAGAGTTGAATCGATCTGCAATTTGGTGAAGGATGTTTTCGAAATATTTGGGCATTATATTTTGCACACAAATAAGTGGGACCGGTTGAGATTTATGGCGATGATGGGTTGCTTTCAAGGCGGTGATGTGATGAAGTTTCGCCAAAAGTGTGCCAGTAGAGATAATGTTCCCAGACTGATAGAAATCCAAATTTTCACTTCGGAACTTAAGTTTCCGAATTTCTTTCAAATGATTGCATGAGCTAGAGAGAAAGAGAGATTGCCAGAAAGATAGAGTGCTCGCCCTTGTCTATATTGTTGTCCCGCCAGCTACGAAGAGGAAAAACTTCACGGGAAAAAAATGTCGTTATAAGGTGCGTATATACAAGAGTCCATCACGTTGTGGTGGTTAGAATCTTGATTAGAGTTTATAATTTCGCTTTAATTGATCTTCACTAGGCTAATTTATTTAGGTCAATATAACTGTAATTAGTTTCACAATTCATACTTAGCCAGAAATAATCGTCATTTACGTTGAGTAACCTAATTGTAATTAAGGTGAGCTAGGCTTCCTTACCCTTCAGTAGTATTAGGCAATCTTAATTAGGCGTAATTCATTTGTTGGTGGTTAATCGTAATTACAAATGAGTCATGCTATGCCCTTATGTCCTTTAGTCATCTTATGCCCTTTAGGTTGATAAAATTTGTGTTCACCGCTCCCAATTAGGCCAAATTATTGTTTATTACATTCATTACCTAATCTTGACTAGCGTAAATAATTTAACCTTGTTATGTTACATTATCCAAATTATCCAGTCTAAATTTGTCTTCTTTCGCGCGCAGGTAACTATAGGTAATTAGTAGTGATTATGAATTCATTCTTCTCCATTAGGGTTTCCTACCCTTCAGTTGTCATAAGGAGTTACATGCATTTACATAATTTCATCGTCAATAATGTTTTCATTATTTTAATAACCTTCATTACTCTTAATACTCTTTCAATACTCACCCTGTGTAGCCATAATCATAAATCTCAGTAGTCACACATAGTCACACGACATTGTTTTATGCACCCCCATAGGACCCCATGAATACCTATGGAGCTCATCGTCTCCCACGTCACAGACAGATAGACAGACAGGTAGAAGGAAAGCTTTCAGAGGGAAGTCACCCTAAAATTATAACGCACTAGAATGCCTGATGAACTGTTCTGATGGCAGCAGTCCAGGTGGGCACCGAGCATCTTTCGTAGCTCACGCGAAGCAAACCTCATCGTGAACATCGTGAACAGAGTGAACGTCTCCGAACTTTATGTAATTGTAAGAATCCTGATGCGTTTGCGTTGATCTTAACGTACATTGGAACTTCCCAGGTGCTGCAGATCGCATAGAGCCTTATTCAATCAAAAATCATCTTAACCTGATCCTTCTAGCGAAAATCCTGTATCTAATTCGCATACAAAGGGGCCATTTGTCGTGCCTTCCCTCTCCTTGTCATCTTATATATAAAAAAAAAATCAAGAAAGCCGAAATGGGAACGATTTACAAATAGCAATTGATAAGAAATATAAATGATGGTTAGCTACAGCAGCGTAATGAACATGAAATATGAAATGTGGCAGTCCAGGTTGTTAAATATAAGAGGATGTGCAGAATACACCCTGTTCGGCAGTTGTTGCAGTTTCCAAGCTAGTGATTTGGTAATGACACATCAAAGGTCATCCGGCTAAAGAAGCGGCTGCCTATCGCTACCATACTTGGCTTCAGTCAAAGAAGGTCGCAGATGGAAACATGTCTCGCCCAGAAAGGTTCACACACATAGCATCGAAACATCGCCGCTGAAATCGGATCTGCTTTGATTAACTTATGTTACGGAAGGCAAGGAGTCATCAGTTTGGAGGTGGAGGACAGAATCGTAACACTTATCGTCGTGACAGCGGTGTCTGCGAAAGGCGGCTTGCAAGGGCTTTAAAAAATGTAACTCTTGAATTATGTAATACTAGCCGATATCTTCAGCGCTGTTGGAACACTTCGCGTTCCGGTATGGAATATTTCATAGCAGGCGGAGCCGTGCCCGTTGTGTGCACATGTTTTATTTGTGTCGCAGTGGTCGATAGAATTGCTGCTCATTTATCCCTTCTTAATCGCAGCCTTCACACCAGATTCGACAGCCTTTGACACACCCTTTTGAACTACCGCGAGAACAATTTCCTGAATGGCCGCCAGGAAATACTCTTCACTTTCAGGATGAAGGTTTGCCTCCAGAGTTGTGAGAGCCTTCAAAGATTCCACGATTGATTCCGCTTCCTCGGTGGTTAGTGGGGATTGGTTGCCCAGGAGGAGTTTCCCAATGACTTCGTAACTTTTCTTGAGCGCTGGAAGGTTGCGCGCTGCGGAAATCAAGACGAAAATTCTTAGCCTTTTGCTAGAAGTCCTGCATGTTACGAGGAAATGTATATTTCTGCGATATAAGTAGCTTAATGTTGGGCTATTAGAAAATATGCATCAAAATTAAAATTCTCTCCTGCTACCAATGCCTCACAATGTGTAGAACACGCAGAATTGTGAACGACACCGACAGCCAACAGCGTATTTGCAAATATTTCTTGGTTAGCATAGGAATAACTATCTTCTTTTTTCTAGATAGTTCTTGGTTTGTATTTGAACCTAATAAGAAGGCGAGCCCGATAAACAAAATCGAAGACAGACATTGCACAAAAGGCAGCTATAAATGCTAGTAAAATTAAGTGTTGAGGATAGACTTTATGCAAACCGAACCTACTTGGGGCACAGGCTGTTTTAAGAGATCTCACTTATCCAAATGTGTATGCCCAAGGACTCTGTGTTTCATTTTCCGCAGTTTCCGAAATGAAGAAGTCAGTCGTTTCTGAAATATATAATTGATCGAACGTTAAGGAAAGAGATTATTATGAGCCTCAGGAGGCCTTCTTTGCTGTAGAAATATTGCTACTTGTATACGTCGGCTAAGGCTTGGGCTCTTCAGTATAGGAAACCTGATTCAACAAAACAAACCGATACATCCTACATGCTTCAGCTTCCATAGCTGCTCGTGATAAATTGAAAAGTTGGCGACCGTGGTCGAGTACACTTTTAGCGTATCATTTCTAATCGGCTGCTTCTGGGAAGGCCTCTAGTTCTAGCGAGCGTTAAATGTGCATTTAATAAATAGAATTATCTGTTTACGAATCCTGTGCTTTTCTTTTGCTTGACAATTAAAACCACGATCTGATTCTGAGGCATGTCGTAGTTAAGGGCTTCGGATTGATTTACACCACGGGGGCTTCCTTAACGTCTGTCCTAAGGATCGCTTCCGAGCATTTTTCTGCATTCCTGCCCTTTGGAAATACGGCCTCAAGGTCAACATCGTGACCCCTTATCCGTGGGGCAACCAAGGCGCAAAAACATGAAAAAAAAACGCATATTAGCGTAGGAGCTGTGAGGTAGTGCTCACATTCTATAATACTATAAACCGTATCAGCCTCGGCAGTTAAGGCAGAAGCAAGACCACTGTTTTACGCAGCGCAGTTTTCAGCCATTAGAGGGCTTTTCAATAGGTTCGAGCAGCAGAATGACTAGTGCACTAAGCACATAAACAACTTAGCACTCTTACAGGTGTGTATAGATTGGCTAACCGGCTATCAAGCGTGTTGAAATATTAAGAATAAACATTCGATAATTGATGAGCAAATGAAGTGTTTCCGTGATTTTTTGTTGCAAAGAAAGTTGAGGAAGGCTTCGATGACAACCGCATGAGAAAACCTTTAATGATAATCACGGCTAAACTCTCGCTGCCTATATTTCGTTGCACAGCAGCTTTTCATAAGCCTTAGACATTCTTCCACTACGGGTCTTCCCATCATAGGCGTAATTCGAGCTTGCAGGCGTCTGCAAGAATTTTTATAGCCTTGAATGTGAGGGTGTTTGAAATTTAGAAACTAAGTGTCCTGCTGACAATCACGTCTAGAAAATATCAAACCATAGCACACTACGAAGTTACCTTCTCAGTGTCGTGCTTTCTTCTTCTGTAATAGGAGTTCCGCTTCCTACCAAAGAATTGCGATCATGCGCGTTGGCATTTCTACGTCGCACGAATTACTTCCAATGTCCGGCTACGTCAAGTACCTTCAGTACCTCATCTAATGCAGTGCGTATTAAGACGCCACTGCAAGTGTGCCCCATGTCAAAAAGAAGTTACTGGGATGAAAAAATGCAGGAGCAAATCGTGATCTAAACTTGATTCGCCCCCCATCTCCGGCCATGCAAAGCAGTAAAAAATTCGCTCACAGACGCTAAGGCAGACGAAGGGATGGAGCGTTTCAGTCTATAGTGACGCCCGCTTTCTTACAGCTTATAGTTACGACATTTTGATTTGTTCTATCTGCTTTAATAATGAGCTATTATGAAAACATCTCGACCTAAAGTGCTCCCTGTAGACGGTGATTCACAACCTTCATTGTATATTCCAAACTTCCCATGGGGACTGGTTGGAATCCTTTAAAACCTCCGATACCTCTTCACTGGAGTTGTTCTTAGTGAGTAGCGTCCAAAAAATGAACAAGAGATAAAAATATCTGAAACGTAACAGAGAGATTTTGAAATCCCCTTCTTTGAGTCCATTTAGTATAATTTGTTGACGCACGCGGAAAACAATGTAATTATACGCGTTTAAACATATTTAAAAGTCATTTATTGCATTGCTTACATTTCAGCGCAGCCCGGCTTTTGGTCGCATCTGCGGGGCTTTTGACATGGAAAGAAAGAGCGTACGATTAGCTTACGGTAATGTTAGCTGGTCAACAGAAAACGGAATCAGAAAGTCAACTTTACTTACATTGTGGCTGCGTCTGGAAGGCATAAGCGGCAGGAAGAGAACGAAATAGAAAAGAAATTGTTATTTAAATAATTGTGCGAAAAAAATAACAAGGGCACGGACTGATGAGCACGAAGGCTGCTTTATAGCCTTGCTTCATAACGAAGGCAACCTTATTTTTTGTGAACCGTTGCGACGAAAGCATACAAAGACCCAGTACTTTCGTACAAGAGTCACACTTGTCGCCGCTTATTCGCGATAGAAGAATAGGCGCTCTCAAAAAGAATGCATGAAAAAAAATTCCCAGTATTATTGGCACACGTTTTATGATGTACTAAGTTCTCTAATTCCCCTTTTTTGTTTGTAAATTTATTCGCACTTTGTGTGCATTGTGCGTATTGCCCTAATTGTACAATAAGATACGAAAAATATAGATGTTACATCGTTCATTTCACTACCTTTACTCATGACAGCAGCTTTCATGAAGTAAATAAGAGTGAGATGCTGCGATGCGATTTAAACAGCTTTATACAAAGACAGACAACCATGCTACATGGAATCTATGGGAACCGACATGACGCCCCCCCCCCCTCCTATGCGACACATCCAACCATCAGCTCTGCGAGCATATTAAGCCATTCTCTGACAAGCATGCGCTTCCTGGTAAGCAGTTGTATCTGTTTTGGGCATTAAAATTGATTAGCTGGGGCGTATGAGATTTAGTTGCCCTCACTTTGGTCTTTACCATATCAGAACTAGGCAGTGCAAGGAAACAAAAGACATTCAGGTCCCTCACTGTATTCATAACATGTATATCTTGTGTTACCATATTTGAGAATATCTGCTCACAAATAGAATCTCTTCGGTGTTCCACTGCAATGAGATGCAGAATAATGTTTAAATTAACAATTTTTAGCTGCTTCTCAAAGTATGCTTCTGTTACGTAGATATTTTTCAGCTATATTTGCAGTGAGCGCAATGCACAGTCACACTGAAGATGCTCGAATTGTCTCGAAGGCTTTCAGCACATAGTATATACATATATATATATATATATATATATATAAATGGTATAGAGTAACACGTATTTATGGCCGCCTAAAGTTAAAGCAAGCGCAAAAGTCCTATGATGATGATGCGCTGCAGTGAGCTCCAGCCTTGGAAAGGCATGCCATCATGTGCTCTGTCTCGGCGCCTGTTCGGAACGTGCGTACGTCTGATCAAGCGACTCAATTGTCGTGCGAGCATTTCACCTATCGCTATCACGGCGGAGGGAGAGAAACAAGGCTGCAAGACGAAGCGAAGATAGGATGCCTCCACTGCAACAGTTCCTTCAGTGGTCCTTAAACACTAAACTACTCCAACTCAAGCGACTTCAGTACCCTGTGGCCAAGAACTCGATCTTATTTTGAGCTAGTATACTTATGAAGGACACTAGTCTTACAAGGGAAGTGCTGATAGTTAAGCTTGTGCTGGGGAGCCGTTGAATGGTACGCTACCGTTGAGGCAGCTATGCTGTCCACTCGATGAGTTGGAGCACTAGACTCCAACCACCTCTCCCCCCAATGCATAATGAGTCTTTTGCAATTTAACCCTGCATGCCGCAATTTTTCCGTAAGTAATGAAGCGTATAAGAGCTCTACCGTGCAGCACAACATAGGAAACCGTTTCACCCGATTCATGGATTTCATAATGGAATAGGGAGATACAGCTTCCGCGAGGCACGCTCTTGCGTCGTAAGTTTGCTGATGCAAAATGCAACGTCGACACGAATTTATTGGACTAGAAGGAACGCATATTGAGCCAAATTGAGCCTAGCCACACATGTGGTTACAGGAGTTGGCGGCCACATTCATCATGAGCAGGTAGCATGTATGGTACATTGCTTGCACTTGCAGCTGTTTAACAGTAAATACTTACAATAGTCCTTGTGTTTAATACATCTGCTAGTATATTACAAAGAAAAGGTCATATTTCCGTTTAATCATGCAATTATATTTCACTTACAGGCAGATGTCGAGAGTGCCAGCAGAGCAATTACCAGAGCTGTCTTCATGTTGTCAGAACTGCAAAAGTTTGAAGGTAGTGTGGAAGCAAAATTTGTAAAGTGAAAGGCGAGCTGCTGTTTTATTCCTTTGCAATGTTTTCCCTAATGATAACAATACTCATACGTTGGATCGCGCATCAAAAACACAGACGAAGGGAAGGAATAGCCGACATGACCATATGAAAGTGTACATAATAAAAGGTACCAGTTTTTGCAGGTTTCAGTTATTCAGTTAAGAACAACTATTGTTACTGGAGCATTAAGACCGGAAACAAATAAACGTATATCATCGTCAATATCTGCAATTTATTTTCATTATAGAATTTATCTATTTGACTTAGCTAATATATCAAGAATAAGAGGAACCGCATTAATTTAGCACTTCGCTATGGTTATAAGGCATAGCAGTGACTTCTCACAAAGCATCTGGCCCGAGGCTTCTGCAAAATTACCTGAAAGTTCAATTTTTCTTTTAGCTATGTGTCTTACCTGCGCGAATCAGTGGACGAGCAATTAGGAGTACTAGCCACTGGGGTCGGTCATTCTTTTATAGCTGGCTTCGAGCTTACGAGCGCATCTGATATTAATACCCGTGAATGTATGTCAGAATCCCAGTATGTGAAACATATCTTAACACTGCGGCAACAATTGGGTGCTTATCGGTGAGTTATTGTCTCAAGTTACAAAAGAATGCGTTTATCAACTTTAATAGGCATCGTGCCCTTGAGCAAATTTTTTTGTCTCTTCAGCGTACAACTGCTTTGACATGGGAGAAATATTTGCTTTATGAAAGAGTGGCTACTGAAGAAATAATTTCGTACCCGTTTTTAAAGGAGTGCACGACCAACCACATGCAGGAATGCTCACGAATGGTAACTTTCCTTTCTTAAAGTCGTAAATGATACATGTTGGAGTGCATTAAATAGAAGGCCCAGTTGTGAAGACTAGATTAAGCAAAGGAACTAGAAAAAAGCATCAGTTTCTCTATGATATTAAACATGCTTTTCCGAAATCTATTGAAAAGAGTACCATGTATACATGTCCGTTGGCACTAATGGTGGTACGCACATGTTTCCTTAAAACACTGACTTTAAAACAGAAATTTTTATGGTTACAGTCATGCCGTATGCCACTGTTATTTTTCTGCTTAACAATAGCAGCGGTTTGCTATGATAATAACAAATAATATATAGCAGAGCTATTATGGCTTGTTGAATAACAGGCAAATTTCTGACAAAACTGTCTTTTTGAGAAAATCTTGTCAGAAATTTGGGCTTCCTGTAAAAGAGTGCACACAATAAAGCAGTCCCCACATTTTGCTTTGAGACGAACCCCAGTATGTAGCAAAAATTCAGTTAAGGATCAGATTTTATTCAATCTACAAAAATTCAAAAATACATGCATATAAAGTTTGTGTATTGCCTTAACTAACCCGCGCGTATACAATAGACTTCGCAAGTACATTGTAATTTGCCCCTCTCCGCATCCACCCACGCACACGTAGACGTTTCTCCAAAGCACAAATTCTGCCCCCCATGCAGTAGTTGAAAGAGTGCGGAAAATACATTTGGCCATTTGTATACCTTCTGAAGGTAGGGAGAAAACTACATTCAGTAATCATTTTCAAGGTTAGAATTCGGTTGCCCCAAACTCCCCCTCTTATTTGCACAAAATGTGAGCTTGGTGGGAGGTATAGTCTTCTCTGCACAGTGGAAAACATGGCAGATAATGGCCGCAAGGACTCTTCTTTCGAAAGGCGAGTAATAACTGCCAATGTTCTTTGAACATTTAGCAAACTTTTCATGCAGTTTTAAAATGCACTTTTAATGCTGTCGGATGCTTCTAGGACAAACTTTCTATAAGGGCTGTAATTAACTTACATGGTTTTTACAGTGTATGTACAGCGGAACATGTACTTTATCTCTCGTAATCCAGCTCAACGTCGCTCCTGAAACACAGTCGCCTGGAATTATAGGTAAATAACTTCAAATCATGTTAATTTTTTTTTCCAAAGAACATTTTGAAGGATGCCCGAACAAAAAACAGAAGCTAGTCCACTTGACGAAAGTTCGGGCCCCCCTTTTACAAGGTACACCGAAGGTGACAAATAGACAAGCAAACAACAGAATCAAGTATGCAAAACAAGATAATAACTAGTACACAATAAAGCAGGCGTACAAATGAGTAGAACCGTAACTTTATCAACATACAAGCAAACTTTAAATTTCTTTTTAGGAGTATATTCGGCATGTACAAAAAAATGTGCGGAGTCTTGCTCTACTACTGTTTTCTATCGTTTGTGTCAGTTTGTGTAGATAATTTATTAGCATAGGAAGAGAACAGCGCAGCCTTTGTTCCCTATAGGATGTTCTCGAAAATGGCAGTCGCCAAGGTTCCGTGCTACGAGTGTGATATACTTGCATCCGATTTCTCAAATCCGCAGGGGAAGCTAATAAATCTCCAGGAATGTTGATGCTTTGTTTATACCTTATCGCCAGGTGATATGAGTAAAGATTATAAGTAAAAACTAAATTAAGCGATGAAAGAGTAGTTTAGTATGATCGTGGTAATCTGCATTGGCTATATGTCGAAGAGCTTTCTTTCAGACGAGTATGCGATTAAAGTTCGTTGTTGTGGTTTTCCCCCAGACAAGGGCACAGTAATTAGGATGAGAATGAGAAAGAGCATCGTAAATTATCTGTTTATTCTATTGCGTTAAAAAGAATCGAAAGTTTGATAAAATACCAATAGACATTGCAGTATGGGTGATAACGTGATTGATATGCAGGTCCCAAGACATGTATTTATGAAAATGGACACCAAGAGCTTTAACGGAGTCAACAACTTTTACAATGTCACTACCGAGGAGTATAATACCTTGTAGCACAGCACGCGATTGTTTGCGTGAGAAGAGAATTGCCTTCATTTTGTTAACGTTTATCGCCAATAACGTTAACTTGCTCCAGGACTGCAATTTGTCAAGGCAATCGTTTATGTCGGGGTGAAGTGTCGTTGTGTTTGAGTTTGGGAATTGTAATGTCGTGTCATCCGCATAAATGAGAAATGTTGGTTTCGGGCTTATCTTAGTTATGTTGTTAATGTAAAAGGTAAACAGAAGGGGACCACGGATGCTCCTTTGGGGCACAACGGCATTCGCATTTAAAATGAGGAAAGGGAATCACCTTTCACTACGGTTTCTTTACGAAACATTTGGTAAGAGCGTAGAAGTTGTAGCGGTGTCCCTCGTATTCCATACAGCTTGAGTTTTTTAGCAACGTTATGTGGTTAAGGTGATCGAAGGCCTTTGAGAAATCGATATATACAGCAGTTATAAATTCTTTCTCTTGAAAAGCTTTTAAAAGTATTTCCTATTGGTTTAATAAAGCAAGTTCTGCTGAACTGCCCTTAGGAAAGCTGTACTGAGCGTTAGTCTTTAAATTGTAGTTAGAGGCGAAATTTTCGATTATACCATGTATTATTTATTCTAGTGCTTTTGAGAACACTGGAAGAATGGAAATGGGGCGATAGTTCAAAAGCTGGTTTTTATCACCTACTTTGTGAATAACAATTACCTTAGGGAGCTGCATCCGTTTGGGGAAATTGATAAGAGTAAACGCTAGGTTATATATGTGTGCCAGTGGCGCTGCAATTATATTAATCATGTACTTAACAGGTTTTCGTTTTACGTTATAGACATCGCAGGCATTGCTATTTTTGAGCAGGCTAAATGTCGTTATAACCTCGTTCACACTCGTAGGGATGAGATATATACTATTTTTATTACTCTGGGTTTGATTAGCAACCTCAGGATAGTGCGAAGTGTTCACTAGATTGACAAACTATCATTGAAAGCGTCAGCCAATTTGCTGCCCTTCAAAACCAGACCATTTACGCTTATCTCTAGAGCCCTTTGAGCCGCAGGTGATCGAATAAATATTTTATTTATCCTTTTCTATTCTACATCTGCCTTTGCATTGCATTCCAACTTGAAAAAGGTAAATAAGTATTCGCTTCTCGCGTTACGAAGGAAGGCGGTTGTATTGTTTATATGCTGCCTAAATTGTTCCCAGTCATAAGGGCTTTTCGTGGACAAGGACTTTCTAAAAGTTTGTCTTTCATTTTTGTCAATTTAAGACAGAAGTTCGAAATCCAAGGTTTCCGCGATCGGCTCGATTTTTTATAGTAATTAAAGGAAAAGACTAATGCTAGGCTTCCTTAAACAGCCATAAGAACGTATCATACGCTTCATCAACTGTATCCCCGTGATATATAGCGGCCGAATCTATAGTTTTCAGCTTGAAGCGAAAGGTTTCAAGCGTGATTCGATTAATGATTTGAATCATCCGATTATCCCAAAGTTGTGTGCCAATTCTCTGGTGCGGCGAGCTAATAAGCAGGAATATAGGTAAGTGAAGGCTAATATGGGAGGCGCGAACACCACTTATATTATCATGCGGTGCTAAATTGGTAATGAATAGATCGATTAATGTGCTTGTGGCCGACGTAATACGCGTTCGCGTTTTAATCGTGCATGGAAAACCATTCGAATCTAAAAGCGTCCAGAACGTGTGCCGCGGGGTGGATGTGTCCAACATGTCAATATTAACATCTCCGCGAAGTACAAGTGTGGGTTCATTTTCAATAACGCACATAAACAGATCGTCAAGGTAGGGAAAACCATGACAATATTCCCATCATGTGGGCGGTACATAAAAGCAAATATGTAATCATTGGACCGGACAGCAAGGCTCTCTACGTTATTCGTTATTAACGAGAAGTTTTCCACTAAATCGCATTTCATACTTTTCACATTTCTGGCACTTTTCGCAACTTGAACAATGCTTTCCGAATTTTTTTCTCTAATACGGCTATGTTTCCAACACATGGTCAGTACGCAGCGGTTCCATGGCAACCGCAGCAATTGAGATCAATACTTCCAATCTAGCAGTTCCTGTGATGCTAAACAAGTTTCTTGGAGTTTATTCCTTGAGTGATCTAATTGTAGTACATAGATATATCGTGTTCAGGTGGTAGAGCCTCTGTATGACGAAATTCTCTTGGGAGTGTCTGATATATTGAGAAGTGGGACATATCTGTTCGCAATATACGTTTTTTTATCTCTTCCTACAAAAGCTTTGCGACTTATCTTTCGCTAAAAGTGGGCGAAAGGTCAACATCCTGCATATGCTTCAGAGTTGGACCTTTTGTTGTGGCATTGACTTCTCCTGCAGATTTTTGGTACCGGCTAAAACACCAGAACAATGTGTGCATTCTCGTAGAATATAGAGAGGTATTGGCTTCCTTAGATAATATGGGTGATTGAAAACCACTTCACATGTGAACAGTATGATTCGTCATTCATTTTGCTTGCACACCAGGTGAGACAAATGCTATCGTGAATATTGCAGAGATGGCCTATGGTGGCCGTAAAGTAAGCATTATTGGAGAGGCAGTGCATTTATACACACGATAACGCAATATGTTTGTTGTCATAATCCTTATGAGTCACTTTAATTCTAGAGTCCACCTTTCTGGCAGGAATTTAACAAATAAAAACTAAGATATTGCTTAAAAGCAAGGTCACATGTGAACTGACTACGGGCAAACGATGTTATTGTATACTAAGTTATTCAATGCTCCCATGAAGCCCGGCACCTTCTGCTACCCAAAACCTCCAAGCGGCTACACCTAGTAGCATTTTACAGGATAGAGTAACAGGCAGATCACTATGGATGGAGGCTCATCTTAAGGCAGTTGGAATCTGACAATAGCAATGCTGGGGTTTTCAACGCCAGACGGTTATGCTCCTGCAGTTCATTAGATCCATGTATATGTACTCGTTGTTTTGCCCTGTCTGACAACGCTGTCTTCTATATAAATGCCCCCTCGTCGTTATATAAATGTTGTATACAAATACACGCATATCGCCCCTTTTTTGCCAGGTTTCATGGTGATGCTTTATAATATATGTGGAAAGACTTTGGTTGGTACGCTTCTGTGCAAACAGCCGTACTTTGCCAGGAGCATGCAATGGAATCGCATGGGCCCACAAAACCACTGGAACGAGCAATCTCCGCCTTGTGCCGCTCAAACCGCCGTACACGGTTGCGATGATGGCAGCATGCAATACATTACTGCTGTCGTGAAAGCGATGACGTGGTTGGCGCCATGTTCCGCGCACGAGTTATAACCAGAAATGTTTGTTTCCGTAAGTGGTGCCCAAAGCTTGGCCACTATTACGTATTTCCGGCTGCTACAATCGCTGCCACCTCTTGCCAGGGGCAAAAGCCTGGCCGCGTCTAGTTGCAGTGAGGTATCCGAAGCTGGCGGTGCGATTTCGGCACTTCCTGCAGAAATCTCCTCGAGCGTCCACAGAAGCTTTGCAGCTTCATGTCTATTCTGTCCTTTATCATCATGGAACTTCTACTCAAATTTGAAGACGCATCATATATAAAAATGATGGAACAAGCCTCTGAAGAAATACTGCTCCCTGCCTTCATAAGAACCAAAAATAGTGATCGGTGTGCCAGCTTGGAAGAAATTTGCACATTCATCTGCCGTCCTGCACGAAATTTTGCCGTGCACAGCGCTTTCGAGTGGATAGATAGATACAACGATCGCGAGAAGGGGGGGGGGGGGGGGGGCGAGGTGTTTCTCGTGCGACGTTAGTGTTCGAGGATGTTTCGGGCAGTAAGTGGACTACAACAAACGCCGCACCGTCGATATCAATGTAACGTGCGCTACCGCGGTCATGCCATTTCCGTTTGTGTTTTCACGCCGTGTTGCTCGCTGTGCATGTTCATGGCCTCCATACGCTTGCGTGTAACCCGCGTTCGCAAAGTGAAACGTCACTGTAAATATTTTGCTTTGCCTACACATCCCAAATAACCCGACTCTCACTTTCACCATATATCACTCAGGTGTCTGGTTTATTTCAACAGTTACACCTGAGAAACCTGCTACAAACTTTTAAAATGCATAAGGATGGTAAAAAAAACGAGGGTCGAGTACTTATTAAGCAAATTTCATAATTGAACTAGACAAAGTAAAGTAATGCCATTCATGACACCTGTCTAGTGAAGCGTTGTGACCAAAAGTGAAGCAGCGTTCTTTCCAGAAATTCAGAAAGCCGTATGATAAGACACTGATGCTTTTGTATATTTGTCTACGAATCAAGCACAAAAGCTTTCCAGTTTGTCGCTTGTTGATTTCTTTCAAGCAGGCGGCAAACTTCCTGCGCAGTTCGTAAAATGCGCTTGTCAAGTTCTGCAACGCGTGATAAGTGAGTTTCTACATGAAATATATTTATTCCACAGTTTCATGTTTTGCTACACATTGCCCATAATGTTGTCACCATGATCTGCAAATATAGAATTGTTAGCGGTTTTGGTTCTCCCCGGGGCGCGAGGAAACGTTGTAACCGTTTCATCACCCCAAGCATACAGAAACTGAGGGTTAAGTAATTTTTATTGAGCCCCTAAACAACATATCCACTTGGAAATGTTAATGAACATAATCCTTAACAAGAGCCACGTTTTGTTTAAATATGAACCCGGCAAGCTATCTGGTTTTCAACGTGCATTGTGAAAGTACGCATATAATGTCTTCTAGTGCTTCTGTTCGCCCAACATGATCAATCTATAAACGCCTTCACCAGTTGCAAGGCAACTAAACGTCACATACACATATTAACTTATAAAAACACCAGTTTTTTCCTTACCATCTGCGGAAGATATTTCAGAGATGCGTAAGAGCCTGCGTTATCTTTAGAGGCAAGGAAATTTCTGAGAAAGGTAAATGCAAATACGTAACACTCACCGGGGTAGTGGAAACGCCTTTTGTGAGAGCAGTTTTATTCAAACCCGGCCTTGTAAGCAGCTTTTTGAGTATATTATTTGTATGGCATGCAGCGGAATGTTTAACCACTATGAAGTAGCTGAAGAAGTGAAGACATTGCCAGAGTCGCACTTAGAGGCGGAAAGTATTCAATTCTTGTGGAGAGGGGGTGGGGCCGTATGGGCTATATAACCGAACCCAACACACACACACACACACACACACACACACACATATATATATATATATATATATATATATATATATGTGTGTGTGTGTGTGTATGTGTGTGTGTGTGTGTGTGTATGTGTGTGTGTGTGTGTGTGTGTGTGTGTGTGTGTGTGTGTGTGTGTGTGTGTGTGTGTGTGTGTGTGTGTGCGTGTGTGTGTGTGTGTGTGTGTGTGTGTGTGTAGTTACATGTCCTCATATTAGCAGACAGTTCAATTGCACAGCCTGAGTCTCCTTTACCACAAAGACACTGGCGCCTCTCGGATCAGCAATGCGACAAGCAGTATAAGTTAAACACGTTAGGAAGTTACATGTGTATTGTGCGTGTCAGATCGTAGAAATACACATAAATGATAAAAAGCAACGTAACGCCTTCTGAACCGTTGATGAACATAGATAGAATCAAGGTATCTTTTCCGGAGCAAAGGTCAGTTGAGCAGATAAGAGATAAAATATGTAGGAATTATGCAGTATATCAAAATGTCTGATCACAAGTTATGACTACAATTATTAGCAGAAAGCGAAGTGACTCCGTAACGCCTTTTTGTTGTCAAAGGATGCCTTATGCCACGGTTTCATTTGTTTCCGGCTGTAGAATAAATGGTTATTGTGTAATACATTACCAGACACGCAAATAAACAACCATAATAACAAATACATCAATAAATAATAAGGCACAGCATTATCTTATAAGCACTAAAGGACACGAGATCAAGTAGGAACAGCGTGGAATGTGTTAACGAGCAGCTGATAAAGCATTTGACGAACCAAAATTAATGAGGAAAATGCACAGCATTGACTAGGAAGTTTCATGAAATAGGAGAACCAAACGTTCTTTCCAATTTGCCCATTTTCGTTATGGTGTATGACTTGCATTGTTTTCTAAGCCAGCTGATTTGCTTGAAGTTTCCCTCATTTCCACCTCGCCTCGTATTAGTGCCTGATAACGTTTTCAAACTGAATACTTCATGTATGCCTCGCTGTAAAAAGAACACTCCGTAAATCGGGCGCCCTGGTACAGAACCTGCCAGAGGCATGCGATAGCTCCCAACTTCTTTTTTATTTATTAAGACCTACGGCCAATCAACGTTCACAAAGGTATACCTCTCCATTAGAACCAGAGCGAACAATTTTTCAAATCAATCAGTTGCGCCGAATCATATTCGGACAGTTACGCGAAATCAGACAGTTACGCGAGCGTCTTCTCCTAATTTGTAGACTGCGCTTGATGTCCGTGCGGCTTAAGAGCTCTGCATACGCGGATAGCGCGCAGTCTTTTGGAAGTAATTTGCACTAGGTTCAAGCTTGCAATCCAAGATGGTTGGTGCCTTCACGTGCGGTGTCTCTCCGCCCGTCTAGTTTTTCTTTTTTTTTTTGTTTCCGCTGTTTCCGCTACAAAATACGCTTCCTTATCAATGTCACACATATGCTCGTGAAGTACGGATAAGCGACGTGCCCGTTGTTCGATTTGTGGTTGGCGCTCATGCTGCGTTCGTAGCCGGTGCAGACTGCGACGTCCACAGCCACGGGGTAGAAGTGGGCTCGACGCTTGTTTTAGGTTTCTCGTTTTATTTCGCATCATCGCCTGGTGTTCCGAATAAAGTCCAAATGCGATATGAATGAGCGACCCATAGATGGTGGATGCGAGAAAAAAGCACGTAACAGTGAGTCTAAATGGAAAGCGGATTGGTGGGCATTATCATCCCACATGCTCAATGTTCGGCTTAGTTGGAGTTTCCGTGATCAGACGCGCGCTTGGAAAGGAGAGCGTGCGTCTTCTCTCTCTCTCTGCCGTAGCTGCGAATGTCCGTGCGCGGCTCACCTTTACGCGGCATCTAATTGCTGGTAATCATTAGGGAGTGTATCGTTTGTATGGAATACAAGTACGAAAAGAACGTTTATTCAGGAAACACCCAGGGTATATATAGTCGTCGGCATTCACAGGCACGTGTTGCCTAATCTTCGTGCGGTCAGTGAATTCAAGCTGATACGTGCAACGCATGCGTAGTCTGCACGATACATCTTCCTCTGTTTAATAGTCTGTTAAAGCCGAGATACACCATGTGCTTGATTAAAATTGTGGTCGTAGTGCAGCAGTCTTGGCTGACGAGTTATCCGCTTAGACCGTCTGGGAGCGGTGTTGCGAGTTGAGTCGGGTTTGCGTGCACTCAAGTTGGGGATGTCACCGGCTGGTCGTCCTCGCTTTCCGGCTCGTCGCTGTCGACGTCATCGTGTCGAAATGGCTCACGCGTTGGAATCAGGTGTCTCCGGTTACGACGAAGTACTTGGTCATCTTCAGTAACAATGCGATAGGACCTCGGCGCTGCCGGTCCCACGACCTGCGCTCTGCGGGTCCATGCTTTATCTCGGATCCTCACCACATCCCCTTTTCGGAGTACTAGTAGGTCTTTTTTGTGGTCGCCCAGTTGTCTATGCTTAGACACAAAATTTTTAGGTTGCGAGCTGAAGTCTGGAAGCCTGGTTCGTAGTCTCCTGCCTTGAAACAGTGCACCCGGGGAACAACCATCCTCCAGTGATGTAGATCGGTAGCTGAGCAGGCCCAGCCAGAAGTCGTCGTGGTTTTCTTGTGTTGTTTTTTTCATGATCCGTTTCACTATCTGGACGCCTTTCTCCGCAAGTCCATTGAACTGTGGAAAGCGAGGACTAGGTGTCACGTGCTTGAAGTCGTACCTGGACGCAAAGGTGGCAAACTCATGAGACAAACTCTGGGCCGTTGGCACTGCATACCTCGACAGGGATTCCATATCGCGCAACAACACCGCTCAATTTGACAGTGATTGTGCTCGAGGTGGTGTCGCCCAGTTTTTACACTTCCGGGAACTTTGACTGCGCATCGAACAGGCACAAGTACGAGCTTCCCCAATGCTGAAAGATATCAACGCAGACTCTGTACCAAGAGTGATCTGGCGTTGGTCTGAGCATAAAAGGCTCGCATGGTTGCCGGTATGCGTACTTTCGGCAGACTGCACAACTTTTCAACATAGCTTCAATATCTGCATTAATTCCGGGCCAGAAGACCAACCGTCGGGCTCGTGCTTTGCATTTGTTTATGCCCAAGTGGCCTTCCCGTATACGCTGAAGCATTTCGTCTCTCATCGACTTTGGAACAACTACATTGGTTCCTTTTAGCACCACTCACTCTATTAGTGACAGCTCAGTAACAAAAGGCTTCATGCAGCCATCAAGATTGCCGCCGCCGCTGATGTAGCGCATCACTTTTTGTAACTCCGGGTCACTTGCAGTTGCAGCAATTAAGCGGTCAAGAGTTTTTCTCCTTACCAGGTCCGAGACTGCACCAAGTGCGTTAACCTCTATTTCTTTTGTCGAGCCACTGGTGTCCCTTGTGTGGTTGATGGGCGTTGACCTTGAAAGCATGTCGGCGAGTAGCAGTTGCTTCCCTGGTACAAATTCAAGCACATAGTCGTAGTTCAGTAAGCGCATGAAGAAACGCTGGAGACACGGCGGCATGTCACCAATTCCTTTGGATGTAATGGCTAGCAGTGGTCGGTGGTCGGTCTCTATGACTATCTTACGCCCGTATTCGAAGTGGTGAAATTTTTCACAACCGAACGTTATGCCCATTGCCTCTTTTTCAATTTGCGAAGATCGTTGTTCAGTCTCATTCATCCCGCGTGATGCATACGCAACAGGCCGCCAGCTGTCACCGTGAAGCCGTATAAGTGCTGCGCCTAGTCCACTTTTAGAAGCATCAGAATAAATTTTATTTTCCGTGGCAGCATCGAAAACAGCCAACATAGGTGCGCTGCTGGGCCATGTGCAGGTTTCTGTCCATTCATTTGTGTGGTTGGCTGACCATTCAAACTTGCCCTTTTTTATGAGACAGCGAAAGAGTTTGGTCTTTTCTGCCAGATTCGGAATGTAGTTCCCAAAGTTTGGCAACACCTAACTTTCTGTGCACTACAGCTTTGTCCGTTGGCTGCGACATTTCTTTAAGGGACATGCTCAGTGTGGCATTTGGCCTTATTCCGCCTCGGCTGATGACATCACCCAAAAAGTCAACTTCAGTAAGCCCGAACTTGCACTTGCTTGCGTTAAAAGTTAAGCCAGCGTTTTTGCCAGTTGCAATACATTTCGAAGGCGTGTGGCATGTTCTTCTTTAGTAACAAGGACGTCATCTACATATACACGCACCCCCGGAGCCCTGTCAAAGATTTCGCTCAAAGTTTTTTGAAAGACTTCAGGAGTCGAGGCGATACCGAAGGGTAGCCTCAGACAGCGGTAGCGACCAAATGGCGTGCCGAATGTGCAGATTTTTGATGTGGCGTCATCCAAAGGAATTTGGTGGAAACATGAATTTTCATCGAGGCGGGAAAAATATTGAGCGCCAGCGAGCTCGGCCTCAATGTCTTCACGCTTAGGCATCTGATAGTGCTCACGTTTCAGGCATTGATTGATATGCCTAGGATCAATGCATACACGTAGTGTGCCATCCTTGTTACGTACAATAACAAGCAGGCTCACCCAGTCCGTTGGTTGTGTCACTTTCGTGATGATACCACCCCGTTCCATGTGGTCCAGCTCCTCCCGCAGTGGTTCTTGTAGTGTCAAGGGTACGCGGCGCGCTGGCTGGACTGCATGTATCGAACCAGTGCGCAATACTATCCGATACTGACGGGCAACAGAGCCTGTTCCTTGGAAGAGTTGAGGAAATTCCTGCAGTATTTCGTCGGCAGTGCTAGCGTTGACTGCATCCACCGACCTACTCACCAGTCCGAACGCCTCACTTGCGCATAGTCCGAGTATTGCCTGGTTGCCTTGTTTGACTATGAAGAAATCGAAACTCCCAGTCAGATCTTCTATGGTCACTGGTAACGTCGCAACAGCGAAGTGTTTAATGGCGTCACCGCTATATGAGCACAGAATGGAACTGCTCGGCTTCGAACTTTGCATCCAGTTCGTGTGACCGGTTGCATTTCATGGATTTAAACGGACGCTTCTTTGCCTACGCGACCTGTTTTTCCGCCTGAGCCCATGCCTCATTCTGCTGGCTGGACAGTTCAGCAGCATTGCAGATTTGTTCGGTCTTGACTAGCGTAAGGTCTTTCACTTTGATGAGCTTCTCCCGCAACTTGGAGTTTTGTGCACCGAAGACAACCTGGTCGCGGATCATTCACTCGGTTAATTCAGCGAAGTTGCAGCTTCGGGACAGCTTTCGTAGGCCGTGCAAGAAACGCTCGAAGGGCTCAGCCTCGTCCTGGGTTCTTGACCAGAAAATGTACCTCTCATAGACTTCGTTTTGCTGTTCTTGACAGTACTCTTTAAACTTTCGCACGACCATCGCGTAATTATCTTTGCGTTCCGCCTCTAGAAAGGTGAAGTAGTTAAACACCTCAAGTGCATCGTCGCCAGCAACACTCAGCAACAGCACAGCCTTCACAGCTTCTGACGTTGGTTCTTTCGTAGATGCTGTCGCTTATAGGAACAGTTCGAACTTCTGGATGAACAGGTTCCAATTCTTCGCAATGTTGTCGGATGAGCCGGAAAGTTGCAGATGCTCCGATGAACTAGCTGCATTGCTTGGAATGGTTACGTTCATCAAGCGATCCCACTACTGATACCATGTATCATTTTCACGGAATCAAAGTATGAATGGAACGTTTAATCAGGAAACACCCAGGGTATATATAGTCGTCGGCATTCACAGGCACGTGTTGTCGTAATCTTCGTGCTGTCAGTGAGTTCAAGCTGATACGTGCGACGCATGCGTAGTCTGCACGATACAGGGAGTGCAATGACAAAGGGCGGCAGGGATGGCTGCTAGCTTCGTGCACGCTGTCTTCCTTCCGGGGCTGTTTTGCACTCCCCCCTAGTGTTGCAGATCTCGTAGTCTGAGAGAGAGTTGTGATTAGAGAAATTGCTCACAGAGCCCGTCTTGTTGTGGACGTAGTAAAAGGCAGGTAATGGTGATCATGACTCTAATTTGCGGAGTCACGGCCAATCACGCGGCTGTACCAAGCGTTCGTCCCGCTGCTGGCGTTCTTCATAATTCCAGCGTTTTTAGTGCTCGTGGTCATCCAGTGAGATATTTACAGGTTTACATCGTCGGTGCTTACATTATTGCCGGTATTTTATATCCAAGTGAATGTTTGCTACAAATAATGTGACCGATGCAACTTATAAACTCATGTAAGGGACCCACTATTTGGTTGTGATTTCGACCAACGTTGCATAGGACCGCGCTATTTGCCCTTATTTTTCTTACTGCATGAATTCCGACGCAAACCAGCGCGATCAACTCTCGCCAACTAGTGCCGAAGCGCGAAGCTATGCTGAGCGCGAAAAGTCGCTGTTGAGCGCGATCAGAATCATCGCATCGAACGCGATTGCTTCTCGGTGCGATTTTTTTATATTCGGCTGTCAAGATGGTGGTGCGGCCCTTACATGGATCTATGCGGTAAGAATTTTCGTTCCTTCAATAACTTCGCTATCACTAATGCTACTTCGCCTTTCCGACAAAACTGCTGCCTCTCTCACTCTCTCTCTCTCTCTTTTATTACTGTGAAAAAAATTATGGGGTTTTACGTGCCAAACCACTTTCTGATTAGGAGGCACGCTGTAGTGGAGGACTCCGGAAATTTCGACCACCTGGGGTTCTTTAACGTGCACCTAAATCTAAGCATACGGGTGTTTTCCCATTTCGCCCCCATCGAAATGCAGCCGCCGTGGCCGGGATTCGATCCCGCGACCTCGTGCTCAGCAGCCCAACACCTGTGAGTGCGACTACTGTGAGTACGATTACTGTGAGTGCGACTATAAGCGCTGCTGCGCATGACTGCTGTTGAATCTGATTTCGAGTGAATCCGGCTTGGCCTTTCGGTTAGTGGCGATGTTTTCGGCAAGTGGCGATGTTTACATCAATAGTAAATGTTATGAATTATTAAAAGGTTTTTTTTTTTTTCGTGCGTCGTTAGCATAGCGTACTGGAGAGATAAAGATGTACTGAGATACATATCATTCACGTGCATTATGCACGCCGGTAAATAAATGACTGTGGCGAAGGGGTCTGTAAAGTAGGTAGGTTTATTTTCAGGGTGAAAAAAGAACGCAGAGAAATTTGAAGCCAGGTGAACATAGAGCAACGTATTAATTCTCTAGTCATAGGGTATTCACATCATTAAAAATTATTGTTAGTTGGCTACCTTCTTCTCTCGAAGAATATTAACAAATTTGTCCTGTGTATACATTTAAATATATTGTGTTTGTGCATGGTGGTCCCAGTGAACACGAAAAAAAAGTTTTGAAGTTATGAAATACGGATGAAGTAGCCACCGGTGGTACTTCTCATGGGCGTGTCCTTCTAGTGTCAGAAAATACGGCAATAGAGCGAAAGTATGAATTAAAGGCTGTGCATGTCGGCAGCCATGTTGATGCAGTAAGCTTTTAGCCACAATGAAATTCTAAGCTAAAAGGTCAAAACAACTCAAAAGACATCTCAAATGATGTGGGTAAACGTACTCTGGCATAAAACTGTACGGCGGGGCGGGGCGTAGGCTGCGGCATTGCCGGGGGAAGGGGCTGCCCCCCCCCCCCCCCCCCGCCCCGCTAATAACATTGGAGGAGCTCGGGCACCGGAGCCCCCGCGTAGTCGGTGGCTATGGTAGCACCAGTTGACCGCCTACACAGACCAAGCAAAAGCAATTACAACGTGGTGCCACGCAACTAGGATGCAAGAAAAAGGAAGCTGAAGACACGTCAAACAGCACGCAACTGTTTCTGGTGAGTTTTTAATGCGGCTCATTCAGGCTTTTGTGCTAAGTTGTCTCAAGTATAACTACCCTTTAAAGGGCTCCATGAAAACAGAACTACAGGTCCTAGATGCGTCAATGAGAACGTCGTACAAATTGGCTCTCGCCCTACCACAGGGAACCTCCTTTGAACGCCTGCTGGCCCTTGGGATTCACTATATAATCATGAGAAATTAAAATTCATTAGTGCCCTAATGCTGCCAACAAGCACAAATCAATGTTTCATCGTTGATCACTATTCCGTAGAGAGGCAGACATCCACTCATATTAAAAAAGATAGCATTGTATATAAGTTGGTAAAATGCACATCGATTGAACATCGAGATCTCGCCAGGAACAATGCAAATGCACCTGCTCCGGCAAGGGAACATGAAAAAAATGCAGATAAATCTGTTCAGAGTTCTCTCCGCGGAGACGGCGCGAACATTTCAGAGGAACGCCGGAAGAAAGGTACAGCCAAGACAACGAGGAGGCTGCCGCTACTAGATGACTTAGAGGAATTTTCGCCTCCTCTTAAGCTTGAATAGGCTCAGGCCCTGCCTGTGACACCTGCCCCTGATACTGACGCACGTTCTTAGAGTCATCGTCAAGGCATTTACTCTGGAAGACTTCGAATGAGAGAACGAACGCTCAAAATTCATAAGAACTGTTCTACATCCTCACATCCATTGTCAAAGCAACCGCGGCCTTCCTCCCACCTTCCTCCAGGGTGTCGAGAAAAGCCACCTTAACTCTCCTTCATTTTATTTCTCCTCAGATCGAACTTGTGCAGGAGTGCCTATCAACATGCTGAAGGCACGGTATACAGCTATCACACTACAATGGAATATTAGCAGTCTTCAACGTGGAATCTGAGACTTCCGACACATTATGTATAAAAGCTTGCCTGCATTGTGCGTTCCCAGCCCTCAAGTACAGGCACGCAAGTACTTTTGAGTTTCCTTAGAAATAATGGTCTCAATAGCACACCTTAGTGACGCTTTGAGTGTTGTATGTGTTGTGAACGGTGCATACCGTTTCATTTTTTATCATTCCCATGTCGAGTAGCATGCTATCCTTGCAGCCATGCAGACCTCTACAAAATTGTTTAAAGAGCCTCTTTTCGTTTCCATTGGCGCATTTTATTTTCTCGCATGAAAAAGAAATTAGTTAACAAAATGGGACGAAGAACACTGGACACAATCAGAGGGCAGGAACAAAAAAATTGGCGATATTGCCTTATGGGCGAAGAGTTGTTGGTCATAACCATGCTTATCTTTGGGCTCCAACTCCCGGTAGGGTGTTCTAACTGTATGCTATTGACACAGTGTGCAAGATAGCTAAGGCTCGGTAGAAGTAATGGCGCCTGAAAAGCTACCAAGGGTCTAAAATTGCTGGTGTGATTAGGAGCGCCGCTGTTGTCAAAGCAAGCGTCACATCTTGATCGTGCACTAGATTTAAGTGACGCGAAACTGCCGGCGTTAGGCAGTAGTCAGAGAGTGTTTAGGCAACGTTCGCTTAACGTGTAATACGCATTCTGCCCAGACTAGTTCGCACATAGAGTAGGTCAGTTGAGGCACGAGTGTGACTGTGGTATGCCTACATACAACGCTTATTCCAGGAACGTGAGGCACAACTTACCCTTGCTCGCCACTGTGGGCGATCGCGTGTAGCGCTCACGCTGTGTGCACTTCGCTTCGCCGTTTTTTTAGCCGCACGTACACCGCTGTAGCTCGAGACCATCTGCCGTCCATGCGCTGTCCAGTTGTAAGTCTTAAGAAACCGAACTTGGCAGATGATATACATCCGGAAATTTTAACTGTGTATTATACGTGACAGGTACCGCACAGCCTAGGCACAACGGCTACCGCTATATTTGTGGGTCTGCGTAACAAAAAACGTGGCAGAACGAATGTCACGATGAATGTAGACTAATGCGTTTAGCATTGAAGGAATGTCACCATACATCGCGTTGCAACTGTCGAACCAAGTATGCATCCGCGCTTCTTTCGCGCGCTTCTTACTGCCAATCTGCGCCATGTAGCGAAGCTGACATAAAGTCCACGTATGGCGCGGGTTTTATTTCGTCGAGCATTAGATAAATCTAAAGGATCGTCTTTGTAGAGCGTCATACACACCCAGCACTACATTATTAATTACCCAAGTTAGCATCCCAAAGGTTCATTGACGTGGTCCGCGTACCTTCTTGCATGTACACAATGACCAAAGTTAGTATTAGAGAGGTTCACGGAAGAGTACCATAGGCCAGGTGGCCCATACTTACTCCAAATGGGGTCAAAGAGGTTCGTTGAAGAACGGAGGAGGAGAGGTCGGCCTGGAGAGCTTGTCTATAAGCTGTTACTCCTCAACTGGGAAAGGGGACGTGGGAAATACAGGGAAAGGTAGGTGGCACGTGATTATGGTATGGCACAAGGAGCTGCTATATACACGTTGCCCAATACGCGGATGCGCACTGTAGACGCAATACACGCAATAGTATTGTTGTACACACAAAAAGGTATCTAGCCAATACAGTTCGCACTGTCTGCATGTCTTACAGGTACTAGAGGTCAACGTCTAAGCCAGTCTCACCTAGAAAGTGCAAGAGTGACTTTATGGCACGTTGAGCACAGTCAACACTTCTACCCGCGCCCAATTTATTTTCTTCTGAAAATCGGCGGTTGCCCAACCGGTCAACGTTAGACAAGTGTTCTTCGTTCAGCCGCATATTGAGGGTACACGCAAAGTAGGTGAGCTATTGTCTCGGGATAGTGACAGACGCTACAGAGAGGGTCCCGTGCTTGTCCAATCTTGTGAAGGTATCGGTGAGTGTACGCCACACTCTACCGTAATCAACGGATGAGTGTTTCCTGGCCTCTCCCCAACTGAAGTGGAAGCCAGAATCGTAAACTAACATCAAGTATATGGAGCCGCTCTTGCTGATGTTCGGGGTTGTTGCATTGTCGCGCCGCAAAGGTTTTGATGAAGATATAGAGGGACGTGTTCGTTTCACACCGGGAAAATGAATTTTCATAAGGTTTCCGTCAGTGTGCGCCTTTCTTGTGTCTGCGCCAGCCTGTTCAATTCCAGCTTTTCCACAATTGCTAGGAATCCACTGCAGCACGATGATATGCCCGGATTGAGACACCTCAGCAAGCGGGGACATGATATCATAAACCAGAGGACTATATGCGGTTATGTGATTCATATAATTGTGCATGAATTGCTGTGCTGGTCAGGAGTCGAGGTTTTGTTGTGGTATGCAGCGAATTCTTTCTCCAATTTCAGTCAACTCAGATGCTGTGGACGATGTTCTGTGGCCTATCTTGAACCGTGGTGCGGTCCCCGTTCGAGGTACCGTATAAGCCGCATCGAGAGAAGTCTGTGTCGCAGAACCATCTCCAAAAACATGTTTGGAATATCCATACATGTAAGCAGTGTAGGATAACGCGAAATCCTTGAGCCCAGAAAGCGGCATTTTGGACTTCTTAGTCATTCCGGGGTTAAGTCTCACCGTTGGCTTTGCCATCGTCCAGTGTGTAACTTCTGGTATGTCATGCGGTTCGCAGTCCGACGGGAATAAGTCTTGCTGCGGCAACACCACTTCTGAGTAGGCGGCAATTAACACGCCGTATGCTTGTGACGGTCGTTAGCGGACGATTCCTGTGTCTAGTCAGTAGCCTTAGATACACTCACAATCGCTCATGAATGCAGATAAACTCGAGTTGGGCACGTGCGTGTATCTGCAGCAGTGCTTCAAGCAGACGCACATCGTGGTAGTCTTAGGCAAATTCTGGGTGCGCGAGCCTGAGCACTTTCAAGTGCGCGTAGAGCAGTTGTACTTTTCTGAAAAAGTACACGCGCACTGTGCGGGATGATGCCAACAAAATGTGTCTGGTAGAGCTGCAAAAGAGATGATTTCGATGGCCATCATGATTTTCCAGACATATGTCGAATTATTTGCGTAAAGCTGTCCAGCTCTTTTCTTAATGCAAAGATGTGCTTCGACCAAGAAAAGTCACGGTCGATGATGTCGCCATGATATTGTATTGGTTTACCGAAGGTATAATCTTTCCATCAGTCATAACGGGGTAGCTGGCCATTGAACTCCGTCTAAATCCACTGGTTGCACTTTTTGTCGGTGAGAGCTGCAGTCCGCGACTGTTTAGGTATTTCGACGGGATTGACACCGCACACTGCAGCTTCGTTTGCATTTGCAAGCGTGTTAAGCTTGTGGTGTATATACGGATGTCGTCTGCGCACACAGAGACCGAGACTGTTCCTGCGAGTTCTTTGACGAGTTCAACGAGAAGCACATTAAATAAAGCTGGGCTCAGTGCCCTTTCTTGAGGCAACCCACGTTAGGTGGGATGGTTTCTTGTTTCACCGTGTAAAGCTGTCATGAATATCGTTCTCTCTTGAAGATAGCTGGATATCCACTGATTCATACGGCCACCAATGCCATGTTGTTCAAGGGCATTTAAAATTGCATCCTGTAGAACATTGCCAACAGTACCCTTGATATTGAGACAGGCAGCAGCCGTCAAGCGACGGCAAAGTTTCTCATGTACAACAGTTGGTAATAGGTCAATAACGCTCTCGATTGACGACCTACCCTTTCGGAAACCTGTCGTCGCGTCTGTATGTATATTACGCTTCTCCAATAATCGCTCCAGACGCGCCAGGACCATGCGTTCCATCGTTCTTTCTATGCAACTGCCAAGCGCCACAGGTCTGTACGAAAGCATAGCATGGGGTACATTGCCTGGTTTCAATAATTGCACAATCTTGCTTGTCTTCCAGTGTGCAGGCAAAGTTCCCGAACACCGAGAGAGATTGTATAAAGCCAGAAGCTCTCGAGGATCTTGATGGCACAAGGTAGAATAGGTAATGCCATCAGGCCCAGATGCACTAGAGCATCTCTTACAGCTTGATTGGGAGGTGCAGAAGCTAGTCCATTATTGGAGGAACTCACCTGAGTAGTGAAGCTAGCGCTGTTGTAGGTCAGGTCCGGAGAGGGGCATGCAAAAATCTTCCAAGATTTCCTTCTCACTGCGCGTCTGTATGAAAGCCAAAGCTCGGAAGGGACGTAGTTTTTGTGGAGAAGATAGTAGGGCCCTTCAAGTCAGAGCCAGCAGACCTCGACTCATCGTGATCACCACTACATCGGGGACACGTCGTCTTCTTCACGCACACAGAACTTACGTGGCCAATTTTCTGCCATTTACGGAACTGTAAAGGCCTAGGGACGTATGGGTGTACAGGATGTCTCACATGACCAACTTTTACGACTGTTGATTGAATATCTGCTTTAAAAATAAATTTTATGCACCTCAACCGTTCAGCGCGGTGTATGTCTGTGATACACTTGAGACATTTGAGGAGATTAGCGCTGGTAGATCGCCGTTATCAATACCTCTGTCCACATCGAAGATCGCACAAGCTGTGGCGCTGCCTCCATCTACGATGAATGAGCGGACAAGTATATTTCCTGGCTGAGTTACACCTTTCGAAGTGACCAGAATGGTTCGTGTAGTCACATAAACAGTAGGTATGTTTCTTGTGGGATTAATTCGGACCTCTCTCATTTGCCGTGGAGCAGGCCTCCCGAGATAGGCAGTGAGAGCTTGCCTATTGAGAGAATTGGCGTTGCCCGTAGCAGCGACGGGGATGTAGGCGATTGTGCACGCATGTTGTCAGGGAGGCTCATTGTAGTTAAGCTCACTAACGCTTGAAGTCCTGCGAAGTTTCCTCTTCAAACGGCGATTTATTGCCTGGGTATATCCGTCGTCAGATTCCATATCGTCTACGTCAGAGCAGCTCCATGACCTAGGCAGAGTCACGTTCTGGTGATCGGGTGCAGCAGACTGACTTGAAGCTTGGAGGCCAGTCTACAACGTTGGTGACAGAGTGAGCAGAACGGCCGCCATTGCTTTTGATGCCGTACCCGCCACGGGTACGTCGGTACGCACTAAGTTAGCTGAAAAACCACAGTGAAGCGGGAATAGCTGCTGATCCAGAGCTCGTCTTCTTCGTCCTCTGACCGTAATAGAAGTAGAACTGAAGCGATCTAGCGACACTCTGCATTACCACCACCGAGAAACGTCATTTATGGGGCGTATGGAGCTGGGCTCCTGCCTCAGGTTTTGCTCATGACACGACGCGCCATCTAGCGCCGTTACCGCGAACTGCCTGTTTGCACTGACAAAGTTGCTTTAATATATATATATATATATATAGCGCTCGTTTAATTACGTCCAGCACCAGAGATTGCCTCAACGGTCGGGGACGCCAGGTACTGCCTGTCGGTCCCTGCGTGGGAGACGCCACTGCGCGCTGACGTGCGTCCTGCAGGACTTTCATGAAAGTTTTTCCAATCAAGAGCAACGCATACCAAGTGGTATATAGCTGGTGGCCCGGGTTTTCGTCGAGGAGGTGCGTGGAAGAAGGGCACATAGGTTGTGGCACAAACAGTGTCGCATATCCAGTGACCCGAGTGCGCGTCTGACAGATTCATTAAACAGCGGCCCATAACCGTTGATACAAGTTGGTCCGGTGGTTGGTTTAGAACAGTGTTTTGTCAAAACAGCTGCCCACTATTTCGTTAAATCATGGCCTACCCAGTGATACAAGCGTCCATTAAAATGATTACAGACACATTCCGGCTGAGAGATGGACAGAGAAAAAGTGCCTTAAAAGCTTCACGGAGTTTTCAAAGAACGCGGTGCGCAATTAAATACTGTTACAATCGAACACAGAAATTGGGTTGCGGCATCTCAGTGCAGTCGAAATAATAGCTGTGGAGCGCTTTACAGCACCTCTTATGTCGAATTCCTACAAAAGCGACATTTCAAATCAGAGAGTAAAGATTTTAAGCAGAAAGTTTATGCAGGCTTAGTTGAATCCATGTGCAATTTGATGAAGATTGTTTTCGAATTATTAAGGCAGCCTATTTCGCACAGAAAAAACTGGGACGCGTTGAGACTTATGGCAAGGATGGATTGCTTTCATGGCTGTGGTGTGATGAAGTTTCGCAAAAACCTGTGCCAGTAGAGGTAACGTTCCCACTATGATAGGAATGCAGATTTTCATTTGTGAACATAAGTTTCCGAACATTTTTTCAAATAATTGTATGAATATGAGAGAAAGAGAGATTTCCAGAAAGGCAGATAGCTCGCACTTGTCTATATTTTTTGTCGCGCCTGTGACGAAGAAGAAAGGGTCGCGAGAAAGAAAATATGGTTATAAGGTGTGTATATACAAGTTCACCACGTTGTGGCGGTTGAAATCCTCATTAGAGTTAATAAGTTCACCTTCATTGATCTCCACTGGGCCAATTTATTTACGGCAATGTAACTTTAACTAGTTTCGCAATTCTTATTTAGCCAGAAATAATCGTCATTTACGTTGAGTAACTTGATCGTAAGTAAGGTCAATTAGGCTTCCTTACCCTTAATTAGTATTAAGCACTTTTATGTAGGCCTCATTCCTTTAATCGTGATGAATGCTACTCACAAATAAGTCATGTTGTTCCCCTTAATTAATCCTCATTAGGTTTAATCAATCTGTGTTCACCAGTAAAAATTCGGCCCAAGACATTTTTCGTACATTTAGTACCTAATATTGACTGGGCTTAAATATTTCTACCTTATTATGCTTCATTAGCCATTTTTTTATTCTAAGTTTATCTTCATTCACGCACAGGTAACTATTAGCAATTAGAAGTGATTATGAATTCATTATTCTCCACTAGGGTTTCCTACCCTTCACTTGTCATGAGGAGTTACTTTCGTTTACATAATTTTATCACCAATAATGTTATTATTCTTTTATTAAGCTTCATTATTCATAATAGTCCTTTAACACCGACCATATATAGCCATAATCATAAATCTCAGTAGTCACACATAAGCGCAAGGCATTGTCATATGCACCCCTATAGGACCGCATGAATACCTATGGAGCGCATCGCCTCACACGTGACCGACAGATGGACAGACGGGTAGAAGGAATGCTTTCCGAGAAAGTCACCCTAAAATTATAACGGATTAGAATGCCTGATGAACTCTTCTGATGGCAGCAGTCCTGGCGTACACCGAGCATCTTCCGTAGCTCGTTTGAAGCAAACCTCGTCGTCATCACGACTACAATACCGACGACGCTACATTCACCGCGACATAGTGGAAAGCATTAAAAACACTGTATTCTGCTTGAAAGAGTCAACGTCTCTCAACTTTATGTAAGTGCAGGAATCCTGACTGCGTTTGCGTAAATGTTAACGTACATTGGAACTTCGCAGGTGCTGCAGATCGAATGGAGCGCTACTCACTGAAAAGTCATCTTAACCTGATACTTTGAACAAAAATCTTGTGTCTAAAGCACATCCAAAGGGACCATTTGTCGTACCTTTCCTCTCATTCTCATCTTATATGCAATATAAGAAACAAGAAAGTCGAAATGGGGACGCTTTACTAATAGCAATAGATAAGAAAGACAAATGGTGGCTAGCTAGCGCAGCGTAATGAACATGAAATATGGGGTGTGACAGTACAGGTTGTTACAAATCAAATAATGTGCAGAATACGCTCTGTTCGGCAGTTGCAGTTTTCAAGCCAGTGACTTAAGAGTGACACATCAAAACTCATCCGGCTATAAAACCAGCTGCCTTTCGCTACCATACTTCGCTTCATCGATAGAAGGCCACAGACGCAAACATGTCTCGCCTAGAAAGGTTCACACAAATAACATCGAAACATCGCCCCTGAAATGAGTCCTGCTTCGAGAAACTTATGTTACCGAAGGCAAAGAGTCATCAGTTTGGAGGTGGAGGACAGAATCGTTACACTTATTCTCGTTACAGCGGCGTCTGCAAAAACTGGCTTCCAGGGGCTTTTAAAAAATGTCACTCTTAAATTATCTTATACTAGCCGATAAGTTTGCCGCTGTTGGGCATTTCGCGTTCCAGTATGGAATATTTCATAGGAGGCGGTGCCATGCCCGTTGTGCGCACGTATTTTATTTGTGTCACAGTGCTCGATAGAATTGCTGCTCATTTATCCCTTCTTAATCATAGCCCCCACACCATGTGAGACAGCCTTGGACAAACCCTGTTGAAGTGCCCAGACAATAATTTTCTGAATGATGTTCGCCAGGAAATACTCTTCACTTTCAGGATTAAGGTTTGACTCCAGCGTTGTGAGAACCTTCAAAGATTCCACGACTGATTCCTCTTCCTCGGTGGTCAGTGGGGATTGGTTGGCCATGAGGAGCTTGTCAAGGACCTCGTAGCTTTTCTTGAGCGCTGAAAGGTTGTGCGCTGCGGAAATCAAGACGAAAGATTTCCTTTAACCTTTCGCTGGGAGTTCTGCATTTTGTGTGATATAGGTAGCTTAATGTTGGGCTATTAGAAGAGATACGCCGAAAATAAAAATTCTCTCCAGCTACAACTTCCTGAAAAATTGCAGAACACGCAGTATTGTGAACGACACCGACAGCGAACAGCCTATTTGCAAATATTTCTAGGTTGGCATAAAAAATAAATGTCCTTTTTTAGAACTGCTTTTTCTTGGTTTATATGTGAATCCAATAAGAGCTCAAAAAACAAAATCGAAGACAGACATTACACAAGAAGCCAGCTATATATGTCAGTAAAATAGAGTGTTGAGGATAGGCTTTATGCAAACCGAACCTACTTGGGGCACAGGTTCTTTTCAGAGATCTCACTGATCCAAATGTGTATGATCAAGGACTTTGTGTTTCATTTTCCGCAGTTTCCGAAACGAAGAGGTCGATCGTTTCTGAAATATATAATTGATCGAGCGTTATGGAAAGAGATCATTATGAGTCTCAGGAGGCCTTCTTTGCTCTAGATCTATTGCTATTTGTATACGTCGGCTAAGGCTTGAGCTCTTCAGTATAGGAAACCTGATTCAACAAAACAAGCCGATACATCCTACATGCATCAGCTCCCATAGCTGCTCGTGATAAATTGAAAAGTTCGTGACCGTGGTCAAGTGCACTTTTAGCGTTTCACTTCTAATCGGCTGCTTCTGGCAAGGCCTCTAGTTCTAGCAAGCGTTAAATGTGAGTTTAATAAATACAATTAACTGTTTACGAATCCTGTGCTTTTGCGTGACAATTAAAGCCACGATCCGATTCTGAGGCATGTCGTAGTTAAGGGCTTCGGATTGATTTGCACCACAGGGGTTTCTTTAACGTGCATGCGAAGCATCGGTTCCGAGCATTTTTCTGCATTCCTGCCCTATCGGAAAACGACCTCAAGGTCAACAGCGTGAACCCGTATCCGTGGGGCAACCTAGGCGCGAAAACATGACAAGAAATGCATATTAGCGTAAGAACTGTGTGGTAGAGTTCACATTGTATAATACTATGAACCGTGTGAGCCTCGGCATCTAAGGTAGAGGCAGCACCACTGTTTTACGGAGCTCAGCTTTCAGCCATTAGAGGGCTTTTCAATAGGTTCGAGCAGTAGAATAAGACTAGGGAACTAAGCACATAAAAACTTAGCACCCTTACAGGTGTGTATAGACTGGCTAAGCTAACGGGCTATCACTCGTGCTGTATTATTAAACATTCGATAATTGATGAGCAAATGAAGTGTTTTCGGTGACTTTTTGTTGTAAAGACAGTTGAAGAAAGCTTCGACGACAACCGCATGAAATAACCTTTAACGGTAATCACGGCTAAACTCTCACTGCCTATATTTCGTTGCACAGCAGCTTTTCATAAACCTTAGACATTCTTCCACTACGGGTCTTCCCATCACAGGCGTAATTCGAGCTTGCAGTCGTGTGCAAGAATTTTTATAGCGTCGAATGTGAGGGTGTTTGAAATTTAGAAACTACGTGCCCTGCTGAGAATCACGTCTAGAAAATATCAAACCACAGCACACTACGAAGTTACCTTCTCAAGGCTTCGACAGACTACACGACAATGGCAATCACTGCCACACTCTCGCTGCCGATATTTCGTTGCACAGCAGGTTTTCATAAGCCTAAGGCATTTTGCAACTACGGGTCTTCCCACCGCAGACGTGATTCAAGCTTGCCGTCGCTTGTCAGAATTTTGATAGCCTTGGATGTGAAGGTGTTTGTCAACGGACAAGCGTGCCCTCCTAGGGGCTTTAAAATTATGAAACTAATTCTCGTGCCGACAGTCACGTCTAGAAACTATCAAACCATAGCACAGTATGAGGAGGAGAAGAAACTTTATTAAAGAATAGTCCGGCAGTTCTTGCTGTGGTGGCCTCAGGTGACGGCTCGAAGACCTTGGACTCGAGCGGCATCTTCGGCTCGCCGGACGGCCCAGAGCTGGTCTGCAAGCTCTGAACTTTTCATAGCCGCCTCCCAGCGGCGGCGACCCCTACGGAGAAGGTCCCAGGCGATCCCCGCATCCGGGGCGGCGTCGGGAAGGAGCGAGCTCGAGCCTTCTCCTACTCTGGCAACGGCCGCGATTAAGGACGCGTCGCGAACGAAGCTGGTTTGATTACCGTTGTTGTCGGCACATTCCCAGATCATGTGCCACAGCGTTTCTCTTTGTCCGCATGTTTTACATGCGTCTGTTAGATATAAACGCGGATAGCAGTGGTGTAAGATAGCGAGGCTAGGTTAGGTGTGTGTCTGGAGCAAGCGTAAAGTTACGGCCTCGTTCGTGTTCAATTTATCGTGCGGTGGCGGGAATGTGCGTCTTTCGAGTCTGTCGTGTTGGGTGAGGTCTCTGAACGTGGGTAGGCGATCGCCCCACGTCCAGTGTGTTTCTTGTTGCTGTATTTCTGTTGTCGTGTCCCGATCCGGCAGATCCGATGCCCCACTCTTGGGGGCGGAGGTGGCCACATAATCAGCGGCGGCTCGGCTTGTGAGACCTCGAGCCGTGGCGTGGGCCGCCTTGTTGCCCGCGAGCTGAACATTGGTGTGTGCCGCGGTCCAGAGGAGGAAGACCGTAGAATTTTGCAGTTGCGAGGGCGATGACGAGTCACCGTCATCGGAGTATTGGAGTATGCGGAGTATGCGGAGTATACTTGGAGTATGCGCAGTATGCGGGCCGCTTCCCGGTAGACACAACCGCGCGCGAAGCCGCGGATTGCCGCCTGCGAGTCGCTGATCACAATCGCAGCGTTCAGCACGGCGACGAGTGCTAGGGCTATCGCGGCTTCTTCGGCCGCCTCTGTGTGTCCCGTGGTCACCGTGGCGCTCGCGAGGCACTTACCCGAGCGGTCTACAACCGCTATCGCGTGTGCGCTTCTCCCTCCTCCATATCGCGCCGAGTCTACGTACACCACCTCGTTGCTGTTACCAAACTTCTTCTGAAGGTCGCTTGCTCGTTTGTTGCGTCTCCCGGCGTGGCGCGTCGGGTGCATGTTCTTGGGAAGCGGCGGGATGATCAGGCGGTCGCGAACAGAGGCGGGAACCGCCGTGTGGTACGCGATGCTGAGCGACTCGAAGATGCATCGACCTGCCTTTGACCTCGGTAATCGTTCGTATTGCGCAACGTCGTGCGCCTTGATTAACTCGTTAAGGGGGTTGGGAACTCCGAGCTCTAGAAACTTGTCGGTGCTCGCGTTGAGTGGAACGCCGACCGCCCTCTTGAAAGCCTTTCGGATCATGCATTCGACTTTGTTTTTTTCGGACCGGATCCATCTCAGGTAGGGGGCAACATACGTTATGCGCCTTATCGCGTACGCCTGCACGAGACGGATCGCGCACTCTTCATGCATAACATTGCGTCTATTCGTGATGCGACGCAAGAGTCGGATCGTGTCATCTACCGAACGATGAAGTATTCGCACCGTCTCTCCGTTATGGCCATTTGCCTGCAGGTGTAACCCTAGGATTCTAATTTTCTCTACGTGCGGTACGGGAGTACCATCTGCCAATGTAATGGAAATTTTGAAATATTCCCGTTCCTCTTCGCGCAGGGCTTTACGACCTCTCCTTGTGAGTTTGTAGAGTAAGAGTTCGGACTTGGTAGCCGAGCACTCGAGGCCCGTTCCACGCAACTAATGAACCGCATCTACTCCTGCCTGTAGCGCAGCACAGTATGAACTTTCCTTCTCAAACTCGTGCTTTCTTCCTCTTCAGTAGGAGCTCCGCTTCCTGCCCCAGAATTGTTATCATGTGCGTTGACACCTCTACGTCACACGTAATACTTCCAATGTCCGACTACGTCAAGTAACTTCAGTACCTCATCTAATGCGAGCGTCTGAAGACGCCACTGCAAGTGCGCCACATGTAAAAAAAAAGTTACAGGGATGAAAAAAGAATGCAGGCGGAAATCGTGACCTAAACTTAATTCGGTCCCCCGTCTCCGGCAGCGCAAAGCACGAACGAAAATTCTCTCACAGACGCTAAGGGAGGCGAAGGAATGGAACGTTTCTGTTTGTAGTGAGGCCCGCTTCCTTCCAGCTTATCGTTACGACATTTCAATTTGTTCCATCTGCTGTAATATTGAGCTATTACAAAAATCTCTCGACCTAAAGTGCTCCCTGTAGACGGTGATTCACAACCTTCGCTGTGTATTCCAAACTTCCCTTGGGGACTTGTTGCGATCCTTTAAAACTTCCGATTTCGTTTCACGAGAGTTGTCTTGAGTGTGTGGCGTCGAAAAAAATGAACAAAAAATTACCTGAAACGTAACAGGCAAGTTTCTAAATCCCCTTCTTTGAGTCAATTTAGCATTAGTTTTGAACGCGCGAAAAAGCAATGTTATTTTAGGCGTTTAAACATATTTAAAAGCCATTTATTGCATTGCTTACATTTCAGCACAGCCAGGCTTTTGGCCGCATCTGCGGGCTTTTTGACATGGAAAGAGAGAGCGTACGATTAGCTGACGTTTCTGCTCGCTGATGAACAGAAAAACGAAGCAGAAATTTAACTTTATTTACATTGTGGCTGCGTCTCGAAGGCGTAAGTGGCAGGACGAGAACGCAGTAGAAAAGAAAATTTTATGTAAATTATTGTGCAAAGGAAATGAAAAATAAAGGACTTATGAGCACGAAGGGTGCTTTATAGCCTTGCTTAATAACAAAAGCAAGCCTATTTGTTTTTTAAACGGTTGCTACGAAAGCCTACAAAGGCTCACTATGTTGCTACAAGGATCACACTTGTCACTGCGTCGATGTACGATGTTTGTTTGAATTATGTTTTATTTGCTTGGTCAGACACGCAAATCATTTTCCTGAGCCGCTCTTCTTGACGCCCTTCTTTAACGCTTTGTCCACTTCCATGGCTACACCAGTTGATACACTGGTGCTGATAACTGTTGCAGCTATTATCTTGAGTAACATGACAAAGAAGTACTGCTCAGTATCATTTGGGTCCAAGACGGCCGTATTAATCGTCTTCAGGGCATTCAGTATGCTCTCCCGATTTTCTGCATTGTCTCCGGACAGCTGTCCTTGCAGGAGCTTTCCAACCGTGTGCAGGACATCCCCTGCGTTCTGTGTCAGTGCTGCTTCGTCCTCTGGAATAAAAAAAAAACGAATCCTCGTAAGATAAGCTGAGTACTTCTATGTAAAACTCTTGAGAAAAATGTCGCTCTAGACCAAAGCCAATAAAGGTACCTTTTTAGAAAGGAACTCCGGCAACTGAAAGTCATATGATGGTAGTTTATTGCGAATACTCCCCTGTTCAGGGAGACTAGTAACTGCGCACAATAGGCTAAAGACGGCGAAACATCCCCCCCCCCAAAAAAAAAAAAAAAGAAGAATGCTCAGGTACCAGTTTCCACCTTTGTTGTGAATTTTTATCGCTCTACGTCCTAGGCACGCTCTGATTCACAATTTCCAAAAAAGGTATGGAACTCCGCTTCTCTCTATGCGAAGCAGCATGGACATCACGCCCACAATGTTTGTATTGTGCGGTAGATCTAGCTTTTCTCAAAATACTTTTTTTCATCCAGTTGCTAACCGCCTGCGTGACACTGAATTGCAACTCAACGCAACTGCGTTTTTGTAGAATCATTGTCATGGCAGGAACTACATATTACTACTAGTGGAAGTTCTAGAAGGAGCAAAACTTTTCTTTTTTCTATAGTTTTTACGAGATCATTTTCTTGCTAATCTACACCCAGCTTAGTGTGTCTGTGTGCTGTCGATATGATGAACGCCTGAAAAAACATAACCAACTAAAGCCTAAGTAAAATCTACCGCGTATATTTTGCCGACTCTTGGTACCAGATGACCTTTACGCACTGTAAATGCGTGTACAAGGGTTGATGAGTTTAACTTTATTTTTTGAAATGCTACGATGGCGTTCATCATAAAGTACGCTGGGCCTTTATGGGAACAGAACATGATGCAGGTCGTCGAATGTATAAGATATACTTTGTAGCGTCCTAAAACAAAAGGGCTTTCTGTGTAGTGTCAAACGAAACCTTACGCAAGATAGCATAACCTTCTGCTGGCAAACTTAGCTTTTTTTAGGAAGGCGGATTTACTATTCAGCTGTACAACACGACTTCATCGAGCAACTCGGCAAGGTCTTGATTTGTGTTTTAGAGGCGCGCGCGATGCAAATATATTATTGGTACAAATCTAGTCTTTATATTTTTTGACGAATGCAGCCTTCGTTAGAATATTCATCATTTGTTTCAATGGTAGTAGAAATATTCAACAGACTGGTGGCGATTCGGTTCTTGCATTACAATCCTGTTGAATGACTTGCAGGGGAACATTTTGTTTGCCATTTTGTCACCTTTCAAGATATGCGGTCCCTCTCTAGTTCCTCAATCTGAGATTTCCTACATTTATTGCATAATTCATCTCAATTGGCAGAGGAATATCTATCGTATTTGTTGTTTTCTGTTTCCTCCCACCCATTTTTCAACTTCTAATAAACTTATGCATGAATATGTCTTCTCAATTATCGTCATAAAATATGGAAATAGTTTATTTATTTATCTTAACTACCAGCAACGCTGGTCGCTACTTTATTGACTTTATCTTTATCTTTATTGGCAGCAAGAAAGGAACCAGGCGGAATATTATTAATGTTTATATAATTCCTAATAGTGTCGTTACTTTCAACCATCTGTAACGTTTTTGCGGTCACCATAAATATATTTTTACAAAATAGGGGTAAAAAAACACATCGTATTTGCTTTGAGATCAAGAGTGCTCCTCCACCATACATTAGGCCCAGCATACTCAAGAGAGTACACGTGCATTATTTCTCTTGCGAGGCTATGCATTCATGGTTCACGACAATATTTTCTAAAACTACAGCACTAACGTAAGCTTCAAGACGCATATGCTATGCTTGACAAAAAATAAACAAGGTATATGCGTAGCGGCACCTGCGATATTTAGCACATCTCTATGTTTGGCAATGAATAGATCAAGTAAATCATACGTCAGTCAAGAAAACAACAATGTGGTGGTCTTGGCAAGACAATTCTTAGCAATCTGGCATATTAAGTAACCAGGTGCTTTTTTTTTAGTTACTCACTACTTGAAGTCGTACTGCACTTTCAAAAGCACGCTGGGCGTATATGGGTTGCAAAAAAATGTACCCCATAAGCGGAATCAAAATCATGCCTGCATAATGTAGGCGACAACCCATGTGCTCCCCCACGCTGACAGTTACGAAGATGGTGGCCGAATTACCAAAAAGCAGAGCCATTTTCGGGCTATCAGTATTTTGTTACGTTCGGGGACAGTAAAACAAAGGAACTTACTAAGATCTTTATACAAGAGCAGCGCAGTCAGAAACCAAGATGCAAACCTGCTCGTGCCAAACACAGATGCTCGTCTTCATCTTCCTTTGCGCCATGTCTCATATAGGCGCCTGTTGCATCGCGACACAATTCTCGGCGGCAAAAGCACCATCGCTGTCCCGTTAGATATGTGTGGCAAGCTGAGAGTTGTAGGGCATGAGCCTGGCGACGTGGACGATATCATTGCTGGTCGAAGCGAAGGATGTTGCGAGGATGGCCGGAATGATTTTGTAGATGACATCAGTGACTTGACGAACCACGCGATATGGGTTTTTCTAACACAACAGGAGTTTCTCGAAAAGCCATAATCAACGGGAATACCGTCCAATTGAGCATTAGGGTGCCCGGTGAAACGTGCCCGTCACGGTGACAGAAATCGTAGCAACACTTCTGGTCCACATGTGACACTGATGCACGAGCGAGCGCAGGTTGTCGAGCGTGGTCAGCCGAGCGATAGCATTACACACATGTTCACTGGTCGAGCTAGTTGTCGATAGTATAAAAATGTCGACCGGAAGCGTGCATTCACAGCCATACAGGAGGTAGAACGGGGAATAGGGGTGCGGTTCAATCGCTTGATCAGACCGTTGGTTTGTGGAAGGCAGGAGGTAGTAAGCTGATACTGGATAGAGAAGCCGTACGTGATGGCATCAATCACTTTGGACAAGAGGGTACGGCCTCGGTAGGTGAGCATTGGACGCGGAGCTACAAGGGCAAAAATAGCGTTGTGTAGCAGTAAATCTGCTCCATCGGTAGCGCAGCTGGCTGGGAGAGCCCGAGTATTGGCGTATCTGGTCACCGCGTCACCAGCGACGCCAACCCACCTTGATAGCCGACGCAGATGCCTGGAAACGAATCCATCAAGTCCAAGCTGACATGACCGAATGACTCTGCCGGCAAGACAAGTGTGAAGCGGGGATGGCTTTCGGCGCTGAGGGCATGGCTCACAAGCTGCGACGTGGCGTCGCACAAACGTGAAAGACCGGGCCAGGAGTGACGGCGTGCTTTGCCGCGTGTTTTAGTCACACCGAGATGGCCAGCGGTGGGCGTGTCGTGAAGATCTTTTTGAACGGTCGCACAGACGTGCTTTGGGATGACAAGGAGGAGATAGGGAATTGCGGGATGAACATTGCGACGGTACACAGCACCATCCCGGAGAACAAGGAGACGCAAGGAAGCGTCGACGGCCGCATATTCAAAAGGTTCGACGAGTCAGACATCGCGGCGTTGTTCATCGGCAATACGTAGGAGCTTTGACACGGAGTAAACACTAACGCAGTCTAGATGTCAGCTACGTCAGGGCTGTAGACGGGGCATCGCGACAAACTATCCGCGTCTTGGTGCAGGCGTCGGGACGGCTAAATCACAGAAAACTCTTTGAGCCTCAAAGCCCAACGACCAATACTGCCCGTGAGATCCTTGAAGGGGAAAGCCAGCAGAGAGCTTGGTTGTCGGTTACTACGGAAGAAGGACGGCCCTAAGGGTAAGGACAAAACTTGCAATTTCCCACACAACAGCAAAGCATTCCGGTTCGGTAATAGAATAGCTGCGCTCTAGTGGTGAGAGGACGCGGCTGGCGTAAGCGATAACGCGATCTTGGCCGCACTGACGCTGGGCTTGGACACCGCTGACACAGTGACCACTGGCGTTCGCACTCAATTCGGTTCGAGCATTATGGTCGAAGTGGGCGAGAATTGGTAGTGAGATCAAATGCGTGATGAGATGAGAGGCGGCAGATTCCGGATGTTCCCATAAGAACGGTACACATTTTTTCAAAAGGTCCGTAAGAGGTCGAGCAATAGCGGCAGAACGTTGTATAAGGCGGCTGAAGTAAGAACATAGCCCAACAAAACTGCGAATTTCTGTCGCTAATTTCGGGACCGGAAAGTCTCGAACGGCGCGAATTTTGTCTGTATGACGTTGTGCTTCGGAAGCGTCGACAAGGTGGCCCAAAAGCGTAATTTGTCGGCGCCCGAAACAGCATTTCAGCGAGTTAAGCCGTAATCTGGCCTTACAAAAAAGGTCAAGTATGGTTCAGAGACGTTCAATGTGTTAAATGTTGATGAAAAGACCACAACGTCGTCAAGGTAACACAGGCGTGTGCAGCATTTGACACCCTGAATTCAGGAGTCCATCATTCGCTGAAAAGTGGCTGCCGCATTACACAATTCAAAAGCAATCATATTGGAATATACCATCGGGTGTTGTAAATGCGGTCTTTTCTGTCCATATCGTAGACGACAATCTGCCAATATCCATATGTAAGGTTAATAGAGGAGAAGAAGCTGGCACCGTAGAGGTAGTCAAATGCGTCGTCAATTCATTGTAGCAGGTATACATCTTTCTTAGTCACTTTGTTAAGATGGTGATAATTCATACAGATGCGCCATGCCCCGTCTTCCTTAACCAGCACTACCGGTGACGCCCACGGACTCGAAGACGGCTCAGTAATGTTTTTTTGTGTCAACCTCAGCTTGAATTACCTGGCTTTCCGATAGAAATATACGATGCCCCCTACATTGAATATGCGCGGCATCGCCAGTATTAATATGATGTTTGACAGCAAGCCTCCGGCCTAAGGGGGGATAATGGAACTCGGAAACCTCCCTGTAGGAAGACAAACATGGTAGTCACCTTCAGCTTGGTAAAGAAAGAGGTCCGTCGGGATCACTTTCTCATTCGTGCGAGTGGCAGAACCTGTAGACCTGGTAGGCTCAGACGAAGCGTCGGGTGAGAAATCAGCCACCTAATGGCGATCGAAAGACTCAAGTTGGGCGAAGCAAATTACTTGAGGCAAAATTTGCTTCTTTGGACCGAAATTAACTACATGAATGCAAGCCGGTTGGCCGTGATAGTCGAAGCGTGTAAGGTACGGTGACATCATACTGCGCTGAAATGTCGGGTAGCGGAGTGGTGGATACTCTTTATCAAGGAAAAGGCTGGGAAGACGAAAGAACGATATCTGATATATATAGCTGCTGGACGTAACATCACAAATATCCTAAGGAATATACAGTTCTAGGTGGAGGGGGCTGGCGGAGCAGTGAATAAGAGCTCCATGCGCCGACAGAAAATCAAGGCTGAGAATGAGGTCATATGGGAAATGAGAAATCACGGTAAAGAGGACAGCAGCGTGATGGAAGCAGTGCTTACGCGGGCTTTACACCTTCCGACGAGAAAAACAGTAACGCCTTCAGCATCGCACACGATGCGTGTGGTTGCAGGAATATGAAGCTTTCTATTTCATTATCGAAAGGCAGCACTCATATGGAGAAGTGGACAGCTGTGTCAATCAGCTCAGTTACAGCAATGATTTCAAGGCCGGCTTAAGAAGGTTCTGGCTCATGGGCAAACCAATCAGAGGATTTGCCGGCTAGGTAGACAGAGCAGCTCTAGCTCCAGAAGGTGCAGTGCCAGTTTTCCGGCCGGGTGTTGGGGGAATGAACGGCGACGAGAAGCGACGGAGCTGAGGCGCACGAGACTGACGAATTTGGAGTGACGGTGATCGGCCGTAGCAAATATTCGGAGCAAGGACGTCAGTTAAAGTACCATCCTGGCAAGAAGCATAGGAATCAGAAGGTACAGAGTTACGTAAAGAGGCACTCGCGTATTTCCAAAAGGAGTTGGCCATCAGTTGGTATTGAGACGAGCGATGTGGCCAATGCGGCAGCAGTGGAGACAGGTGGACTTGTCATCAGAGATGCGCCATTCAGACGAGTTGCGGGATATGGCGGGAAGGTATTGTCAGGGACGAGGAGAGCTGCGAGAGAAGGGCTGCACCCTGGCTACATGGGTCAACGAGAGCGCGGCGTTGAGATAATGTTCAAATTCGTGCCGGACGATAGCCTGGTTCATAGCAATCGTGGCTGGTGATAGATCCGTGGGAGTCGCGGAGGAGGATGGCGAATAGACCACCTCGAGTTAGCGGCGAACGACGCGGATTACGTCGTCACATCGGGCTGGCTATTGGAGATGGTCCTAACAAATCGACGTCGCCGCGGTATTTGACAGGCGCACGAATTGGGATGTGATAAGTCGGCCCTTAGCTTGCTCCAAACAGTTAAATTTCTTGACGAAGGCGTCGAGAGTCGAAACGTTGCCGAAAAGCAGCAAGTTGAACGCGTCTTCTGCGATGCCCTTTAATATAGGGGCCACTTTGCCCGTTTGGACATCTTGTCTAAACATTATCTTTGTCTTCTGCAAATTAATCCTCAACCACACTCTTACACTCTCTATGTAAGGGCGCTCAATCATTTGTTGTAATTCATCGCCAGTGTTGCTGAAAAGGACTCTGCCATCAGCAATCGAAGGTTGCTGAGATATTCACCGTTGATCATTACTGCTAAGCCTTCCAAGTTTAGCAGCTCGAGTACTTCTTCCAAGCATGCTGCGAACAGCACTGCAGAGATTGTTCTCCTTGTCTGACCCCTTTCTTTATTAGGTTACTTCCTATTTTCCATGTGGAGGATTAAAATAGCTGTGGAATCTCTCTAGATGTGTTTCAAGATATTTACGTAAGCGCCCAGTACTCCTTGATTACATAATGTCTCTATGACTACTGGTATCTCTACTGAATCAAATGCCTTTTCGTAATCTATCAAAGCCATATAGCGAGACTGATTGCACGCTGCGGATTTCTCGATTAGCTGGTTGATGACATGGATGTGATCCATTGTAGAGTATCCCTTCCTGAAGCCAGCCTGTTCCCTTGGTTGACTTGATTGCCCTTATTCCCTTGATTGCCATTATTCTATTGGATATTGGTGAATATTATGTATTATACTTCAACCTAAAGGGCCTATACTTTTTCAATTCTTTAACGTCTCACTTTTTGTCGATTACTAAAATGTTGGCATTTTTCCAGTTCTCTCGCACCTTTGAAGTCAATAGACAGTTCCTATAAGGGGCCGCTAGTTTTTCAGGCATTATGTATGCTCCATCTTTGATTAAATCGACTGGTAGTTCATCTTCTCCTGCCGCTTTTCCCCGTTTCATGTCTTGCAAGGCCCTTCTAACTTCACCGCTAGTTATAGAAGCAGCTTCCTAATCCGCTCATTACTACTTCGAATGGAGGTATCGCGGCTGTTCTGGGAACTCCTCATGTCAGTATAAAATTCTTCCTCTACGTTTACTATATCTTTGATGTTGCTGATGATATTACCCTGCTTATCTTTTAGTGCGTAGATCTGGGTTTCTGTTATGGCAAGTTTCCTTCGCAACTATTTCATGCTGCATCTCTTTTTTGCCACTGCCTCAGTTTTCCTCACGTTATAATTGCAAAAGTCCCTTATTTTCTATAATTGCAAAAGTCCCTTGAGTTAGACACTTTCATTCTCTGAGGTTTCTTTATTAGAGCCTTTGTTAGTTGAGAGAGATTGCCTACAGGTTGCCATGGTGCCTTACCTCCAACTGGAATTGCTGCTTTAGAAGCCAGCCGTTAAGGTTTCATTATTTACCTCTATGCCATCTTCATTTCTCTGTTTTAAGGCGTCATATTTGTTTGCAAGTACCAGCCTGAATTGGTCTGCGTTTACCCTTACTGCGTCTAGGTTAGCCTGTTTCTTCTTGACGAATTTTACTTTTTTTCTCTTCAAATTGAGGTGAATCCTAGATCTGGCTAACCTATGATTACTGCACTTTATCCTACCAAACGCTGCTAGGTCCAGCACTGTGCTGGGATCAGCAGAAAGTAAGAAATCCATCTCATTTGTTGTTTCACCATTAGGGCTTTTCCACGGCCACATTTCTTCCAACGCTTCCTAAGAGGGTGTTAATTATTCGCAGCTTATTTCTTTCCGCGAATTCTAGCAACATTTCTCCTCGAGTGTTCCTAGAATCGACGCTGTAATTGCCAATTACTTGTCCACCAGCCTGCTTTTCACCAACTTGTGCATTGAAGTCGCGCATGACTACATTTTACTGAGCTTGCACTTTTCTCATTGCTAATTCAACGTCTTCATTAAACTTATCTATTTCATCATCATCATAACTGGAGATTGGAGCGTAAGCTTGTACTACCTTTTATCAATACCGCTTGTTAAGTTTTATTACGACTACTGCTACCCTCTCGCACGGCGCACCCCTCTACTACCGATACATATTTATGTGCTAAATAACAATGCTCTTAGCACTTACCCTTCCTTAGAGCATCACGTTGTGCATCAATGACGGGGCGCCTAAATAGAAAATTTTGTCAGGTACCGTAAATAAGATATGAACATTGCTATATTGCAGGTAAATTGCTTGCCATACTTACAATGTTGCCGTATCTTCGACGCAAATTTTGCGTACAGATAGATATGAACGGGCATGGAAGAAACAAAAGAATAGGATTACATATGTGTCACTTCCGTGAAAAAGTACACATATAAGAGTGTTGCAATACAGTTTTATTGTTATTTTTAAGATAAAGTGTATGTTCTTTCCGTATTTAGGCGACAGAAGTCCCTTCACGATTTAAATGATCTCTGAAAAAGCATTGTCGATTGGTACTGGCCTTCAGTGCACTACATATATAAGACAACTTTGGCAGACGTTATCATGCTTAAAAGCAACGTTCGCCGGAGTAAAATGATGCCAAGTGATGGGAAGTGTAGGTAACATAAAAGAAACTGAGGGCTTGTATATTGTTTTTACTTTAGGGAAATAAAATCATAATTCGCGGCCCTTTGTGAACTCAAAACCATTCCAGTATTTAAAGCCAATAAGAAAGATATGCTTTTTAGTAATTAGGTATTTTTCGCGAATTGTGATGTTCACTGGTAATGCCAAACTACGAATAAAGTATTTGAAATGCATCAAAATACTCACAGGCAGATGTCGAAAGTGTTAGTAGGAGCAGCACAAGGAGGACCTTCATTGTCGATCTTCTAGAAAAACGTAAACCAGCCTGGTGTCAGCTTTGGATAACTAAATCCACCTCACGCCCATGCAGCGCCCATACAGACAAAGTTGAAAATATTCCTTCCTAAATCCCAGCAATACTATAAAAGCGTACCGCGCCTAATTTGTATCAGATATCTTTTTGTAATGCATTGGAGTGTAATATCTAATGGTAAGGAAATATAAATTCGAATCACACTACGCCATGCGAGATTGATAAAGCGAACGGGTGAGCCTTCCTCTAAACGGCACTGGCACTCGCCAAAAACTGGAGACTGAACACAGGAAAAAAAAAATGCGCTGCACCTGCGTTGACTATCCACTTCGTATGCTTGGGATGTTGATATAATGAAGCTGGCTCGCAACAGGCTTCTTTTATACTCGCCAGTGCATTCCGCTGCCACTATCAATGTCACGAATTATGGACGCAGCTGAATGGTCCACTTATCAGTTTCCCGCAACGGCGGCACATCGTCCGATATAAAACAACCTTTGTTCTTGCTGTACATGGTAAATTGATGTATACTTTTTTCTGAGTGCGAATGCTGAATGCCATTGAGATGCTGCAGTGATGCCAGCTCACATTTCAATAATACACGCGTTCGAGGGATGGAATCTGCAAAGCAGGTTTCACGGGCTACTTCGCCAGCAGCGAAAGAACGCTGAAGCCCATGAGTGGTTATCTTTAAAGGCAAAACTCTGCAACACTAAAAAAAATATGCATCGTCGGTAGCTAGAAACAGCAATTATCGTGAACGGCGTGGGCCTCCGCACAATAAATATTATCACTACCGAAGCTTTGAGACCATATATGCCGGCTTTTATAACTGCAGGTAGGTTTGTCAATTGCCGTACTAGGCGGTCGCCTACTATTTAGAGAACCGTCGCCTGTGGACGCCAAGGTGCCCTGTTTACACAGGCCGGATATTGACCTTCGAAGTAGCATCAGAGAGAGCAGCACGGCTGCGCGTAGCTAAACAATAAATCACGGCATGAAATACGCGCACATAATGTCACGTGTATGCAACCTTGTGTAATATCATTATTTACGCGCGCCCTTAATTTACTCAAATTTCGCATATGCACCGTGTTGCAAAATTTAAGGGTACGCAATACTTTCTGCAAAAAATGTTGTAAAAATAAATTTTGCCGTTAGTTCTACTTGTTGCACATCTATGAAAGTGGCGCCACCGATTATTTACATGACTGTGCAAGCTTGCGCTGCGCCAGTACCCCCAAATTCTCAATAGGGAACCTTTAGCCAGGCAGATAAGCGAGTACCGTATTCTGATAAACCCGGTGGCATGTAGTGGCTCCAGCAAAGAGGCCACGAATTTCACTATCTACGAATATGGCTAATGTCCCCGACTCGCGAGCATCTGAGGCTACGAAGTTTTGGCATTCTGTCGTAATAACGGACCTCTAAAACAAATAGATAATATATGATATTCAAGAGAGTCAATAAATTTAATTCATGTGGCCTTGCCCCTTCTCGGGCAGCTGTGTAGTGCCCCTGTGCATTGGCTCAGTCCTCGTTATTACTCCACAGTCACCCTGGCCAATCCCCTGCCACTGTGACATAAGCACTATAGAAGCCGTAAATATATCTAGCCGTATGTCTTATAACCGCAGGAGTACATTACATGTGGTTCTTCACAGTCAAGTATCTCTCCTTGCCATTCTACACTGTGGCATAGACGTGTCACAACCTCTACCCAAAGGAACTGTTAGTATTTCTGCATTGCTTGTCGAAGTGTAGATAAACGGTGCATAGCACCGATGTCTTGACAACAGCTGTCCATAAACATTAAATGAAATTACACGTTGCATTAAATGAATAAGAAGGTCAGTATTCACTTGCATAAGCAATCATCTGAGTAACCTTTATCTCGTGAAGCCATACACAACGTAAGTAATGGTAAATTGCCGAGCGAGAGTATGCGGGGACTCAGTGGCCTCCATGGACGTCGTCTGTCAGAAATATGTGAAAAGTGAAGGCTACTGAAGGAACTGTGGGAAAAGTGAAGGAACTCAGTGGGCTAACCTATGGCAAAGATACTGATTGTGGGACCTTTCGGATATATTCTCTGGATTTCTTTCTTGTTTTTTGTGCTGTATGTTGCATGTTATTGTAACTGCCTCTACTGATGTTTTGTTCAAAGGTAGCTGTGGGCCTTTGTCAAGCTGCCACTACAGAGAGCAGCTTGTACCTACAGCTTCCTTCATCCGTGTGATAATAGTAAATGATAGTTATTATTATTATTATTATTATTATTATTATTATTATTATTATTATTATTATTATTATTACTATTGCTGTTGTTGTTGTTGTTGTTTTGAGACAGTGGCAACAGTCCACAATGACCTACCGGAAAGCTGCTCGTACCTTTTTACGAATAGCTCTGAGTCGCTACTGAATAAAAGAGTGTACACATTTGCTGAAGCCTAGATCATAGGTTTCACCAAGTCCAAAGCACACTAACTAGCTCAGAAGCTTAGTTACGACGACGAATAAAGTGTCAAAAAGTACTGTGACGTTTCACTTGGTGAGCGCGGGTGACGCGCAAGCGTATCGATGCTATAGTGCACACGACGCTATCGCCCCTTGACCTACACTGTCCGATAAGAGTATCGTCGTGTAGGCGTTGAAGGCCCTTGGCCTACAACGCCTACACTGTCTGAATCGCAGATTGTATCCATGACAGGGCTCGCGCGGTAGAACGACACTGTTGTAAACATTCGCTTACTGTGTATATTACCTAGCATGCTGTCAGCGCGCACAGGCAAACATGAACAGTTTACTCTAGATAAGCGCGGATACTCACTGTCAAAACGCTGGCGTGAGGAATGGCGGCGGCTGCAGCAAGCGAAGTGACCACCGTGCTGTCTATCGCTTCAACGCAAACTGAGTGGCGCAAGCATAGCGTACGCAAAGCTACGAGCCGTCGGCCCACCTCGACTGTGCCCCCAAATCTTTCACGACAAAGCCCGTGCGCCCGCGTGCGACTGAAGTACACGATCTTCCTTCCCTCCCCTCCCCTGGTGCCATGCGCGCGACGGAATACGGCGCGCGTCCTCCCATTACAGATGCGAGATTGAGCCGCAATCGTCGGCTCACCGTCGGGTGCTTTCACTCGCAGACACAGCGCACGGTGCGTGAGGACGATGTTATTAGGCAACGAACTCTGTACGTATGCCCCGCCAAGAAGACCCGAAAACCTTTAGCAAGTGCCACAGAAGGTAAACCGTACACGCCTCCGCCTATAGGGCATACCCTAGGGTTGGGTATGGTTGGCTATAAAATAGGGTATACCCTATTCTTTCGTGACGCTTTGTCTCCTTTCTCCATTCACGCTTCGCTCAACGTTACCTACACATTCCTCTATGTGACGTCATTTAGCCGCGTACTGAGCCCTCTCTTTCGCACTTTTCCCGGTGCCTTTCCCGTTCGCTTCCTTGGCAGATTCAGACAGACACCGCAAATTTGAATAGCTTGCCCAGTTACGCAATTCATTTACCCGCTCCATCATAGCTTCACTTCATATAGATTCCAGCACGCGCGTTTGATATGGAGTTTTTTCTTTCAAATAATTGGGCGCATGTGTTCAATTACGAGGCAGGTTTCTAAATTGTCCTAAACCTACCAGGCGCAAAATTTTGGACCAGGAGGACAAGTATGATGCGCCTGTTCCGCTATACAGCAACTTATTTCTTCGTGAAGTGAACAATTTGCGGAGATATATGTCGCGATTAGGGATGGCTGAATCGGGGAAATGAGCCAAGTGTAATTAGATCGAGCCGAAGTGACAGGCAAGTGCGAAGAGCACCAGTGGCATACCCAGGGGGGCGGTGGGTTATGGGGCTTCAGCTCCCCCCCCCCCCACCCAAATTTTTGGTGCTGTCATGCTCCGCCGACCAAAACAGCCCCCGGCGACGGAAATCGTGTTAAATTTTGTCAAGGATGTCCTTTTCATGCTCGAAAAGAAATTTCAGTACCAATATCGGGAAATGAGGCTGGATTTCGCGGCAACGTCCATGCACCAGGAGTCACATATCGTAATGCAAGGGTTCCCAACCGAGCACAGTTTCAAGGGCGTTTTGATGCCGAGCGGGCTCGTCGCCGCATCTCGCGGAGGTCATGGAGTCTACGGAGCGCATGGACTTCACTTCTCGAACTTCATGGGTATAAAGTTCTGATAAACTTTTGATGCGAAACGTGCATTGACATTTCCAAAGTCGTGCTTTAGATTTTCAACTCAGGAACTTTGTGGGCTTAATAATATAATAAACATTTGACGCCAAAGGTGCATTGACTTTCCTAAAGTCATTCATAGGATCATACGGCGAGACAAGCCAAATCAACACGCTCTCAGACAAGTCGACAAAGCACGCAGCGAGGACCGATGAGCCGAACTGTTTATTTATTTATTTTTTTTATCAATTTATTTATTTATTTAAATATTTATTTATTTATTTAATATACCTTACAGGTCCCTTGACAGGGCATTCTGTAAGGGGGCTAACAAAGGTGTAAAGTGTTTCGATAAAGTGCAAACATACGTTGGTGGCGGTTCATTTATGCCGTCATGTCACAGAAAAGATTGTCAACATTTTTCTTCACCTGCGCCAAGGCATCCATGTCAATGCACTAAAGCCAGTAAAGGTAACTACGTTCTTACTTATTTTTCTACTTTGACATTTTGTAGCGAGAGCACATTGAGCCTCTTGAATTTTTATTTTATTTGTTGTCGCTACCCTCGCCGTGCCGGAACCAGCCACAGCGCTGGCGCTTTTCACGTGTTGCCCCGACCACTGCGCGGCGCACTTCCATGCGCGTTCGTTTTTCTCTGCCCGAGTGTATTTTCGCCTGGCAGAGTTTTGCACATTTTCTGGCTAGCAGACCAAAACAAAACAAAAAAAAAGACAATGCATTGACGCTCGCCGCCATCACTGCGGGGACTCGACGGTTTGCAACGCGGTCGCTTGAGCGCAACCACTCAGGGAAATTTTGGCTCGCTGGTGTAGGATACCGAACAGTATGCGTGTGGTTTCTGTTGACCAAGCATGTCACGTTTTGTTCTATATTCCTTCGGTGGCCACATTAGGTGCCCAAAGTAAGCATTACATTGTGGCCAACATGCTTTCCTTGAATTTTTTTTTTTTTTCATTTCCGTGCCCCCGCCCCACAAAACAAAAAGGCATTGTTGCGGCGCAGCAAATTGTCGCATGGTGAAAGGTAGATTTTGTTATTTCTTTTTCAAAAAGTTGTGGGCCCCGGGATTCTTCAGTCGCCGGATACCAGTATTTTATTATTGCGATAGTAATTATATGGACACTCCAGGCGCATTCCTGCCGTCGCCCTAATGTTCCGTATAAAGTCCAAGGCGATGACATCGTGACCGCACCCCGCATGCTGTATGTGCGAGGGAAAGCGTAATTTGGTGTTTGGGGGGGGGGGGGGGGGGAGGGGGGCATGGATGAGCCGACGATGGTGGCTCAAGTCTTCTGTGCGCAAGAAAGAAAAGCGAGGAGAAAGCGCACCGCCTCCTGTCGCGCGCGATACATCAAGGGGTGTGGAGGGTGAGGTGGGTTGTGATCTGTGAATCTGTGGTTGCGCAACATGTTTATTTAGCTTGCTTGACGCATTACATACAGTGACGTTTTCTTAGATAAGGAGATTTATTGCAGACTTATACGTAAGTTTAAATAACTTGTTGCAAGCTTTTGCGTATAGGTGTCATGAACTTCGTTTCCAGTGACTTTCTTTCCTTAATGAAGCTGTATTTTCGCATTTGTAGATTCCATTGTAGCCTCGCATTTATAATGTACGAGGGCGATTCAAATGTAGGTGAGCGAACCCACCCCTCGCAATAACGGTTCGGTTCATTATGTGCGAGGCATGCGCGAAGCACACAGCCATCTCTCATTTGCAAAAGTGACACGCAGGTGTGAAAATAAAGGTTCTTTAATGCTCTCAGACACCGGGTTGGACATGGTTGCGTGACAAAATTGACACTCTAAATGTTGGACAGCGTGGTGTGAGGTTTTTGACAGCTGTAAACGTTTCCGAAAAAGAAATTAGTCACCGTATGGCTGCCGTGTACGTTGAACATTGCATTTCATTGGCCACAGTGCAGCCTTAGAGGAAACGGTTCAAAGAAGGATGTGCATGTTGCAAAGACGGTGCAAGACCGAGCCAAAGCCCCCTTGCAATCACTCCCAACACAAGTGCAAAGGCTGGTTAGACAAGAACGGAGGCTAAGCATCGATGAATTGGCAGGGCGTGTGAACATCAGTCACGGTTCGGGTCACACCAAAATTCATTATCATCTCGGTTATCGGTTCTTGTGTGCGCATTGGACTTCCAGCATTTTGAACCACCACCAGAAGACGGAGAAGTTCGGTGCTGCCTTGCCTCATCTGATCCGGTATCACATTGAGGGTGACGGCATTTTGTCTGCAATTGTGGCCGGGGACGAATCGTGGTGCCGCTACTATGAGCCTGAAACACGATGGCGAAGCTTAGAGTGGAAACGTTCGAATTCACCGCCCCCAAACAAAGACAAGGCCGCCGTTTCAGCCGGAAAGGTGTTCTTGAATTATTTTTCGATCGTCAAAGGCCATTATTCACCGAATTTGCTGAACCTACCGAGGCTATGAATCGTTTCCAATTGATAGCCTTTTCCGCCGTTTGTTAGCCGTTTCCGATATCGTGAAACGTCGGATCGGCTGCGTGTCGCAATCGAGAACAAACTACTTGGAAAATTGAGGAATGGGGTTATCTTGTTCCAAGACAATGCCCGTCACCACGTGCTGACAAAACTGGCAAAGTTCAAGTGGGAAGCGCTGTAACATTCGCCATGTAGCCCAGACCTATCGTCTTCCGATTTCCACATTTTGGAGCATCTGAAAAAACAGCTCAAGAGAACCAAATTCGTGTCGGATGATGATCAGTTACAGACTTTTTGAAGCAGCAACCCCAGGAGCTTTATCAGGCGGGAATCACGTGACTCCTTAGTCAGTGGGACAAATGCCTAACGCTCATGGCGACTACTTTTAAATGAAGTACCCCGTTCGTCATATATTCGCACTGGTTCACCTTCATGTGACTCGCTCTCGTATATATGTGTCAGTGAGAAAATTGTTGAGCAACAAGAAAAACTGAGGATACAGCTTTCTGTTGCTGAATACATGATACATAAGTGTGTTTTGCCAAGCATGAAACAAGCATAAGAATACACACAAAGTGCCTCAAGCGGCCAGTCCCGCTGTATTTTTGCGTGTACTTGCAGGCTTCTTTCACGCTCGGAAAAACACTTTTATGTATCACGTATTGAGCAAAAGGAAACTGTATCGGGATGTTTTAATGTGGCAATACAATTTTCTCAATGGCACTTTTCATCAAATTATAACATTGGAGAAGTCTAATAACTAATTAATACCATTTATCTAACTAGGTGGAATGAAAAAATTGTTCGATTATTTCCAAGCGATGTCAAACAAGATTACTTTCTTCTGTCCAGCTACGTAAAATTGTCATATTTTTAAACTCTGCCTAAAGTTAGCTGGGACACCCTGTATATCTCAAGCGAACTACTTGAAGAAGGTTCGAATTTTGCTCAGAACTCCTAAAAGGATCTACATAGAGGCCAGAAGGTGGAAATCAGCTGCCAATGATACCGTATCGAAAGGCTGGTAGGCGACGGCATCATATGCTGTTAATATTAAGTTCAAGCCTGATGATTACAGATGACAAATCGAGCAAGTTCTTTGATCTCTTCTAAAACTTGAGCAATATACATAGCATCAGTGCCTACGTAGCTACAATCAGAGGGCAGTACACCTTCAAGGAGTGCCCTAACTTTGTAGTCGGAAAGCCGCACAATATAGTGTATTAGCCTCAGCAAGCAAGACGAATTATGAGGGGAATATTGTTCAGCGGAAAGCTGGAAGACAAGGTAATTGTAGCCCGTCGCGAATAAATCTCGATGGCATCAGCTACGCACTCAATACCCTTGACACGTACTGGAATGCAGTCGTAGGGGGCAATACACTCAAATTAAGCCATCAGGGATACTGTTGATGAATGGGCAACACTTTGACTTATTACCGCAGCGTGCTATCAGCCTCGAAACTGATATCTCCAGTAGCCATGCACTGTAACGCTCTACAGTGGCCTAATCGGTGCCCCCGTAGAATAGACACTTTGTGCCTTTGTGTCGCTAGTGCTGCTCATTTCCGCTGTAATTATCGTCGCTTGATCACAAGCTGACCAAGGGACAACGTTATGTCAGGCCCGCAAAAGTGAGTGAGAACATTATTCTAATTGTCCGGCGATTTGGATGGGGTGGGGTGCATAAGCACCCCAGCCTAGGTGACGACCTAGAGTACTTGGATACGGGCGGCTTCTTCGAAGTAAAAATTCATTTAAAAACCTGTTTTTGTTTTATTATCATAACTTTACTCACCTCTTGTCTTCATGTGGTGTAGCCGCCGCGAACAATAGTGGGCCCTTAAAGCAACAACGATCAGCGCATCAAACTGTTAGTGCCGTCTCTGTTTCCCTTCGCGAGGTAGATGATACTGAGACCTACATTCATATGGTGCTAGGAGTACGAGTTCTTAGTTTATGACAAGGGAAAAGGTATTGCTTTAGCCTTTGCTTTAGAGCAAGGCTGAATATTAAAGGGATTATTGAATTGGTGGGCACAAATTTCCCGCACAATTTCTATGAAAAAATGCGTAAGTCGGGAAGGTTTCTTATTAGGGTTCATAATTTGTCTATTGGTATTTGTTTATGGTAAGTGTTTTAAGGCAACCGTATTAAAAGATGATTCCTTTTTGTTTTTTAATTGTAGACCTGTCGTGTTCAGCGCTATACGCCATCAACTTCGGAGCTCGATACGTTAATTCAACACAGGGAATCTTGCTATTTTTGTGGAGACAATCACCTGTTAATGTGAAAGTAGCGTACTCCCTAATTTGATTATGTATATTTCAATAAACAATATCTTTATAGGCAGGAAACAGAACGATTGTATTCAATTATCTAACATAAACGAATGCCGCAAGCGTTAAATAAACATACGACTAACAAATGTTTGGCAATTGTGCAATTGTGCGGAAATAGTATGCTAACCCCGTAAACTGCGTCGCAAGCAACATTTCCGTAACTAAAATGGTCTTTTATTTATTAAATCAACTGAGCGTTCATTCTATTATTTCCTGTATATATAGTGCAGTTTTTTCCCTTTAACCGCTTGCAGTCTGACTGTTGCCACGACATACCGACTACCAAGAAAAAAAGAGAACCTGTACTCAGCTTTTTATTCTCCAAATTAAACACATTGATTGTTAGTATCAGCGCACTTGAACTATTGCTATCAGTTGTCCATCACTCCAGTACGTGTAGCTATGGCACAGATATTGTGCCCTTCGCATGCGCACACAACGTTATCTTTGCAATCTTTTCTCTGAAAAAGAATGGAAATATTTAGTGAAAAGATTGTCACACGGTTTCCGTTTTTGTATGTGATAGATATAAAAGCGGAAACTGCACCCATCTCTTTTATTGTGAGACCAAATTATCGGTTGCATTTAGCACAATGTGAGCTCTTGAAGTTGAGAAGCATACCTTAGCTATTTTATTGACTTTGTATAAATGAAAACTAACGTAACAACAGATGCAAAGTTCTAATACCGATTTTCATCAAGTAAAAAAAAAACAGACAAGGTCCTGGTTTACGTTCATTTATTTATTCTACATTTGCTCTAACATTCCTTTTCGCGGGTTTCCTTTTGTGCTCCTGTAGATCACGATCATGCATTCACAACGGTGAAAGGTCGTGGGTACGCTTGTACGGTTTAGCTTGCCGAGTTCACGGCCGCCTGTACACACGAGAATCCGGAACTACAAGGCCACAACCATTTAGAAATGGTTCTATGTTGAGTTACTCATCGCTTCTATCGCGGATAATCAAAGAAGTTGCATGTTGCGCAATCTGGGCTGTACTTGTCGGCGATAAGGTAGCCTCGCCGCCTATGGGATTATCTGACTGAGGTTCGTCGAATGCTCGGTTGCCATAGTCGGAAGTTCGAATCCTTCTATACGGTTTTTCTTTTTGATAAAGGTGAGATTGAAATTCGCGTCTTCCAGAGTACAGCATCTGCCGCCTTGGAGTGACGCCTGCCACCGGAAAAAGATGCTGAGAGCGAGTGGGCCTGTACTAATCTAGGTTCAACCAAATTAGCAAGGCCCACTAAGCTTGAGCAAGACACTTCCTCACCAGAACAGGATTCTGCCTCCCTGGTGCGGTATTCGACCACTACCTTCCAAATGACTCACTCAATTACCCTATGGCCCTCAGTCCCCAGCAGCTGCGGAGCACCTGACCAAGGCGGCGGTCAGGCCAGAAACGCAGCAGAGGGTGCTAAGAATTCCTGGGTCCGGACAGACCGCCAATACAAACTGACCCATGCAACGCTTAACACCCGAACCTTCTCGAGCGAAGATAGCTTAGCAGGACTCTTTGAGGAACTATCAGACATTGTTTGGGATATCACCAGCCTTAGTGAGATTAGAACTGGTGAGGCTTACACATTGCTGAATAAGGGCCATGCCCTGTGCTATGAGGTGCTCTAGATAAGAAGCGAAACGGGGTAGGATTCCTAATCCATAAGGACACAGCGGCCAACCTTGAATTCTACAGCATTAACGAGAGGGTAGCTGTAGTCGTAATCAAACCTAATAAGAGTTATAGATTAAAGGTAGTACAAATCTACGCTACAACATCCAGTCACGATGATGATGAAGTAGATCAGTTTGATGAAGATGTTGAATTAGCGATGAGAAAAGCATAAACTCAGTATACTGCAGTAATGGGCGACTTCAATGCAAAAGTGGGGAAAAAGCAGGCTGGTGAACGAGCAATTGGCAACTACGGCGTTAATTCTAGGAACGCTAGAGGAGAGATGCTGGCAGAATTCGCAGAAAGGAATAAGCTTTGAATAATGAACAACTTTTTCAGGAAGCGTAGCAAGAAAAAATGGACCTGGAAAAGCCCTAATGGTGAAATAAGAAATGAAATTAATTTCACACTTTCTGCTGATCCCAGCATAATGCAGGATGTAGAAGTGTTAGGTAAGGTAAAGTGCAGTGATCATAGGTTAATGAGGGCTAGGATTCACCTCAATTTGAAGAGAGAAAGAGTAAAATTGGTCTAGAAGAAACAGGTCAATCTAGACGCAGTCAGGGTAAAAGCATAAAAATTGAGGCTGGTGCTCGAAAACATATATGCAGCCTTAAAATTAGTAAATAGATCACTAGGCTAGCTTCAGAGGAAGCAATTGAAGTGGGAGACAAGGCACCTAAGCAACCAGTAGGCAAGCTCTCCGAAGTAACTAACGACCTAATAAAGAAACGACAGAGAATAAGAGTGTCGCACTCAAGAGATAACATAGGATTTGCGGAAGTGCAAAAACTGATCAACAAAGCAAAAATAAGTGATATTGGAAACTGTAACGTGAGGAAGACTGAAGAAGCCGTAAGAAATGTACGCAGCCTCAAATCAGTGAGAAGAAAACTTGGCATAGGACACTGAAAGCTGCACTAAGCAGGGTAATATCACCAGCAATCTCGAAGATATAGTAAAAGCAGCCGAACAATTCAACACTAACCTGTGCAGTACCCATAGGAGTAATGATACCTCAACTAGAAACAATACTGAACAGGATACAGAAACTCCTTCTCTAACTAGCAATTAGGTCAGAAGGGCCTTCTAAGACGGGAAATGAGGAAGAGCGGCAGGAGAAGATGGAATAACAGTCGATTTAATAAAACATGGAGGAGACATAATGCTCGGAAAACTGGCGGCTCTTTATACGAAGTGTCTATCGACTGCAAGGGGAATATTGCAATTTACAAATTCTAGCAGTGGAATTTGCATGATGGATCCACTTCGAACGAATTCTCAGCACAACACCAGTTTCTAGATATAAATTCCCGAACTTTAGGGAGAAATGCATTGGCGTTCAAGTTAATTTGTTAACAAAACTTCTTTTCATGCACCGAAGCACACAAGTAACTAAAACGCCAATGCAGTTCTCCGCAAAGTTCGGGAATGTATATCTCAAAATTGGTGTAGTCCTAAGAATTCGTTCCAAGTGGAACCGCTTCGCGAAGTACACTGCTGGAATTTGTAAATTGCAATATGGGTCATGAGATAATTAGCTGGAAAGTTAATTATGGAATTCTTGTTCATTCGTGAATATTGCATTTAATTTTTTTTTGTTTTTGCAAGTAGTGTCAGCCGCTTTGAGTAGACCGGCTCATAAACTAAAAGTGAACTATCTGCCACAGGCAACCTTTAAAAAAATCTGATAGTGTTCGCTGCACAACCCTGTATATATATATATATATATATATATATATACGAGTATATATATATATATACGAGTATATATATATATACGAGTATAAGGGGTTTGGTCACACAGCTGTTAGCCACTCCCCCCCCCCTCACGAGAAAAAATGAGAACTGTCCGCCTATAAGTGCGATTTTGGCAACGTCTTCCCTTCCTCAGCTGCGGCATAACGGTTGTACATTCTCCTGCATGCCTAACAAAGAATACACTTACAAAGGTGCTTACAAGGCTGCGTTTGAATGAAATTGCTCTCCCAAAAAGCGTTCCAACTGTCACGGTACGTGTTACCTGTTTCCATTTAGCTTTCTCGTAAATTTCAGTGTCTCTAAAGATAACGCAGACTCTTAAGCATCTTTTAAATGTCTTTCGCAGATGATACATAACAGAATGGTGCTTTTATTAATTAGCATGTCTATTTGACGTTTAATTACCTTGCAACGGGTGCAGGTGTTTATAAATTGATGATGTTGTGCAAATAGAAGCACTAGAAGCCTGCTTTCAAAATGTACTGTGAAAACCAGACAATTTGTCAGGTTTACATTTAAAGAGAACATCGCGCATGCTAGGGATGATGTTCATTCAAATATCCAAGTGGGCATTTTATTTATGGGTTCAATAAAATTTGCTCAACCATCACTTTCTGCCTGTTTGGGTGCGCTAGATGAAACGGCGAGAACATTTCATCGGGGCCCGGGGAGCCTATAAGGAAAACGTATCCCCTGGGCGCCGGAGAGTCAGAGCGGCGTGCCTATTGACTCTCGCCGCAGGCCACTTCCGCTGGCATGGTGGCACCCAGGGTCGCGACCTCAGACGTTGCCTTCGAAATCTACGTTTGTTTACGTTCCGACGGTGGGCTGCCCTCGCGGTGAAGGCGATGCAGCAGTGGGCACTGACACCCGGTGATAGGAGCTCGCATCCCTTGTATTGGGGTGCATCCGAGGCACGTGAAGCAACATGAAATGCTTTCATAAACGCCTGTGCGACGTTGCGCAAGCGTTGTGTGCCGGCGCTGAAAGAGCACTACGCTGAAAGAACATTCATGCGGAAAGTGCACACGCGCCACAGCGAGACGGAAGATGGCGCCATGATCATGGAGCCATGTGTTGAGGCTACAACAATAACGACGACCCGGTAAGATTTTGTTGCAGTACAAAGTGCATAATTGCGAGAACGCAATTACGTTCTGGTAGTCAACGCCGCATACATTACCCAGAGCGCGCACTTGTCCAAAAAAATTCGGCGCCACGCAGAGTGACTGATTGCATGCCACGCGGAATGAGAAGCGCGCACATATTTGCAGATGTGCGCCCGTAAGCTTTCAAAGCATGCTTCAAACCATAAACACTTTCCTGCTGCGTCGCCTGCGGCTTAGCTCTGAGCTACCCCCCCCCCCCCTTCTCCGTGGGATATGCTATTCTTATACCAGCTATGTGTGAAGGCAAAGCGTGTGGTCAACGCATATATGTCTCGTCTCTTATTGGAATAAAGCGCGTACCGATGCGAGAACTCTACTAAAACACCGACCTTCCTACTATTCTTTAGTTATGACGAACAAACAATAACAGCAATTTCTTATTGCTTAATCGCACGACAATTGTGCAATGCAGCGAAGCATTCAGTGTATTGCAGTGAAGCGAGTGAGAATTTGCGCGCATACGCAGTGTAAGGAACGCATAATTATATAAAGGGTAAACCTCACTTGGCCACGCTTCTAGCCTTTATTATTATCTCAAATGCTCAAATCAGGCCTCCGAACTGAAGCACACAGTGTGTTGCAGTGAAGCGAAGGGAGAGTTTGCGCGCGTATTAAGTGTAACATGTTATAAAAGCTGGAATCCCACTAGGCCACGGCTGTAGTCTTCATTATTATCTCGGGTGCCCACCTGAGGCCTTCGACTGCCTGTTTTGCTATACAATTTCAATGCAGTACATATAAGTATTGTGTAGAAGCATTTAAAACACATTAACCATCGTGAAATTCGTTTCATTTTGTACGTTTTGGTCTAGAAGGCTTGATCGTACAAGAACAACATGTAAGTCTGATGTTGCTCATGAGGACAACGCTCTGCCACGTTATACGTTTGGATGAAAGTATTTTCATTTACCAAACTTCTGCACGCACGTACAATGAACTGAAGCTTACTGCAGTATGCCTTGAGAATTGAGAACAAATTAGGAAGTGCTTCCCTGTCCGCATGAACTGCGAACGAAGTGTATAAGCAACACCTGTCCATCCGATTAGTGGAAGCATCACCTTCTGCCACGCGTCGCAGATGGTGCAGATGGCGTTAATAATTCTATTTTGTTGAAGAAGTTAAAGCTGCCAATTACCAGAAAAAATTGGATTCATCGTCACCAGCAGTACCTACGGCTAGAAAACAATGCTTTAGAACTGAAGAAGTCGAGACGCCTGAGTGCTCGTGCCAACAGCCTCTTCTTTGACCCGAACACAATCTCCGTTTCTTTGCATGACTGTAGCATTGCGCTGCAGGTCGTGGGGTCTATCGCGGTTATGCGGCCACATTTCGATGTAGGCGACATGCAGAAAGGACATAGAATGGGTTAGAGAGCACCAGCTGGTCAAAATTGTTCCGCAGTCCCCCCCCTCCCCTCTCCCGCGCTCTTCAGTGTGCCTCGTAAGCAGATCCTGGTTTGTGCTTGTAAATCCACGAAAATATTTTGTTTGTTCGCCCAAGAATGTAGCAACCGGCCTAAATTCCAACTGTGATAGCCGCAAGGGCTGATCCATTCCATGGATTTCGCAACTTTGCATTTGTGATATGTAGGTATGATTTGTCGGCGTGAGTGCCTTGCAGCAACAATGAAAACGCGTACGGCTGGAAGCCCGCCTGCACGGCATGAAGATGACTTTCGCTACTTGCAATGACACCAAGGTTCTGCTTCGGCAAATCTTGCTCAACTTTAGCTAACACCAACTAAGAACATTGCTCTAGAGGAAAAAGACAGGAATGTCTAATATTTTCTAAAAGAAGCTACATTGCTTTCTATTTGTAGTCTATTTACTTCTGTGTTTGTTAGTGAGTGGCAAGACGTTGGACAAAATTTCTTCACTTTTTTACCATCCCTTTAGTAGCGTGACCTGGAGTGACTAACGCCCCTTAAACTTCGTAAAGTAGCGCCAAGTTTTGAAGGATGCTGCCTCCTCCTCGCGCACTCTGGTCGAGGCCGACGCGGCGTTGCTACTGGCCTAATAGCGTCACATGGGCCTTCGCGCCGTACTTCTTCCGCGCCATTTTCGCTCGAGAAGCCTCTACGGAGTGACGAAGAGCGCATGGTTGGCGCTGTTGCTCCGCTCGAGCGGTGTAGGTGGCACCACGGTCGAGGAGGGAGCGTGATAGAGAGGAGAAACGAGCAGGAAGGAAGGCGGAGGAGGAGGGTTTCACTACTTTACGAAGTTTAAGGGGCTTTAGGAGTGACTGGCGATGCTGCACTTTTTTGTGAATATGGTTCCATTCTTAACGATTTCCAGTCTTCTTCTCTGTTTTTTTATTTCCCAGCGTTCGTCCATTTCTATGTTTTTCGTTCTGAAAAGGAGGCAGGCGTAACGCGCCGCCTGGTAGCATTTCCGAACGCGCTGCCCGCCTTCCTTTTCTTTCCTTTCAACTGCACATATGTGATCACATGAAATATAAAAAATCATAAATGTACAAATTAAATATGAAGTTAAAGAGAATATATGTCCTACCGATTTTTTCTCGTGTCAATGTACGATGTTTGTTTGAATAATTCTTTATTTGCTCGGTCAGACACGCAAATCATCTTCCTTAGCCCCTTTTCCTGAAGCCCTTCTTCAACGCTTTGTCCACTTCAAGGCCTACACCAGTTGACACACCGGCAGTGATAGCTGTTGCAATTAATGCCTTGAAGAGAATGAGAAAGAAGTACTGCTCAGTTTCATTTGGATCCAAGACGGCCGTATCAACAGTCTTCAAGGCATTCAGTATGCTTTCCCGATCTTCTGCAGTGGCTTCGGACAGCTGTCCTTGCAGGAGCTTTCCAACCCTCTGTAGGACATCGCCTGTGTTCTGTCCCAGTGCTGCTTCATCCTCTGGAATAAATAAATTATGAATCCTTGTAAGAAAACCTTGTGCAAGATATCGCTCTGTTTGAAAGTTAATAGAGGTACCATTTGAGAAAATAAACTCCGATTACTGAAAGTCAGATAATCATAGTTTATTGTGAATACTGCCTTGTTTAGGGAGACTAGTAACCGCGCACAATAGGCTAAGGACGGCCAAAGACCCCATTCCTCCCCCAAAAAATTGCTCAGTTTGCGCCTTTGTTTGCCGCTGTGCGTGCTATGCATGCTCCCAATCACAATTTCCCCCAAAAAAACGCACAGGTCTCCTCACTTCTGCATCTTATATTACTCAGTGTATGTGAAACAGCGCGGGCATTACGCACATAACGATGGTATTGTGCTATACATTTATTTTTTTCAAAACATCCTTTTTTGGCTCATTTGCTAACAACCTTCTTGACACTGAATTGCCTCTCAAAGCAAATGCGTTTTTGTTGAATCATTCTCCATGTCTGTCTGTGTGCCTTCGATACGATGAACGCGTGAAAAAACTTAAAGCTTAACCAACTAAAGCATAAGAAAAATGTACCAGGTACATGTTGCCGACTCCTTGTAGCAGATGATATTCACGCACTGTAAATGCGCTGAAAGAGTTTCATGAGTCGCCCTTTATTTGTCGATACGCTATGATGGCGACCTTTATAAAGCCTTTATGGCCTTTATGGGAGCAAAAGATGGTGCAGCTCGTGTACAAGCTACACTTTTCAGCGTCCTAAAACCACAGGCCTTGCACTGAAGTGTCAAACGAACCTCTACGCAAGATAGCATAACCTTATGCTAGCAAAATTTGCCATTTAGTGCGAAACATCTTTTCGGGAGGCGTTTTTACTAATCAAGTAATAACATGACTTCATCAAATAACGCGGAAAGGTGTCGGTGTTGCTTTCAGAGGCGAGTGCGACGGGAATATATTTTTGATACAGATGTAGGCGTTTTCTTTTTTGAAGAATACAGCCCTTAAGATTAAAACATTCATCATTTGTTCCAATGGTAGTAGAAACATTCCACAAACTAGGGAAGATTCGATTCCTGCATTACGATCCTATATTATGACTTGCTGGGCGACATTTTCTTTGCCCTTCTCACACCTTTCAAGAGATGGGGTCTACGTCTGGTTCCCCAAGATGGGCTGTGCTAAATTTATTGCGTAGTCCATCTCGACTGGCAGACGAACATACATCGTCTTTGTTATTTTCTGTTTCCTCCCACCTGTTTTCCAACTGGTAATAATACGCATAAATATGTCTTTTTTATTATCATCATAACATATTTCATTTTTTATTTCTGTATCTAAATTTACTGTAAGGCTGCTCGCTACTTTATTGACTGAGAGGACAAAACAATATTTATCTTTATTTGCAGCCAAAAATTAACCAGAAGGAATATTACAAATGTTGCTATAATTTTTAACAGTGTCATTACCTTCGACCATATGTGAAGCTTTTGTCGCCAGTAGAAAATATTTTCATTGTATAGAGGTAAAAAACCACGCCGTATTTCTTTCGAGATCAAGCGTGCTCCTCCACCATGCATTAGACCCAGCGTACTTAACAGGATACACCGGCATTCGTTTTCTTTCGAGGCTGTATATATGCATTTTATATGGAATGTCTCGCATTCATCGTGTACGCCATTCTTTTCTAAAATTGCAACACTAACGTGAGGTGCGAGCTGCATATGCTATCCTCGACAAAAAATAGAGAAGGTCTATGTGCAGCAGCACCTGCGATGTATAGCACTTCTCTATGTTTGGCAATGAATTGATAAAATAAATCGTAGACACAAAACAACGACGTCGTTGTCGTGGCAGGACGACGGCATCAAAACACATCGACTTCGCAAAACTGAGTAGCATGCTGTTTTTCTTCTTTAGTTACTCACTACTGAAAGTCATACTCCACTTTCAAAAGTTGACTTGAGGATGATGGGTTGAAAAAAATGTAACTCCTAAAAGGAACCAAAACCACACATGCAGCATGATAAGGCGAAACCCATCAGCGCCCCCCCCCCCCCCCCCCGACAATTACGAAGATGGTGGCAGAATTACCAAAACGCACTTCCATTGTCGTGCTATCAGAGTATTGTTAAGTGTGGGGAGACAAATACAAAGAGTCTACGATGTATTTACAAGAGCAGCGCAGCCAGAAACCAAGATGCCAAGCTGCTCGTGCCAAACACAGATGCTCGTCTTCATGTTCCTTTGCGCCATGTCCCATAGGCACCTGTTGCATCGCGACACAATTCTCGGCGGTAAAAGCACCATCCCTGACCCGTTAGATATGTGTGGCAAGCTGAGAGTTATAGGGAATGAGCCTGGCGACGTAGACAATATCACTGCTGGTCGAAGCGAAGGACGCTGCGAGGCTCGCTGGAATGATTTTGTAGATGACATCAGTGACTTGCCGAACCACGCGATATGGGTCTTTCTAACTCAATAGGAGTTTCTCGCAAAGCCTTTATCAACGGGAATACCATCCAATTGAGCATTAGGGTGCCCGGTGAAACGTGCCCGTCATGATGACAGAGGTCGTAGCAACACTTCTGGTCCACATCCGGTACTGATGCACGAGCGACCGCAAGTTGTCGAGCGTGGTCAGCCGAGCGATAGCATCACGCACATGTTCACTTGTCGAGCTAGTTGCCGATAGTACCAAAATGTCGACCGAAAGCGTGCATTCACAGCCATACAGGAGGTAGAACGGGCAATAGCCGGCAGCGTCAAGGCGATAAGAATTATAGGCGAAGGTAATGTGAGGTAGAGCGAGGCCCCAATTGCGGCGATTGGCTAAAACTAATTTCGTCCGCATATATTTAAGGGTGCGGTTCAATCACTTGGTTTGGCCGTTAGTTTGTGGACGGCAGGAGGTGGCAAGCTGATGCTGGATAGAGATGGCGTACGTGATGTCATCAAAGACTTTCGATAAGAGGGTGCGGCCTCGGAAGGTGAGCGTTTGACGCGGAGCTCCTAGGGTCAAAATGCCATTGTGTAGCAGGAAATCTGCTCCATCCGTAGCGCAGCTGGCTGGGAGAGCGCACGCAATGGCGTATCTGGTCCCCGCGTCAGCAGCGACGGCAACCCACTTGATAGCCCACGCAGATGCCTGGAAAGGAACCCATAAAGTCAAAGCCGACACGACCGAATCACTCTTCCGGCAAGTCGGGTGGCTGCAGGTAACCAGCATGAAGCAGGGATGGCTTCCTGCGCCATTGGCATGGCTCACAAGCTGCGACGTTGCGTGGCACAAACGTGCAAGACCAGGCCAGAAGAAGGGACGGCGTGCTCTGTCGTATGTTTGAATCACACCGAGATGGCCAGCGCTGGGCGTGTCGTGAAGATCTTTTTGAACGGTCGCACAGAGGTGCTTTGGGATAACAAGGAGGAGATCGGGAACTTCGGGATGAACGTTGCAATGGCGCACAGCACCATCCCGGAGAACGAAGAGACGCAATAAAGCGTCGACGGCCGGATATTCAAAAGGATCGGCGAGTCAGATATCATGGCGTTACTCGTTCGTCTGAAATACGGAGGAGCCTTGACACGGAGAGAACACAAACGCAGTCTAGATTTCAGGTATGTCAGGGCTGTAGACAGGGCATCGCGACAAACTATCCGCGTCTTGGTGCAGGCGTCCGGACTGGTAAGTCACAGAAAACTCTTTGAGTCTCAAAGCCCAACGACCAATGCTGCCCGTGGGATTCTTGAAGGGGAAAGCCAGCAAAGAGCATGGTGGTCGGTTACTACGGAAGAAGGACGTCTGTGTTGGTAAGGACAAAACTTGCAATTTCCCACACAACAGCAAAGCATTCCCGTTCGGTAATAGAATAGCTGCGCTGTAGAGGTGAGAGGAGGCGGATGGCGAAAGCGGTAATGCGATCTTGGCCGCACTGACGCTGGGCTAGGACAGCGCGGACTCAGTGACCACTGCCGTTCGCACTCAATTCGGTTCCAATATAATGGTCGAAGTGGGCGAGAATTTGTAGTGAGATCAAATGCGTGATGAGAGGAGAGGCGACAAATTGCGGAGGTCCCCGCAAGAACGGTACACATTTTTTCAAAAGGTCCGTAAGATGTCCAACAATAGCGGCAGAACCTTGTACAAAACGGCGAAAGTAAGAACATAGCCCAACAAAACTGCGAACGTCTGTTGCTGATTTAGGAACCGGAAAGTCTCGAACGGCGCCACTTTTGTCTGGGTGACGTTCTGCTTCGGAAGCGTCGACAAGGTGGCCCAAAACCGTAATTTGGCGCCGGCCGAAACGGCGTTTCCACGAGTTGAGCCTTAGTCTGGCTTTACGAAAAACGTCAAGTATGGTTCAGAGACGTTCAACGTGTCAAATGTTGATGAAAAGACCATAATGCCGTCAAAGTAACGCAAGCATGTTCACGATTTGAAACCTTGAATCCAGGAGTCCATCATTCGCTGAAGAGTGGCTGACGCATTACATAATTCAAAAGCAATCATTTTGGGATATACCATCGGGTGTTGTAAATTCGGTCTTTTCTGTCCATATCGTAGACGGCAATTTGCCAGTATCGAGATCTAAGGCTAATAGAGAAGAAGAAGATGGCACCGTAGAGGTAGCCAAGGGCGTCATCAATTCATTTTAGCGGGTATACATCTTTCTTAGTCACTTTGTAAAGATGGCGGTAATTTATACAGAAGTGCCACGCCCCGTCCTCCTTAACCAGCACTACCAGTGACGCCCATGGACTCGAAGAAGGCTCAATGATGTTTTTCTTGTTAACCTCAGCTTGAATTACCTGGCGTTCCCATAGAGATATTCGATGCGCTCTACGTCGAATACGAGCAGCATCGCCAGTATTAATACGACGTTTGACAGCAAGCGTCCGGCCCAAGAGGCGATATTGGAAATCGGAAACATCCCTGTAGGAAGACAAACACGGTAGAGACCTTCACCTTGGGAAAGTAAGAGGTCCGTCGGGATCACTTTCTGATTCGCGCGAGCGGCAGAACCTGGAGACCTGGTAGGCTCCGAGGAAGCGTCGGTTGAGAAAGCAAACACCTGATGGTGATCGAAAGGCTCAAGTTGGGTGAATCAAATTGCTTGAGGCACAATTTGCTTCTTTGGACCGAAATTTACGACATGAATGCAAGTCCGGTTGGCCGTGATAGTCAAACCGTGTAAGGTACAGTGACATCATACACTAGTGGAATGTCGGGTAGCGGAGTGGTGACATACCCTTTATCAGGGAACAGGCTGGGAAGACGACTGAACCATATCTTACATATATCGCTGCTGGACGTAACATCAAACATGTCCTGAGGAATGGGCAGTTCTAGGTGGGGGGGCTGGCGGAGAAGTGAATCAGAGCCCAATTCACCGACAGAAAATAGAGGCCGAGAATGAGGTTGTGTGGGTAATGAGCAAGCACAGTAAAGAAGACAGCAGAGTGATGGAAGGGAGTGCTTACGCGGGCTCAAGACGTTCCGACGAAAGCAACAGTAACGCCTTCAGCACCGTGCACCATGCGTGTGGTTGGAGGAATATGACGCTTTCTATTTTGTCGTCGGAAGGCAACGCTCATATGGAGAAGTGGACAGCTGTGTCAGTCTGCGCAGTCGTAGCAATACCTTCAAGGTTGACTTAAGAAGGTTCTGGCCCGTGGGCAAACTAATCAGAAAATTTGACGGCAAGGTAGACAGAGCAACTCTAGCTCCAGAAGGTGCAGTTCCCAGTTTTCCGGCCGGGTGTTAGGGGAATGGACGGCGACGAGAAGCGACGGAGCTGGGGCGCAGGAGACTGACGAATTCGGGGTGACGGTGATCGGCCGTAGCAAAGATTCGGAGCAAGGACGTCAGTTACAGTACGATCCTAGCGAGAAGCATAGGAAGCCGTAGGTGCAGAGTTAAGTAAAGAGGCACTCGTGTATGTCCAAATGGAATTGGCCACCGGTTGGTACCGAGACGAGCGATGTGGCGAATGCGGCAGCAGTGGAGACAGATGGACTTGTCATCAGAGATGCGCCATTCAGACGAGTTGCGGTATATGGCGGGAAAAGGTTGTCTTTGACGAGGAGAGCTGTGAGAGAAGGGCGGCAGGCTGGGTACATGGGCCGACGAGAGCACGGCGTTGAGACAATGTTCAAATTCGTGTCGGACAACGGCCTGGTTCATAACGATCGTGGCTGGGGATAGATCTGTGGGTGTCGCGGAGGAGGATGGCGAATAGGCGACCTCGAGTTAGCGGCGAACGACGCCGATTACGTTGTCACATGGCGCTTACGTCCTCGATGTCGCAGCGGTATTTGACAGGCGCATGATGTGGGGCGTGCCATGTCGGCTCGTAGCTTGCTCGAAACAATTAAATTTCTTGACGAAGGCGTCAAGAGTAGAAATGTTGCCGAACAGCAACAAGTTAAAGGCATCTTCTGCGATACCCTTTAAAATCAGGGCCACTTTGTCTGTTTAGACATCTTGTCTAAACGTTATCTTTGTCTTCTGCAAATTAATCCTCAACCGCACTCTTACAATGTCTACGTTAAGGCCCTCAATCTTTTGTTGTAATTCATCGCCAGTGTTGCTGAAAACGACAATGCCATCAGCAATCGAAGGTTGCTGAGATATTCACCGTTGATCATTACTCCAAAGCCTTCCAAGATTAGCAGCTCGAGTACTTCGTCCAAGCATGCCGCGAATAGCATTGCAGAGATTGTTCTCCTTCTCTGACCCCTTTCTTTATTGGTATCTTCCTACTTTTCATGAGGAGAAATAAAGTAGCTGTGGGATCTCTCTAGATATTTTTCAAGATAGTTACGTATCCGCCCAGTACTCCTTGATTGCCTAATGCCTCTATGACTACTGGTATCTCTACTGAATCAAATACATTTTCGTAATCTATCAAAGCAATATAGAGAGACTGATTGCACTCTCCGGATTTCTCGATTACCTGGTTGATGACGTAGATGTGATCGATTGTAGAATATCCCTTCCTGAAGCCTGCCTGTTCCCTTGGTTGACTTGATTGCCCTTATTCTCTTGATTGCCTTTATTCAATTGGATATTATGTTGGTGAATATTATATATTATACTTCAAGCTAATTGGCCTATAATGTTTCAGATCTTTAACGTCTCCGTTTTTGTGGATTAGTATAACGTTGGCATTCTTCCAGTTCTTTCGGACCCTTGAAGTCGATAGACCGTTGGTATGAGGGGCCTTTAGTTTTTCCAGGCATTATGTCGGCTCTATCTTTAATTAAATTGACCTGTAGTTCATCTTCTCCTGCCGCTTTTCCCCGTTTCATGCCTTGCAAGGCCCTTTTAACTTCACCGCTACTTATAGAAGGAGCCTCTCAATCTGTTCATTCAAATGGAGGTATGCGGCTATTCTGGGTACTCGACATGTCAGTATAAAATTCTTCCTCTACGTTTACTATATCTTTGATGTTGCTGATGATATTATCCTGCTTATCTTTTAGTGCATACATCTGGGTTCCTCCTATGCCAAGTTTCCTTCGCAACTTTTTCATGCTGCATCTATTTTTTGCCACTTCCTCAGTTTTTCTCACGTTATATTTGCAAATGTCCCTTATTTTCTCCTTGTTGATCAGTTTCGACGGTTGCCCAAATTATATCTAATCTCTTGAGTTGGACACTTTCATTCTTTGCGGTTTCTTTATTAGGTCCTTTGTTAGTTGAGACATATTGCCTACAGGTTGCCGTGGTGCCTTACCTCCAACTTTAATTGCTGCTTTTGAAGCCAGCCAAGTTACGGTTTCATTATTTACCTCTATGCCATCTTGATTTTTCTGTTCTAACGCTTCATATTTGTGTGCAGGAACCAACCTGAATTGGTCTGCTTTTACCTTTACTGCATCTAGGTTGGCCTGTTTGTTCTTGACGAATTTGACTTTTTCTCTCTTCAAATTGAGGTGAATCCTAGACCAGGCTAACCTATGATTACTGCACTTTATCCTACCTAACACTTCTAGGACCTGAACTGTCCTGGGATCGGCAGAAAGTATGAAATCTGAATCATTTGTTGTTTCACCATTAGGGCTTTTCCACGGCCACACTTTCTTCCAGCGCTACCTGAAGAAGGTGTTAAATATTCGCAGCATATTCCTTTCCGCAAATTCTACCAACATTTCTCCGCGAGTATTCCTAGTATCGACACTGTTGTTGACTTTTGCTTTGAAGTCACCCATGACTACATTATACTGAGCTTGCCCTTTTCTCATTGCTAATTCAACTTCTTCATTAAACTGATCTATTTCATCCTCATAACTGGAAACTGGGGCATAAGCTTGTACTACCTTTTATCTATATCTCTTATTAGGTTTTATTACGACTACTGCTACCCTCTCACACGGCGCACCCCTCTACTACCGATACATATTTATGTGCTAAATAACAATGCTCTTAGCACTTACCCTTCCTCAGAGAATCACGTTGTGCATCGACGACGGGACGCCTAAATAGAAAATTTTATCAGGTACCGTAAATAGATATGAACATTGCTATTATTGCTGATAAATTGCTCGCCATACTTACAATGTTGCGGTATCTTGGACGGAAATTTTTCGTGCAGATAGAGAAGAACGGGCATGGAAGAAACAAAAGAATAGGATCACCTTCCGCGAAAAAATACTCGGTTGCAATACAGACTGTTGTAATACAATTTTATTGTAATTTTTAAGATAAAGTGTATGTTCTTTCCGTATTTAGGCGACAGAATTCCCTTCACGATTTAAATGATCTCTGAAAAAGCATTGTCGATTGGTAGTGGCCTTCAGTGCACTACATATATAAGACAACTTTGGCAGATGTTATTATGCTTAAAAGCAACGTTCGCCGGAGTAAAATGATGCCAAGTGAGCGGAAGTGTAGGTAACACAAAAGAAACTGAGGGCTTTTGTAATGTTTTTACAATATGAAATAAAACCAACGTTCGTGCCCTTTGCTAACTCAAAGCTATTCCCGTAATCAAATCTAATAAGAAATGTATGTTTTTTAGTAATTAGGTATTTTTCGCGAATTGTGATCTTTACTGCTGTTGCCAAAATACGAATAAAGTATTTGAAATACATCATAATACTCACAGGCAGATGTGGAAAGTGTTAGTAGAAGCAACACAAGGAGGACCTTCATTGTCGATCTTCTAAAACACGTAAAGCAACCTGGTGTCAGCTTTGGATAATTAAATTCACCTCACGCCCATGCAGGTCCCATAAAGACAAAGTAGCAAATCTTCCTTCCTAAATCACAGCAATACTGCAACAGCGTAGTGGAGCTAATTTCTATCGGACATATCTTTCTGCATTGGAGTGTAATATCTACTGGTAATGAAATATAAATTAGAATCACACTACGCCACGCGAGATTGATAAAGCAAACGGGTGAGCTTTTCTCTAAAAGGCAGCGGGACTCGCGAAAAAGTGAGATCGAACACAGGAGAAAAAAAACGCGCCGCACATGCGTAGGTTACCACTTCGTGTGCTTGGGATGCTGATATAATGAAGCTGGCTCGCAACAGGCTTCTTTTATACTCGCCAGTTCATACCGCGGCCACTATCAATACCATCAATGACGGACGCAGCTAAACGGTCTACTTATCAGTTTCCCGCAACGGCGGCACATCCTCCGATATAAAAGAACCATTGTTCTTGCGGTGCATGGTAAATTGATGTATGCTGATGTATGCTGAATACCATTGAGAGGCTGCAGTGATGTGAGCTGACATTTCAATAATACACGCGTTCGACGGATGGAATCTGCAAAGCAGATTTCACGGGCTAGCTCGCCAGCAGCGAAAGAACGCTAAAGCGTATGAGTGGTTATGTTTAAGGGAAAAACTGTGCAATACTAAAGAAATGCATCGTCGGTTGCTACAAAAAGCAATTATCGTGAATAGCGTGATCCTCTGCACAATCAATATTATCACTACCGAAGCTTTGAGACCATCTATGCCGGCTTTCATTACTTCAGGTAGGTATGTCAATTGCCATAGTAGGCGGTCGCCTACTATTTAGGGAGTCGTCGCCTGGGGACACCAATTTGCCGTGCTCACACAGGCCGGATATTTACCTTCGAAGTAGCATCAGTGAGAGCAGCACGGCTGCGCGTAGCTAAACAATAAATCACGGCATGAAATACGCGCACATAATGTCGCGTTTATGCAATGTTGTGTTGTGGGCACGCGTTAGTACGCGTGCCCTTAATTTACTGAAATTTCGTGTATGCAACTTGTAATATTTAGGGGCACGCAAAAATTTCTGCGAGGAAATGTTTTGAAAATAAATCTACGTGTTCTACCTCGTTAAACCTGGCACAACCGATTACTTACATGCTTGAATTACGCTAGTCCCTTCAAATTAGCCAGGCAGATAAGCGAGTGCCGTGCTCCGATAAACACGGTGACTCCATCAAAGAAGCCATGAATTTTACTGTCGACTAATATGGCTAATGTCCCCGACTTGCGAGCAATTGGCCTACAACATCGTAGCATTTTGTCGTAATAACGAACCTCTGAACGAATAAATATTGTATGATATTCAAGAGATCGAATAAAATTAATTCACGCGGCCTTGCCCCTTCTCGGGAAGCTGTGTAGCGCCCCTGTGCATTTGCTCACTCCTTGTTATTACCCCACAGTCACTCTGGCCAATGCCGTGCCACTGTGACACACGCAATATAAAACCCCTAAATGTACCTAGCCGTATGTCTTATAACACCAGAAGTACATTACATGTCGTTCTTCACAGTACAAGTACCTCTCCTTGCCTATTCTACACTGCAGCATAGACGTGTCACAACGTGTACCCACAGGAACTGTTAGTATTTCTGCATTGTTCGTCAAAGGTGTATTGCACCAAGATAAACAGTGCATAACGCCGATGTTGTGACGTCAGTTGTTCATAAACATTAAATGAAATTGCATGTTGCATAAAATTGATAAGAAGACCAGTATTCGCTTCCATAAGCAATCATCCGAGTAACCTCTATCTCCTGAAGCCATACATGACTTAACTAATGGTAAATTCCAGAGCGAGGGTACTCGGGGACCCAGAGGCCTCCATGGACGTCGTCTTTCACAAGTATGTGAAAAGTGAAGGCTACTGAAGGAACTTTGGGAAAAGTGAAGGAACTCAGTGGGCTAACTTATGGCAAATATGCTGACTGAGGGACCTTTCAGACATATTCACTGGATTTCTTTTTTTTTATTGCTGTAGGTCGCTTGTTATTGTAATTGCCGCTGCTGACTGTTTTGTTCAGCGGTGTCTATGGGCTTTTGTCATGCCGCCCCTACGGAGAGGAGCTTTTACCTACAGCTTCCTTCATGAGTGTGATAATAATAATAATAATAATAATAATTAATAATAATAATAATAATATTAATAATAATATTAATAATAATAATAATAATAATAATAATATTTATTGTTGCCATGTCAGCGCGCAAACGAAAACATGAACATTTACACTAGTTAACCGCGGACACTCGCTGTCAAAACGCTGGCGTGAAGAATGGCGGCGGCTGCAGCGAGCGAAGTGACCACCGTGTATTATTATTATCAATATTAATAATAATAATAATAATAATAATAATAATAATAATAATAATAATAATAATAATAATAATAATAATCATTATTATTATTATTATTATCATTATTATTTCGAGACAGTGACAACAGTCTACAATGGCCATGGCCTACCGGAAGGCTTCTCATACCTTTTCACGAACATCTCTGAGTCGTTACTGAATAAAAGAGGGTACACATTTGCAGAAGCCCAGATCATAGCTTTTACGAAGTCCAAAGCACACGCACAATCTCAGAAGCCGAGTTACGACGGTGAATAGAGTGCCAAAAAAAACCGTGACGTTTCGCTTCGTGAGCGCAGGTGACCCGCAAGCGTATGGATGTTGTAGTGCAAACGACGCCATCGTCTCTCGATGTGCCTAAACGCCTACACTGTCCGCATCCCAGATCTTATTCAAAAGAGAGCTGGTGCGGCCGCACCATACGCATACGCCGCCAGTGTAGAGCGACCTCGTGCAAACATTCGCTTAGTGTGTAAATTACCTAGCATGATGTCAGCGCGCAAACGGAAACATGAACATTTACACTAGTTAACCGCGGACACTCGCTGTCAAAACGCTGTCGTGAAGAATGGCGGCGGCTGCAGCGAGCGAAGTGACCACCGTGCTGTGTATCGCTTCAATGCGAACTGAGCGGTGTAAACATTGCTCACGCAACGCTACGAGCCGTCGGCCCACCTCGACTGTGCCCCCAAAGCTTTCAAGACAAAGCCCGTGCGCCCGCGCGTGACTGAAGTACACCGTCCGCCTTCCCTCCCCTCCCCCGGTGTCGTGCGTGCGACGGAATACGGCGCGCGTCCTCCCATTACAGATGCGAGATTAAGCCGCAATCGTCGGCTCACCGTCGCATGCTTTCACTCGCAGACACAGCGCATGGTGCGCCAGGACGATGTTATTACGGGACGAACTCTGTACGTATGCATCGCAAAGAAATCCCGAAAACCTATAGCAATTGCCAGAGGAGGTAAACCCTACGCGCCTCCGACTATAGGGTATAGAGTAGGGTATACCCTGCTCTACTGCGACGCTTCGCCTCCTTTCTCCGTCCACGCTTCGCTCAACGTTACCTACACATTCCTCTAAGTGACGTCATTTAGCCGCATACTGAGCCCTCTCCTTCGCACTTTTCCCGGCGCCTTTCCCCTTCGCTTGCTTGGCAGGTTCAGACAGACACCGCAAATTTGAAGAGCTTGGCCAGTTACGCAATTCATTTACCCGCTCCATCATTGATTCGCTTCATATAGATTCCAGCATGCGCGTTTGATATGCTTGTCTTTTTCTTTTCATATATTTGTGCGCACGTGTTAAATTACGAGGCAGCTGGTTTCTAATTTGTCTGCAGCCCACCTGGGGCACAACTTTGGACCAGGAGGACAATATACCACGCCTGTCCCGCTATACAGCAAGTTGTTTCTTCGGGAAGTGAACTTGCGGAGATATATGTAACGATTAGGGAGGGATGGCTGATTCGTGGACATGAGACAAGTGTAATTAGGTCGAGCCCAAGTGACAGGCAAGTACGAAGGCCACCAGGGGGGTAAGCAGGGGGGGGGGCAGGCTTATGGGGCTTCAGCCCTCCCCCCGGAAGTTTTTTCGTGCTGTTATGCGCCGCCGACCAAAACAGCCCACGGCGCCGGAAATCATGTTGGATTTTGTCTAGGAAGTCTTTTCCATGCTGGAAAAGACATTTCAGTGCGAACATGGCGAAATTGGGCTGGATTTCGCGGCAACGTCCATGCACCAGGAGTCACATATCGTAATGCAAGGCTGGGTTCCCAACCGAGCACAGTTTCAAGGGCGTTTTGATGCCGAGCGGGCTTGTCGCCGCATCTCGCGGAGGCCACGGAGTCTACGGAGAGCATGGATTTAAATTCTCAAACTTCATGGGTATAAAGTTCTCATAAAATTTTGATGCGAAACGCGCCTTGACATTTCCAATGTCGTGCTTTAGATTTTCAACTCCGGAACTTTGTGAACTTCATATTATTGTAAACGTCTGACGCCAAAGATGCATTGACTTTCCTAAAGTCGTACATAGGATCATACGGCGAAACAACCCAAATCAACACTGTAAGACAAGTCGACAAAGCCCGCAGCGAGGACCGATGAGACGAAGCGTTTCTTTATTTATTTCTTTATATATTTATTTATTTAAAATACCTTACAGGCCACTTGACAGGGCATTCGGTAAGGGGGGGCAACGAAAGTGCAAAGTGTCTCGACAGTGTACAAACATGCGTTGTGGTGGTTCATTTATGGCGTCATGTCACAGAAAAGATTGTCAACACTTTTGTTCCGCGGTGCCATAGCATCCATGTCAAAGCACTAAAGTCAGCCAAGGTAACTACGTTCTTATTTATTTTTCTGCTTTACTTTTAATCGCGAGAACACATTGAGCCTCTTCAATTTTTCAATGTTCTTTTTTGTTCTCGCTACCCGCGGGCTGCCGGAACCAGCCAGAGCGCAGAAAGATGTATGCTGGATACTGACACACGCGCGGCTCACTTCCATGCGCGTTTGTCAGAATTTTACAGAGTTGTGGCCACTTTCTGGCTAGCAGACAAGACAAAGAAACGATGCATTGTCGCTCGCCGCCGTAAGTGTGACGACTCGACTGATTGCAACGCGGTCGACTGAGCTCTCCGGGAAATTTTGTCTCGCCGGTGTAGGATACCGAGCAGTATGCGTGTGGTTTCTGTGAACCAAGCATGTCGCGTTCTCTTTGATATTCCTTCGGTATCCACATTAGGTGCCCAAAGTAGGCATTACATTCTGGCCAACATGCTTTCCTTGCATTTTTTTTTTCATTTCCCTACCTCGCCACACAAAAGAAAAAAAAGACATTGTTGCGGCGCAGCGAATTGTCACGTGGTGAAAGTTCGCTTTGTGATTTCCACGTTTTGGAGCATTTGAAAAAACAACTCAAGGGAACCAAATTCGTGTCGGACGTTGATCAGTTACAGACTTTTAGAAGCAGCAACCCAAATAGCTTTATCAGACGGGAATCACGGGACTCGTCAGTCAGTGGGACACATGCCTAATGCTCATGGAGACTACTTTTAAATAAAGTACCCCGTTTGTCATATATTCGCATTGGCTCACCTTCATGTGACTGGCTTTCGTATATATTGTAGAACTCCTGCTTTTTATATGTGCTCTCTGTTGCGACTATAATTTCGGTGCAATTACTCACAATACATGAAAGGTGACAGCTTCTGCTGCGCAATACACTGTAACAAAGGGCAGCGTCATTCAGACTTTTTCCCTGGCCATTGCACATGAACAAAAATGTAAACAATGCTCTCAACTGACAGAGAGAGAGAGATAGATGCAAATGACAGAAAGGCAGGGATGTTAACAGTTTAATTAACATATTTGTTCTCAACTTGTTCATTCTATGGCCTTTACATTTTTGATGTCAGTGGCATGCACTTCTTTGCTGGTTTCAAACTGATATAGTTCTGAAGTTCGAGTGATGCGTTCTATAATTATTAAACAGAAAACATGGAAGCATCGATATCATGATTTCGGGCGCAATTTTTTAGACATACTAGTATATTCTTTTATGAAAAAATACATATTATACTTGTCTTGACAGTGCGTAGCGTGGAAGAATTCATTTGCAGTATTTGGCAATGGGAATGCAGTGATTAATAATGTATTTGATCCCTCGACTAATTCTATAAGGAAAACGCCGAGCTGCAAGGAGCGTACATGTACACGCAAATGAAGCTTACGCAGAATGCCTAAATGCTGAAAGCACATTAAAAACGAAATATTATGGCCGTTTGGAAAATCTTCCGCAGGGCGAAAATTGGCCGTGACGTTGAAAGGGGCAAAGTTTTCGGTTTATTTTATCGCGCGTCATCCGTACGATCTCGCTCACTATTTTAGCATGCGACTTGAATGCTATTGAGTCAAAGCAAATTCTTAAGCAACAGTTACCTCCCACCTTACATAGCATCTTTGCGATTCCCATCTACCGTGGGCGAGGTAAACGGATAGGAAATGCTGTATTAAATACGATGTGACGTAGCTAGACAGATAAAAGCTAATGTTTACCGTCGCTTGGAGATACTCACTACTTGTTTCATTCGGCGTAAATATGTAATTAGTCTTTATTAATTATCCAACTTCTCAAATATTATAATTAGATGAAAAGTGTCAGTAAGAAAATTGTTCAGCAACAAGGAAAACTCCGGATACAGCTTTCTGTTGCTCAATACGTGCTACATAAAAGTGTTTTCCCGAACATGAAAGAAGCCCGCGAATACACGCAAAGTGCCTCAAAGCGGCCAGTCGCGCTGTAATATTGCCTGTATTTATAAGCTTGTTTCAGGCTCGGAAAAACTATTTTATCTATCGCGTATTGAGCAAAAAAAAGCTGTATCGGGATGTTTGATGTGGCACTACAATTTTCTCATTGTCACATTTTATCAAATTACAATATTTGAGATGTCTAATAAATAATTAACGCCAATTATCTAACTAGGTGGAACGAAAAAGATATTTTGAGTATTTCCAAGCGATGTCAAAGAACACAACCGTTGATCTGTCCAGCTACGTAAAATTCTGATATTTCTAAACTCTGGCTAAAGTTAGCTGGCACACCCTGCATATCGCAAGGGAGCTACTTAAAGAAACTTAGAATTTTACTGAGAACGCCTAAAAGAGCTCTACGTAGACACCAGAAGTTGTAAGAGAGCTGCGAAATATACTGTGTTGAAAGGCTGGTAGGCGACGGCATCATATGCTGTTAATATTAAGGTCAAGCCTGCTGATTACAGATAACAAATCGACCAAGTTCTTTCATCTCTTCTACAACTTGAGGAATATACATAGCATCAGTGCCTACGTAGCTACAATCAGAGGGCAGTACACCTTCAAGGAGTAGCCTAACTGTATAGCCGGAAAGCAGCACAAGAGCGTGTATTAGCCTCAGCAAGAAGAATTAGGGCAAACGAGAGGCTCCGAGCTTTCTTACTTACACATCTATGAAGAAAACAGACAATGAAGCTTCTTGGATTCATTGTCTATGTTGATCGCATGGTTGTATTCCCGCTATTTCTTACCACCCACTTCGGTAGGAAGAGGTGAAATAGGGCATTTTATTTCATACTTCGAATGCCATGTCGAGTTACATAAACTGCGTCTGTGCGTATCCTTCGGTACTCTTCACGTCCTTCTTGTGTTCTTCGAAAGCGCTTATAACAGCCGCATCTGTGCCTGCGAGCATATCCTTCCCTAATATGCCCTAGAGTTTTTTTTTCTAAGCCCTCGGCTTTGCGAGTAGTACATTTGTCTCTTCGCTCGGACAGTAACGGAATTGCACAAACGGTATGCCGTAAATTCAGTTCCACATCGTATGATTACGAAAACCCACACCACTTCTCTCCGGACGACAGTATGCATGACAAAGCATGATGTTTCTGTTTCTGTTCCGCATGGAAACACATCATCCTTCGGCTGCTATTCCGCTTATAAATGTGTTTTTTTTTTGTATGTAACGTGTAAGGTAGTCTGTAGCGAGTAAGTACCGTTTGTTATCATCAATAAAACTTGGGAGTCGCGTAACGAGATATATGCAAGTTTTTACAACCTTCTCTTTAGACACTTCAACTGAGTCTATTAACTTCGCAGGTTTCAATATAGTGACGCCACGGGTCACAAGCGTTCGATGTAGGTCGACCGTGGAGCACGCATGAGCTTTCGCAGGTATTTGTTGAGGACGTGGAATACTGGTTTGACTATTCCGTTGCAGTTTCCAGATTTACGCCGTAGAGTTTTGAGCAGATAGGCAGGCGGCCGCATTATGGTCGTTCAATGTTTCTCACGCAATCTTCATCACATTATTGTTTTCTATTTTCTTACCGTAAAGTAAAAATCCTTCCAGATGTGCCAGAGGCACTCTCAAATTATTTTTGCCAGGTGAATGGCGCCGATTATGGAGGCAATCTTTTTTAAGCGGAAAGGTGGAAGAGCAAGGTAATTGTTGCCCGTCGTGAATAAATCGCAGTAGCGTAAGCTGCGCACTCAACACACGTAACACGTATGGACATGCAGTCGTAGGTGACAATACACGCAATTTAAGCCGCCAGTGATACTGTTGATGAATGGGCAGCACTTGGACTTATCACCGCAGCATGCTATCAGCCTCGAAACTGATATCTCCAGTAGTCATGCACTGTAACACTCTACAGAGGCCTAATCTGTGGTCCCGTAGAAGAGGCACTTTGTGCCTTTGTATCACTAGGGCTGTTCATTTCATCTGTACTTATTGTCCCCAGGTCACAATCTGACACTTTTCAAGCATGATAGCACGGCCAAGGTAACTGCTTGCGTCACGAAGGTGTTTCGCTGTGCACTGCTTGCGTCACCGTTCATTGTCCCAAGACGATGGCTGTGCTGCTGGAGGCCGTGTCAGGCATATCATGAATTCCTGGAATGCTCATGAAGGCGCAGCGCTTGAAAGGAGCACGATTTAGGCCTGCTTTGTAAGATTGATCTACGCGCCGCTAAAGGTAGCGCCATAACTCACGAAGCACCAGTAATTAATGAACGATTTTCTCGTAACGACGCTTCTCGCATATTGAAGCCAGCGTAACATAGTTCAAAAAGATTTACCAGTAGTCTAGACATTTTCCATTCTTAGTTTTTTTTATAGCGTGAATCTAAAATTATTAATAGGTACTAAGGACGGTCCCGCGGCCTATGACTGTGTTTTGGCGTTCGCCGAGGGATTTGGGGTATGTGGGACACTTGTAGATTCCATTCATTGTAGAAAACTTTCTCTTCGAAAATATAAACCGATTTTCTTGTCCTCTCCGAAAGGAAGGTTAACCAAAAAGCTTCTCTGACTAAACGTATCATCATCACCGCCGTATCAAGAACGCCGCCTGATGTAGTATGCATCAGAGGATGCGAAAAACTTATAGGCTCTGGCTTTACTGTATTTATATATCGTACTTTTTTTTCCTTCTTGAGCGCTACACTATTTAGCACGAACGCTACGGGTCTTTATAGGACACTTGGTGGCATAGATATGTCCGACTGGTTCAGACACAACAGCAATGTTGATAACGTCAGAATGGGCAATTCTCGCCACCTTTGGACCTAGGTCCCTAACTCGATGTTCTCGCCTGGTCGTCAAGCCAAGCGTAAAGGCCTTGCGAAACTGAGAGGGCGTTAAAATATAGCAGCAGCCTTTGTTCTTGCTATCTGCTGTTCCTCAATGTTGTTTGCAAACTGATATTCTATAGCCCCAGCCTATACAACTCTCCATACCTGAACAAGTGCCTTCCCTACAATTAGCGATGTGATCGTCATCACCATCAGCCAATTCATATCCACTGCAGTACGGAGGCCTCTCCCAGCGATCTCCAATTACACCTGTCTTGCGCCAGTGACCCCACGCTGAGCCTACAAAGTTCGTTATTTTATTACACCCCCTAATTCTCTGCCGTCCAAAACTACGGTTATATATTATCTTGGCTACCCATCTCTGCGATAGACCACCTGTTTGTAGCCTACGTATTACATGGCCGGCCCTGCAGCATCTTTTGTTATATTAATGTCAACTAGATCACTGGCTACTCACATTTTCTTTTTATTCCACGCAGCGATACTCGATAAAACGGCAAGCACTTAGTTCCTTGCTCACTTAGCAAACCGCGCACGAGGTCGGAAGGCCCTTCCATCGCACTACGATGAACTTACCTTTACTTCCTCTCGGGCTTGTTTTGTTCGTAGCTCTTTTATTCGCTGGCATTTTGATTCCTAAAGTAGTGTACGCGCTTACTAACCAGCTGCCGTAATGTCATTTGAAACCACCCGTAACAAAAGCACGCTGCAAGGTCAGCAGGCAAGCTGAATTCAGAGAATTTCAGGATTCACCTGAAGCCATTTTGGCGTACTAAGAGTACTTGTCAATCGTCATGAAAGTCGGATTGTGTGTTTATTTGAAATTATACCTGAAGCGATAAGCCGATACATTGCTCTTAACCTTGAAGTTGGATGCTTGGGGCCCTTACATTAATGATGTATTTGTGCGAAGAGCAAGGCTAATAGAAGAAAGCTACCGTGACGTTTCATTTCGTGAAGGCGGGTGATGCACAAGCATATGGATGCTATAGCGCGCACGACGCTATCGGCAGTCGGTGCGCCGAGACACCTACACTGTCCGCATCGCAGATCTTATTGAAGACAGGTCTCACGCGGCCGTGCCATACGCAGCAACGACCGATGTAGAACGCCCCATTGGAAGCACTCGCTCATATTTCTAAATAACCTTGCATAGTGTGAGCACGCACAGGCAAACATCAATAATTCACACTCGATGACCACCGACACTCGCTGTCAAAGCGCTGGCGTGGAGTGCCGTCAGCAGCAGCGAGCGAAGTGACCTTCGTGCTGCCTATCCCTTGAACGCTGAGAACATAGTGCACGCAAAGCTACGGGCCGTCGGCCCACCTTGACTGTGGCCCCAAAGCAGACCGCTTTCAAGATAAAGCCGGCGCGAGCTCCTGGAACCACGCCGTGGCACAGTATGATCGCACCACTGGCACAGCAGTACCGTTCAGTACCGCATGGTGGCACGGTGGAGAGGGTAGCGTTGTCGCATTCTTCCCACGTGGGAGCCAGCGATTTGAGACGCTGTCGTTGAGACGCTGCGCCTCTGGTTGCAGCGTCTGCGATGAGAAGCGATGGCAGGCGCTGGAGGGGGTTCCGAAGTTGAGAAAGCGGCGCTCAAATTACCGGTTGGCTTCCGAGTACGGGTAAAGCATGGTGGTAAGGGGGAGCACCCCCCATAACAGAGTGCAATATAGTACCGCAATTAACCACCTCCCAATGCATGCTGAAGGTATTGTTGCAGAGCAATGGAGTTAGTTTTTTGTATTTTTTTATACATTAATAGCAAACATTTCAGCAGCGCAATATCAGGCATAGGCGTTTAAGATTTTGTGTTCAGTGTTAGTTTAGAGAGCATGAAGGACGCTTAACGATTCCTATCTTCAAATTTCTGCGTTGTCGTTTTCCATAGCGCTAATTAAATGTGCAGGCGACGCTTTCTTCGTTGACTTGCTTCGCGGCTTCAGACAAACACCACCGATTTCATGAGCTGGCCAGTTAAGCTTGCGCCTAGAACATGTTACTCTGTTTTGGGACCACTGTATAACCACTGATTACAAGAAACGCTCATTAAGTTCCTTAAAATGCCACGAATTCAAGCCGCAACGCAGGGCAGAAGCCCTATGCAATGAGCATCCAAGTGAAGTTCTATCTTTATCTACGAAAACCTGCTTGTGCATAGTAACTGAAGGTGTTAGTGATCGCTTGCTCTTGCAACTGTAGGGAGGCGTAACGCTTCCTGAAGGCCCTGCTCAGCGATAAATGCTGATGCAGTTTGCATAGATCATTATGTAAACGTCATAGGCGAGATATTTTTTAGGGTACTATGAGTACAATGGGGTATAAATGGCTGAGCACAGCTCCCTGCGGCAAGGCTTTCGTAATAGCCTAATATGCACGTATGCAGTGCTCTTGAACAACGCCGTCCTTGCAGATACTTCGCAATCCATCTTTCTGATATTCCATGAAAAGTTAGCACAAAGCACGTGTAGCACAAAGCGAAGTGCTGCTTTGATATGAAGGAAAATATCGACAGGTGTTGTCCATGGCCAGGTTCTTCAATGGAGGAGATGAGGGATAGAGCATTGTATTTGGCAGATCTCTTCTGTTCAAATGAATTCATTTCTTTTTCCAGAAGGGTGTGTCCTCATGGCTTCTAAGAGAATGCTTAGATGCAAAAATAACAGAATATTACTTATTGCCGGAGTGATTGACAGAAGGTGCCATTGCCGCCGCAGCTGAACGAGCTTTGTGCGTCCATCTCTGCTAATGACAAGGGTATAATTTGTGGACGGATTGTGTTGTGGCAGCAATTGTCATTGAATAGTGCTCCTTCGCAAAGTTTGCGTAGACAGCGTTACATGCCAACGCTGCACTAAATATTGTCTGCCATCAAAATTAAACTAGAGGCAGATGTTACAACTCTCGGCAAATACAGGGGCCGTATTCTGTAGCGGTTCGCTTTGGAACCGGTTCGGTCTAGCTGTTGCCATTGGTCGGCGCTTCGTTGTCGTCATCCCTGGTGGGCAGGACGACAAATTTTGTTGACGTCACACAGGCTGTCAATTATCTGGCAAGGAACCGGTTCCCTGTTACGAGAGGAACCGCGGAGAAGTGGTTCGCTCGAGGGCGGCGCGCGGTGGCGAGCATGATGTCGAGGGTTGCTAGGGCAACCGTGGCTGCCGGCTAGTCTCGCGCCAGCCGACGAGCCGGCACCTTGACGAGACGAGACATAGACGGCAACGGCGGCTCCTTTGGTTGTGGGGAGAGGTTCTCCGCAGTACGTACCACATGGCTCTACACTGCGCATGCCCGGCCGTCGCCTAGCAATGGTACCACCGCTTGGGCCGGCGCGTGCAGCAGACGAGAACCGAATGAGCGCGCGAAAGTGACTGGAGAATCACAAACCATAATATACGACTACACCACCAGGCGTGCCCGTGTGCCTGTGGCCGTGAGGAGATTTTCGCGCCACTTTTTCTGTGGCGGGAGTCGCAATAGGACCTGCCGTGCCGATTGCACCTGAAGAAGAAGTTTTAAAGAGGCACCTGCGGGACTTGCAAAAGTGTGGAAACACCTGGGCCGCTTATGCAGACTCCAAAGAAGTATACGAAGAGCTTCTGAGGGACCTCGCCGCTGTCAATGTGTGCTTCCAAACTGAGCACTCCGTGAAGCCAAAAGGTATGTTCATCGCAAGCGTGTAGTACGTACGTACCGCGTCAGCATCGACGGTACGACGATATAAATATTTCTTTTATATCAGGCAGGCTGATGTTCAGCACTCAGCGCGGACATGTGGTCGTGAATGAAGACATGCCTTTTAAGGTTGTCCAAGCCGTTGACAGGGGCTGCCTCTTTGGGCGAGACCTTCACAAGGTGCAAGATTCAAGAAGTGCTCGACAGGTACTTGGCAATTGCACGGATACTACGCGGAGCCGATATGGGTAGAACGTGCTCATATATCTTACGCACTGAAGCGTGCAAGCATCGGTACGTAGCACGAAATTCTGCTTATGCACGTTCGCGATAGCATATATGCTGTCCGCATCACTGCAGTGAAATGTTATAAATTTTTTAAGGTTTTAAATGGGAAATAATACATGCATACAGAGGGAGGTCCATAGTCAACAGACTTCCCAAGGAACCTTCCGCTAGAGATGAGTAGAATAAGTAGATCCAAGGCACCTATATGCCACACAAGACACTGTTCAAAATGAGATACAATAGCGAACACTGTAAGGTATTTTAATAACGCAAAATATTTGCTAATTAAATGGTGATAATGAAATGAACATAATAAGTGAAAAAATTTCCGGAGGCTCGATTTAAATGTGTATAAATGACATTGTATCTTAATACGACAAGTTAATGAGTTCCTGAGTTGTGTGGCAGAAAAAAATTAGTAGTGAATTTACCATGATTAGTTCTAGGCTGTGGTAATGAAGAGCTGTTGGTAGAAGTGAACTGGGTGGATGTAGAGTGAGGAAACTGGTCGTGAGTAATTAATTATAGAGAACAGGAGCTTACCGTTAACAGATTTATGGTCAAGTATTCCAAGTGACTATATATATAGTTTCTGTAATGATAAAATACCGTTACAACTGAGCAATGGCGATGCTTCTGAAGAAACAGAAGCGGACAGTGCATCCATTCAAATCTATGCATGTCTACATCGTTAACGTTTACTATTTATTCAGGATGCTTTCATATTTCTTTAACTATATAATATTTAAAGTGTGGAAATTTACCCATTCCCCTGTTGATCAATAGCGCTGTGTCCGCGTCTTGCCACTGTCTTTCGTCCCTTTTCGTGCGCTAAAAAACCTCAGTTATGGAATACCAACACGCCCTAACCTACGCTCTTTCAATATTAACACAGCAGAGGTCAGGCAAATCCATAAATGAGTAGCACAGGGAGCATCAAATAATGTGAAAGTGGACATCTGTAAAAATGACCTGTCTCCTTCAAATGCAGTTTTCTTCCATTTTAGGTACTATATGCTTGTAAATCAGTAAAGCGATAGTTAAAAGATTGTTAGTTATTCAAACGTTAGGTATTAATCAGATTAAAGTGTTTAAGTAGCCAGCCCTATTAGCATTTCTATCACTATACATTATAAAATTTGTAAAATCCACGAAATTCAGTGGGGGGTGAAGAGGGGAGGAGTTCGCGAGGGAGGGTTGATCTATAATGCTAATGTAAATGTGAGCCAAATGCTTTGGTGCCTGTGCCCAAGGGAAGATGCGAAGTGCTGCTCCGAAGCTAAAGTATATTATTGACAAATGGCAGGAGCTAAAGCGACCATGGAACTTCTTGTTCCATAAAGGGCGAAGATGAGCAAGGAACCAATACTGCACTCATAATGAATGCACTAACTGCATGCACTCATCCAACTGTAATTGTCATTATTTATAGCCTCCTGATGTTCGATATGTCACTTCATTCAATAGGAGATAGACGCAGAATGGTCAGCAGCTATCTTCCAACGAAAAAAGGTGAAGTTACAAGGAACGAAGAAGGGCTGCACTGCAATGATGCATGTAAAGCAAGTGGAGTTGTTCCCGGAATTCAGGGTAAGCACTTTTTGACTTTGGGATTGATTTACTCGCTAGAAGCCCAGGAAGATCAACATTGATGATAACGTAAGCAGCCTTTTTTAGGTACATGTTTATTTTTAAATTAAGGGACTTGAAATTAGACCATTTCAGCTTAGACATTCACTTCATCAGCTTAGCGGTCATGAATAAAATGTTGATTTTTGCAGCCAAATAAGTAATGAACTGACATGCAGTGAATTTCAAATGATGCCGAAATTCTCATTTTTCTTTTTCAGTAAAAAAACTCTTACTCTCTCCATACATTAAATTTAATTAATTATTTTAGGACAATTTGGAGGGTTAAAATTGGGGGCATCAACTAAGCACAACTAGTTGTCACTAATTTTGTGAAAGAAACTTGTGGTTTGACATATGCGCTATGAAATCCATGTTTTCGTGAATGCATGTGGATTGTGCAATCAGGACTGAATGACATTCTTTGCTCCTCTTCGAGTGCAGAAATGTGTCTTTGGTTGAAAGTGGCTGAACTGACGGGGTAATGCCAATGAGTATGAGCAATTTTAAATTTTAAGTACATGCCTCCGCCTCCGGCCTTGTTTTAATAATCAATTTTTTTTAGTGATGGGTATGGACAATTATTCAACCTACAAGTCTTACAGCTTTATTTATGACTGTTTTTGCAGTCACTGAATGAAATGTTATTCAGCTTGTGAACGTAACTACTTGTTTTATTAATTTCTTTCTATGTCATGACAATAACCTCATAATCCAAGTATGCTTGTTGATATGAGATATATCCCTCTCTACACTTCTTTTCGAACGCTGGGTCAGCGCATGAGTTTGATTTCACAGTACAATTGCTAGCGCAGAAGATGGCTGCTGGGGTCACTGGTAGCTTCTCTGCCAGTAGATCCACAGCAAGGTGGAGTCCTGCTAGCTCTGCTGCGGTAGAGCTTGCATGTCCCGGGAGACGGCACAGCTTGCTCTTTAGTAGGGCCGGTGCAACGCAGACTGCTGTGAATGAGTCCGTCTCCGGTATCACGGATCCATCGACTAAGGTGTGAAGGTGGTCCCCAAGTCTCTCTTGGAGGAGAGAGGCTGCCATCTGCTGTAGGGCACATGTAGGGGAGCGGTTCTTCGAGACGCCTCGCAGCTCCGTCGTGATAGGGATTGGTGGTCGATGTGGTGGGTGAGGCTGTGCAGCGTTTGCAGGCGTGTCCCCTATGACTTTCTTATAGAGGCCACACAGCCGTCCCACGTGTGATGCTGGCCGGGAGCGTAGGCGGGTCAGGAGTGCCTGGCCATCTGCGGCATGGTGTAGGCGATCAATGTGTCGTAGCTCCTGTTGCAGGAAGAGTAATGACAGGGGCCAGGCACCTGCCTCAGCCAAAGTGGCGGTCACTTTTGAGGTTCAGGGAACGCCAAGACAGAGCCGTATTGCTGACCGGTGCTTCAGCTCCAGTTTCCGTAGGCGGGGAGGGAGGGCAGCGCCACAAGAGGGAGGGCATACAGTAGCCGTGAAGTGGCTGTAGCTTCACAGAGCCGCACGGCCCACCTGGTGGTACAGCCCTGTCCACGAGCAAGGATCTGTGAGATCGCCTTGCGGACTCGAAGCGTCTGGGCGCACAGGGCCTTGATAGCCGGCAGCCAGGTCAGCCGATGGTCAATGCGCAGCCCCAGGTAGGTGACTGCCTTGCTCCATGGGATCTGGACGCCCTTCAAGCGCAGCCCGGCAGCTGAGCTTCTACGAGGACGGTTTACCTCGGAAGCTGCTAAATTCATGGGAACGGAGAAATCGGTTCTCTCGCCAACAGCTGCAGGTATGCTGATTAAATTTGTTGAATTTCAAAGAATACAAATATAAATCGTGTATCTATAGGAAGCAGATTTTCAGTGTATACGATACTAGCGTTCTTAGGAACCATGCCTGAATATTCTAAAATAAAAAAGGCAAATGTCAAGTTTAAAATCAAGAGTTCGACGAAAACTCGTCTGGTCGGGATTGCTCATAGTAGAAGGTAAAACGGACGCCAACTTAAAACATAAAAGAAAAGAAATCAAGGCGTTTTGACTGCCATACGGCGACCTTGTTCACTTTTCTTTTACTGTTCTTGGTCGGTGTCCGTTTTACCAAATCTCAAGTTTACAACTATGCAACTCAGCAAACGGACATTATCGCAAATTGTAAGTTGTAACTTAAAATACACTTCAATCCCACAAAAATGATGTGCTAAACACCAGAGGCGTTTTTTTTCAGCGCCCTCGTAAAAGTTATAATGATTTAATTCAGGTCGTAAATTCATGCATACCATTTCTTCACCTGAAATGCTCGAGCAGGTGCAGTTTACACAACTTGGATATCAGTTTTAGGTGCATAGTTATGTATGCATAGACCAGGTACTTCCATTTTCTTTAAACTTGCCAAACTTCGGAAATTCTTTTGTGAGGACTTTAAGGTCCTAAATAAGCAGTTTCGCTTCCTAGAGCTCCTAGCACCTAGCTTTCCCTCTGAAATGGAAGGAGCTTCACTGAAAATACTCTAGAAATTTCCTCATAAAAGCATTTTGGCATTTTACACGTATTTGAATAGACTAAACGGAGTTCACTTGAGCTAAAGCTGCTTCCTAAAGTGACGCGTTAGCTTTCATCCGTTGCATGGCTACATTGCTTCAATGCTAATCGCACACACGGCAGCCTCCGTCGAAAGATGGGCTCTGCCTGATTTTTCAAAAGTTGAATCGCGTATTCGATCCGCCTGCAGATGGATTCCTTCACACAGTTTACTTTGGACCATCCAAGACATGCTATCAATATATGCAGACACTCAGACAAAAAGAACATTCGGCGAGATCTTCCTGTAGAAGCACCCGCCATGGCTATCTAAAGCGTCTCAGTGGTTCGTTTGCGAGACTCATGGGCCCGCCTAGTCCAGAAAAACGGAAGAACGTAGTTGCTTCTGATGATACCAGGTAGACAGGTTGTCAACACTTGCGGTCAGAGCCATGTTCCCTGTGCTGCTCCGGGTCTCTGTTAATACAGCCCGGCAGTAAAGGGTGCAGTAGTAGCCGCCAGGCTATGGAACCTTCACACCCACGCGCAGAGCGTGGGCACGTGAGCAATGTACACCAGTGTGCGAAACACGGTGGCAGGAACGGTTCGCTATACGCCTCGTGCACCGCCTATAGAAGCGCCACTGAAAGCCACCTAGCGGACGCTTCCAACAGTACACGCGGGAGCAGTAGCAGACGACAACCCTTTGCAGCAAGGATGGCTGAAGTTCGCGGCTGCGATTTCTCCTTTGTTCGGGGGCCAGGCTGCTTCTTATGCGGTGACAGCTGTAGGGAAGATGCTGACCTATGTGCGAGCGGATATGAACATGATGTTACCGGTGTTTGGGACAACATGGTCCACATACGTGCAAGGTGTGTCCAGCAGACAAACGCCATGAACCCCATTTACATGACGTGGAGCTCATGTTCACTAGCCGATAAATTTTGTTGAGTGATACGATCTCTCGATGGTTTTTTTTATTCTACCCTTGCCGCAATGCTGCTTCTGTACCTGAATAATAAGCTCCCGTCGTTAGTGCAGGCTTATATCAAACAAATCCGCACGGTGCAATCTCTGCATATGCCGTTGTGATTTTTCTGCCGATGAATACGTGTGACATCGCCGAATAAGTGCCGTCGAAGTCGCCTCAAGAAGAGTAATTGCCAATTTATTGATGGAAACGCGTACACTAGCCAACGAAGTCACCAAACAGACGGGTTAATAAAAGCGCGTGTTAGTGCTGTACCGCCGATGCCATTCTGCTGCATACGCCGATGAACTACCGTTCCCACTGCAGTTTGTGCAATTTTAAATTCCCCAAGGGAGCTGCTTGGAAACGTACAAAGCTAAAGACTGACTAACTTTTCAGTACTTTTTTATATTACTAGCGAGAGGTGCCACATGATGTATTTAAAGGCAGAGCAGCGTCAGTCAAAGTACATGAGCGCTGGCGGCAAGGCCCGGTTTAGTCGTCTGCAGCGTAAGTATAAGAAAGAATTCAGTTGAGTACAAAACTCACATGCAAGAAGGGACTACGTTGTGAAACAAACAAATCACTCGGCGTGTTAAGTTTGCTCAGGCAGCATCGAGGTGTGATGATTTCCCAAACGGGACGCGAACTTTTCAATTCTCGCCCCGAACTACCTATTTTCTAAACACATTTCCAAAAACGCAAACAATATCTAAGATACCTTCGGGCGAAAAGATTAAAGCTGTTAAAGACGAACTTCCTTGGTATCATTCCGATATGACACAGCGTGATTTATACCCTTTACAAACAAGGCAGGATGAAAACTTCGCAGCTCAAAAGAATCGACAAGAGTTATGCATGGAGCAACCAACAACAGTTAAACATGTGCAAAGCCACGCATAAAATAGATGTAAAAACATGAAGTGCGCGACAGCTGGTGCGAGGATTTACCGCGCCACATCAAACCAACAATTTGAGTTCTTGCAAACTTCAGTAGCTTTAACATACAACGCAATTGCGCTCGTGCAGTCGTGCTACGCCTAGCTAGCGCAACGCGGTAAAGAAGCGGAAAACAGCATTCCGAACTTTAGCGAAATGCCTTTAAACCTCATGCTGCACTGCAGACGAACTTCGTTGCTCGCGCGTCTAACGATGATCGAGTGGAAAAAAACACCGACGAGACAAAGGAAAGAATGAGAACAAGAAATCTCCCTTCGGAGCGACGATCCATTTTTGCTACCGTTGCTCCAGCTGAGGAGGCTTAGCCGGGAATGATTGGAACCGTATCGCCGGCACGTTTTCACCGGTATGTGAGCCCCCCACCCTGCAACTATTCTTCTTCGACATTCCTTGAAGCTTTGGCCACCCAACACGTGCGAATGTTGTTGCCTATCTTGCTCTGAAAACGTGAATAAGACAGAGAAGCACGATCAACGACACAACAAACTACGGCGCGCGCCAGGCTCCTCTCCCGCGTGTTCTGCGCAAGGCCGCCACCAGTGGCGCGTCCGTCGGCGTGCACGGCGCGTATAGGCGTGTTCGCTCCCTCGAACATGCAACTGCTTGTCGCACGACTAAAACAAAAGGCAGCAGCAAGATTTCCAGGAAAGCTGTTTCTTTCGAACACTTGCAATAATAATTTCAGTGGCACGTAATCAAATCACATACTTTAAATGGTTTGCCTCCCAATAACGGCAATTTATTACTCTGCAGAAATTTGCAGCATTACCATTTTCCATATCGGTGACCAACTATGAACTGTCTGAAGGATGAACTTTCAAGTCTTGAATGTTGGTCATTTGTTTGCTCTCTCAGTCAATATTTAATTGGTGTCATTTGCATAATCACTTGTCTATTGATTTACTCAGGTAAAGACGAAGGATATGTTCTTATAATAATACAATCCCATGAAAATGTCTCAATTATTCCATCGTCGTTATTTATAAAGAATTTTGTACACGTTTTCCGACTCTCCCTTTATATTTTGCATGAGAGATCCAGCGTGCCCACACTTGTAGCGTACATACGAATTGGACCTTCGCATTGGCATGCATGAACAAAGAATTTAAGTTATTCTTGTTTATTTCTGGCTGAGCAGTCTAGCGCGGATTTTCGTATTGTCCGATCTAAAGAGGAGAAGCAAAATTAGAATAAGGTAAAAGCGTGAGCGAGCGTTTCGACACGTGAACTTGTCTTTCTGAAGGTGACATATGCTTTCCTCGGCACGGCATATATAGGTAGGGTTCTTCTGAAGGGCAGAGAGGGTAAGGTGGGCGGATGAGGCAACGACTGAAGGTGTGTTAGCAGCGAGGGTGTATAACTGAAAAGAAAGGAAACTATTTACACGGCCGGTGACATGGCTGTGCGTCAGCCGGCTGTGTGTATTTTTCGTGGAAGAGACCTGGACGACGGGGGAGGGGTGATTATCTGTTGCACTTGACGTCATTGAGTTATCGTCTCTCAGAAAGAGAGTAAAAAAAACGGCAGAAAATGGTGCTGGCAGAAAAAAGAATGCTAGCGAAGAGACTTTGAAGCTCCCTATGAAGCCTTTATGTTCATTGGATCCAATGTCCTCGACCTATGGATTCTTTTGTTTCATTTTTATTTTTACATACTGAAGCCCTTTTAGGGCTATGGCAGGAGTGGGGAATTATACAGTAGTGTATCATACGAAAATGTGGAAAGTGCAAAGAGAAAAAATCTGAACGTAGAATAAATCAATCACATTCAAATTGAAGCAAGAAATCATTCAACGGAAGAGAACGAATGGCACCAGGCGACGACTTCCAATATTCAAAGGGTAATGAGAAAAAAAATATAAATAAACGCATCAGTATGTGACCGATAGGATATAATATTAAGATGGCGATACCTCCTAGATGAGGAAGGTTCAGCAAATTTTATGAATGTACTAAGGGAAGAAGTGTGTGGTGAGTTAATTAATTAATGCAAGCGCTTTAGGGATTCTGTGTTGCGACGGATGCTGAGAGTAGTTAGATTTGACTCTGAAAGTTTAGAATACGAAGAAAAGCTGCTATCCTATCGACGTTAGATGAACCTGATAGCCTTTTTCTGAACCATTTTGAAATTCGCGGTGTGTGATTTGTTATGTAGATTCCAAACCAGATTGGCATACTCCAAAAGTGGGCGGATAACTGTTTTGTAAGTGACTGTTTTAACTTGTAAAGGAGCGGCGCGCAGAGTACGCCGTAAGTAGCCCAGCTTATTGAGTGTTTTATTACAGATGTATTTGATATGATGAGACGAGGACATGTTATGAGTAAAATAAAGACCCAGGTATTTATATTCAGAAACTTTTTCTAGTGCTCAACCATAAGATGTATAAGAAAATGTGGATGGAAACATACGCCTACAAAACGACATGCATGTACACGATTTTCTTAAAATTTATAGCCATTTGCCAAGTTTTACACCATTGGCAGAAATGATCAAAGGAATCGCTAAGAAGAATATGATCTTTAAGTGAAGTGATACTTGGATAAAGCGCGCAGTCGTCCGCGTATAAACGTATATTAACAGGTATGTTAGAAGGTAGATCATTGATGTACAGCAAAAAGAGTAGTGGCCCCAGGACGGAACCCAGCTGCAAACCGGATGTTACATCAACAGCGGAAGAGTTAGTGTTTCTAAAATAGACGCTTTGTGAACGGCCGGTGAGAACATTTCTAATCCAGTCGACAAGAGAAAGATTGGTAAATATTGAGTGAAGCTTCCATAAAAGTTTGGAGTGAGTAACTATCAAAAGCATTGGAGAGGTCAATAAAGATAGAATCAGTTTGATAACCTAAATCCAGCGCACCAACAATGTCGTGACTAAATTGTATCAAATGAGTGGTAGTACTGTAACCACGACGAAAACCATGTTGAAAGTTGGATGAAATAATGGTATTAACAAGGAAGTCTGAAATAGGCCTGTATAGTATGTGCTCCAACATTTTGCCCGAGTAGGATGTTAGAGAGATCAGCCTATAAATCAACAAACATTGTCTGTCGCCAGATTTATATAACAGAATAACTATTGCTGTTTTCCATGTCGAAGGAACTATGCTAGTTGATAGTGTTTTCTTGAATGAGGTATGATTCTCTGTATTTTATTCTGTCTTGCGCACAACGAAAATTTGACTGTAGAATGTAGAGTTCAAGTTCGTCAAAGTTATGGTCCGGTTGCTTGAAATGCTCGGCGAAGGCGTTGCGAAGCTTTTGAGCTTTGTCCGCGCAATGTCTGTTTAATCTGAAGTTGATTGTTCCGTTTCACCGATATATTGTTTCTTACAAAGGAAACATTCAAGCATGTATATCGGATCCAAACTAGTACAAGTAAAGCTATTTCTCACTTTTTGTGTATCGTTCTATGGGGGGCTTTTAACCCTTGTTACCACCGGGAACGCTTTTCTCAGACGCTCGTTACTTGATAATATTGGGTCATATTTTCGTAGGATCTTTATGCTTGAGAGGGCCTTAGAATGCTTTTCTTTTTGGAGGGTAATACGGTGGACCGTCACGTATGTTGGCGTGAGGTGCGGAGAGGAAGGTCCCGAAGTTGACAGTCGGGCAGGCTGCATAGGTGGACAGTTTTAACAACACTGCACTCTTACACCAGCTGGAAACTTAGGACGAATTAAACCTGTCTACTAATGCGCGGAATCCTACGACGTGGCGCACTGCACAGTCCCCGTACCTCGCCCACTAACGCGCGAAGTCTGCGCGTTGCGGTTTACGGCCCGACTGAGTTCGCTCACGTGTGGTTATAATCTTCGTTGGCCCGCCGTAGCCGGTGGAGACGGCTTGGGTTGGGTAGGAGTGGTTGTGACAAGGCAAGAAGCCGTTGGGTAGTAGCTCAGGATCCCTGGTTGTGCCGCCAAAACTCCCGAAAACACCGGAACCGGCCAGGCACCGGACACGGCAGGACCTTGGCTCGATGGCCCGCCACGAGGCTGCCCAGCGGCACAACCCGGGTAGCCCTCTCGGCACTCGTTGCTCGATCTTCTTCGGCTCGTTCGACTGGCCTTCGTGCTCAGCGCTTGTGTTGTCTTGTCTCCCAAGCACTGGCGCATACCCTCTATGCGGGAGTGGCCTGCCGCTTCCCGCTCGTTCGTGTCTTGCGGTTGTTGTTGTTGCCTGCACGTGTGTGGCTCCTACCCACGATGGGGGATTGGCGAAGAAATGAGTGGATTATTCTTTCCTCTCTTGCGCCAACCGTCGAGCGCGTCGTCGTATTTCCCACGTCGTGCCGCGTCTGCCGTTGTCGTCTTTCGCCACAGTTGTAAAGGCTGGCGGTCTGTCAGATTTGGGTGTATACTGTTTCTTAGCTAATTTAGATTGCCCCTCCCTACTTGACGCGACGTCATAAGCCCTGTCGAGAGGAACTTGTGGATAGGTTCTTTCTGCTAGAATACCTTTAAGGCCATTTAGGTGATGGATACAATCGTTGTCTTCGCTGCAGATCCTTCATAATCGCTTCCTTTGTCCGACGAAAATTTATGGCTTGCAGTGTCGCGGGTAATGCCTCTTGTAGTGTAAATATTGCTGGCTATCCATAGGCTTATCGTAAAGTGTGATTTTCAGCTTGACATGTTATATGTAGACCATCTTGTCGAGGAAGTTGATTTGACTAGGAGAGAGGTGAACAGGAAATTTAATACTCGGGTGAAAGCGGTTGCAACGGATAATTAAGCCGGTTAACGCGCTTCCCTCCATGTTCCCGTATTATATGCGTCGTCAATGTAATGCAGAGAGGTGTGGGGTTTCAAAGGGCAGGATTTTATCAGGTCTGCTTCAAGCTACCCCATGAAAATGTTGGCATACGTGGGCGAGAATAGCGTTACCATGCTTGTGCCGAAAGTTTGCAGGTATTGAATAGAATCGAATTCGAAATAGCTGAGCGTGAGGACTAACCTAAGGAGTGACGGGTAAACTTCCGGAGCGTGCGCTTGTGGATTGGATGCGAAGGATTTCGATGCAGCTTCAATTCCTACACCATAGGTATGTTATTATACAGAGCAGAAACACCTAAATGACTAGAAAAGCGTGGTTAGAAAGAATTGGGTTGATGGATGACGGGTTGACGAATTGGGTTGCCATCGGTAATCTTAAATAAGTGCGGAGTGTCCTGAACAAAGGATGGGAGATGTGGGGGGGGGGATGTTTTACAGGTGGTTATTTAAGAATATTGGTATTGACTCAGAATGTATGTTGCTTGACACAATAGACTGACCTAGGATTTCTGCTGTAAATATTTATTGTATGGGAACCTTATGTATTTTAGGACGTCCCACATTTTTGCGAAATGAATCACAATAATCAAAATATATGCATTAATTGCCTTCTTATTGTTGCTGTTTCGTTGTGGCCTCAACTCATGGCTCAGACCCATGATTGGGCACACCGCAGATAATGAGAGGTAAACAGAGCTAAAAGAAAAAACAGCAAACACTCAAAGAGGAACATTGCCTAACGTACTATCGAAAGGATTTAATTGTAATGAAGCATGGCTTGATGAAGCATGGCTCCCGTATGCCATTCTAATTAAAATGAAACGCCAAATATACCACGATCGCCATCCGACATCGTTGTCATTGTCTTCGCTGTTGTTATTTCCATTGTTTATCGCCTTATGATGTTATTCTTTACTTTATTTTGCGTATATTTGTGCATTTTCATGTTTTTCTTAGCGTGTGCCTATGGTTGTCGATTTCTTAGCCTAGTTGCCCTTGACGCCACTCTGAGCGCCTTTTAATTATCCATTGTACCATCGCACGTCTGCAGTTTTACGCGTGAGCTATAGCATTTAAAAATTTCCTTCTTTTTTTAATAACAATGAGCAATTGAAACACACTACAAGCAACTCTTTGCGATTCCGGGGATTCTTGTCACCAGCTTGGAAATTTGATTAATCTTCTTCAGTGCAATGCCTACAGTCTGACACTCTGTCTTCTTCCTGTCCTACTGCGTTTCTATGAATTGTTCTGTTTTCTGAACCATTTTCTTATATCTATGTTGTTTTTCCTCCTGCTTAGGTCGAAATTTGGTCCGACGCAATTTTGTATCAACAAAACACGAAAACGGATCACGCAAGCTCTACGCAAATGGGACCTTGTCTTAAAGGCGAAGAGTAGAAGACGAGGGAGAGGAGGACCCATGCTTCGCTACGACGTTACGCAAAACGTTACTAAATTAACTAATTTCATCAAGTTGGTTACACGAGATACCACGAGCCATCCGTCACCCAATGAAAGAAAATGGACCTTTTGCGCGAAGGGCGAAGCACTGTCGGTGACCGCAAAGTTAAGCGTTGGGCTTGAACTTATCGAACGGTGTTCTAACTTTACGCGAGTCCGACAAGCGAGGGCGGGACAAGAGCGGGGTCGGCAAAATTTATGGCACTCTTAAAAGCTTTGACTCGCCGTGTAGGACGTGTAATGACATCGCGCAGGCGCCTCTACACAGCCGGCAAGAAGCCAAACCAGTGAAATCACACAACTTTCAGGTTTGAGCACTCATGCTGTTTTGCACTTTCAATATTTATTAAGCAGATAATACTTAAGATAGAATGCATCCGCTGCAGCTGTTACGTTTCATGACATTTTTTTTTGTGGGCTGCCATTCTCAAAAGTCTGAAGAATAATTAAGTCAGGAACGTAAGGCCTGGAATGACGAAATATCGCGATTGAATATTCTAGCAGTATATCCCGCATATGCGGCGCGGAGAAGCATATAGCACTCATGTACGAAAATATGCGAAACCCCGCCGCTTCGACGACGGCGAGAATTAGCTTGGAGTGTCCATATAAATTCATTGCAATAAAACGTAGCCTTTACTCGTCCCACTATGTCATAATATAAGCCACACGCCGGCGATTACATTGCTATCAATAAAATGTTATGTCTTCTGATTATTTACGCGCGGGAAAACTAACTTTTTTTAGGTTGCTTAAGAAGACGCCTTTAATATAACAGCTCGTGTGGGCTACTATATGCCACAAAGCTTCTCATTGCAATACACTCGGAACTGCACCGTAAGTACTCTATCCTAGCACTGCAGCTGCTGCGTGAGATCGGCCGATTTCCCAGTTTAGATGCCCGCCATCTTCCACAAACATAAATGAGATCGTCAGCTTTGCAGCTGACGGTTTCCTTGTCGACCTAGGGTTTCAGATACTTGCAGATATCCACACGAAGAAGTGTTGCTGTCGTGCTTTCGTATGTATGCATGATAACGCATATACGTAAGTTGTATGCAAGTGGCAACCTCTGAGTAGTCAGTTTGGATTTTGACGACCGACGAATGTTTTCGCTGCTATCGTTACGCTTTCAATGCTACTGAAGTGCGGCCAGTAAATAGTTCAAATGGTGAGTCACAAGTATGACATCGACGGTGTCCGGTTCTACACGGGCACATCAGTGTGGCAGTATCGCACGAAAACCCACACAGGGCGCCAGCTAACTGAGAAAAGCTAGTTAAAAAATAAACAAACAAGAAAACGCTGACAGAATATACGAGTGAGATTTACGGTGTTCCGTCCTATGTCTCATTTTGGCTTGTAAATAATTTGTTGAGGGCCACGCACTTCGCCAAATAAAAAAGATAAATTAAGATGCCTCAATATTTTTTGTTATTACAGGGCCGGGCTCCTGATGGGAAAACCTTTACTGCGTCCTAAAACAGCCCGTTCAGTTATTTTTGTGGCGATATGGCCAGCGTAATTTCTTTGCTGATCTTTGCTCGTAACGCGCTAAATATAAAAGAGTGCCACATAATTTCGCGCCAACATGACGAGACACCAGCGGTACCAAGAGTCGTTTCAAGGACTGATTGCGGCCTGAATAGATAGCCACCTGCTCGATGCAATAGGCTGCGGTCGTCAACCCGGACACGCAGCTTACGATGAACGGACAGCCACACCGACAGGTTACCGCTTGCAGACAGTTACCGCGCCGGGCGATCAGATTTAGTTCCTTCGAATTGCTTTTGGGACCGCTTATGTCACGGCACACATGCATCCACTGCACTGACACATGTCGTATTTAGCGGCCTACTTGGACGGCGCGAAACAATTTACTTAGGCAAGAGATAATGCGATAACAAACGACTGAGTGAGTTGTTCGAGGGTACACATGTTGTTTGACAATCGCAAATGAGGCCACGAATTTAGAAACCGGTATTTCTTTATTACTCTTCGCTAAATGGTCACGTAGTTAGCAGAGAAAACTGCCCTGGTGGTGAAAACAGAACCGATCACAGAACAACCGTATGCCTCGTAACAATATGTTGTACGAGCTTCCTCTTCAATAATACAGCTTCACTAACCTTAGCTTGGTCATCCTGTATATGCTTGTCGTGGAGCGTCCGACTGGCCAGCAGGCATGTCGACCTAGAAAACCGCATGCACCTGTTTATGAAAATATCGAACCTCGCCCTTTATAGAGTGGAGCATTAACGTACTATCGCGGTCGGTATGAGCTACAACGCGCAACTTCGTGGCAAAGCATTCGCGCGCTTTAGCTCATACTCAGAGCGAAAGTACGCTATTACACTAGATTCTGCAACACCAGACAAAATTTTTCATGTACGAATCTGTACGTAAATGTTCGTGTGCTGTAATAGCAGCTTGGTACATATATTATACAAACTCTGCGATGACAAGTTTCTCGCCAAACATTTCCATCAATTTTAATTCACGCTATTGTGGCGCTATCAAGAAGACGTGGGTGCTAATTACTCTCTTGAGATGTCTTCGCACAGTTCTGCGCGCAAATTAAAGGAAGGAAATATTGCCTGATGGCAAACGAGTGTCGTGGGAACAGCACCAGTGGTCCGCTCACAGCACGGGCATCGTCCGCCGTTCAGGATGCCGCCGAATCGGTGTCTTGTCCCGGCCAGCCGCTACTTAGCGCCGAAGAGGTACTTGTAGACGAGCACGCCCGTCCCCACGAGTAGCACCGCGCCGAGGGCTTGCATGAGCTTTTGGTGACGCCAACTGAAACCTTCCGAGGAGCGCTGCTTGAGGCGCATGTTCTGCAGCATCAGCGATGTCCGCTCGGTCCTCTGCTGTCGCTGCCGCCGGCGCAGCTGGACCTCTTCCGGACTTGATCCCTCGTCTGGCGAGTCGACTCCCGTAACATTCTTTTTGTCAACAGAGCTGCTGGCTTCATCATCGGAAGAACCTTTGAGCCGGGACGTTGACACGCACGCCATCTTCCTTTCTGCCCAGTCTACTGATGCAGCTGCCGATGGTGATGACGGTGGGCTTTTAGAACATGGCGCTTAGCAACAATAAGAAATCGGCCTGCAATGGGGTTGTTGCAGGAAGTGCAAAGATCATAATGGTACTTCTAGAAAAGAGAGGGGTAGAAAACAGTGAAAGAGGGTACGATAGAATACCGCCTCAGTGACTAGACACCGCTAGACAATGGACAATTACATATAAAATATAGAGAAATGAAGCATATTGCGCACTTCTTACCGCAAATGATTATATAGTATAACGTCTTTGTTGGAAGGACGTTTTTTTTTTTTTTTTCTCGGGTGCTCAGCATCGGAACCAGCAAAGATACACATCCGGTTATGATGATCCCACGGCACTGAAAACGAGGATCGATCAACCAGGATAATGATGAAAAATATACGAATGAAGAAGACGCCCGTAATAAATGCTCACACTAATCCCCCGTCCCCACGAGGAAGCGGCCACCCTGGCCACAAGTGAAGGCGACGGAGAACAGCGCGTGAAAGGTTTCATGCGGGAAACATGAACGACCTCGGTGCTGCGACAACCGCGGTCTGTTGCGGTGACAACAGGAGTCACGCAATAATGTGAGTGAGTGAATGAGTGAGTAAATTTTTATTGAGCCCAGCAAAACACAATAAAACACGCAAGAGGCTGTAACCACGACGGGACCGACAGGTCTAGCCTACCGACCCGTTCGCGGGCGCGCTGGACGGCCAGAATTTGGTCTTCAAAGACAGGACTTCGCAGGAGCGCGTCCCACACTTCCTTGGGGAAATTCAGGCCTACTGACCCGCGCTCCCAGATCATGTCAGGCAAAGTAGCAGCCTCACCACAGGCCGTGCAAGAACATTTCGGGTAAATGTCAGGATAGATTCTGTTAAGGCACGCCGCATTTGGGCAGGAGTTAGTTTGCAGGAGCCTGAGCGTGACCGCCTGCGGCCTGTTTACCTTGGAATTAGGCGGCGGGAAAACACTTCTAAGTAAAATAATTTAGTAATTTCGTTGTGGGTGATAGGAGCATCTGCGTCTGGGGAAAGAGTCACCTGATCTGAGGGCAGCGCGGTCGGTAAAGCCACATGCAGCCTCGTGGGCATACTCGTTTAGATTCGGAGGAACCCCCTCGATCGCCTTGACGTGAGCAGGAAACCAAATGATGAAGTTTGTGGAGCTGTCACCGTGATCAGTGCCTTTCAGAATTTGAACTAGCTGCAGGCTTCCCGGCCTTTTTAGGAAGCCGTGACGGCCGCTTTCAAATCGCAATACACCCTGTCTCTCCAACCGTCATGGCGAGTGCAATCACCACTTGCTCGGCCACCTCGGAGCCCGTTGTCCGGACCGAGGCACAGCCGATAACTTTGCCCAGTGTGTCCACGACGGAAGCCGCAGAAGCCTTCCCGTCTCGGCACGCGGCGGGGTCCACGAAGCTTACTTCGATCTTGTCCTTGTAGATTTGCTTTAGTATAATCAGCACTCTTTCCTCGCCACGACTTGCGTTGTGCATGGGATGAACGTTGCGGGGCAACGTCGCAACGACTAGCTTCTCCAGAATTTCTCTGAGTATTTGCGTCTTAGGGAAGTTCTTGGTGGGGGCGAAGCCGACATCCTCGAGGATCCGCTTGCCGGCTGGCGTGGTTCCCAGCCTAGTTCGCTGGGCAAGTTCCTGAGCCTCAGCTATCTCCTCCATGGTGTTGTGTATGCCGACCTGGAGGAGGTCCTCAATATGCGTTCTGGCGGGCAGCCCAAGGCTCCCTTGACGATTTTTCTAATGAGGCTGTTGAGCTTGTCTCGCTCAGCTCTGACCCAATTCTGCATGGTCGCCATGTTGGGGAAGTGCCACAGTACAAAGGCGTTCATGAGGCGAAGCAGGTTGTCTTCTTCAAGCCACGATGTCTGTTTGTGACCCTCAGCACGAGGTGATAAGCGTTGCCGGTCTCCGCAATGATTTTCCGCAAAGCAGTACCGTAGCTGCAACCTGATTGGATGAACATACCCTGAACTCTGATGGTGGCGACCCTGGGTATCCCTCAGCGCTGCGAGTGAGCTGGTGAATGTCGCTTTCTGAGACCGGTTTCGAGCCCTTTGGTCTGCCCCCTCTTTCTTTTCTATAAAGAAGCTCGGATTTAGTCGGTGAACAGCTGAGTTCGGTAGGCAGCAGGTACTGCTCCATGAGGTCTACGGCCTCTTGCATGGTGCTTTCCACTTGCCCTTCGATGCCGCTGGTGCATCAGATCGGGATGTCCTCGGCGTAGAAGGTTTGTTTGATATCTTAAACTTTGGCCAGCTTTCTCGAGAGGCCGACCTTGCAGATCTTGAAGAGAGTGGGTGAAATGACCGAGCCTTGCAGCGTGCCTCGTGTGCCTAAGAGCACCTCGTTGCAGACAAAGTCGCCGATTCGCAATTTCGCTTTCCACCCCGTCAGGAGCGAACGGACGCCGCTATACAGTCTGGGGCCCAGCTCGAGGACCGCGACGGACGCCAGGATGTATCCGTGAAGAATGTTGTCAAAAGTATTCTGGAGGTCGAGTCCGAGCAGGGCCCTGGTGTCCCTGGCACTGTCATCGATGGTTTCATGTTTGATCATCTTCATGGCGTCCTTCGTCGAAAGGCCGGCGCGGAAATCAATAATGTTGTGAGTATAGACGTTGTTGTCTTCGAGAGATTTGCTTAGTATGTGGAGTACGATGTGCTCCTCCACCTTCCCAACTCAGGACGTGAAACACGGGTCGCAGGTTGCACATGTTCAGGATGATGTTGGCGGCCTTCCACTACTCTAGGAAGCTGCCGTTTCTCCACGTCTCGTTGATATCCTCGGTGACGTATTCGATCAACAGGTCGTCAGTGTTCCACGGCACCTTTTTAATGATGCTGTCGGCACCTGGCGCAGACTTTCCGCTGAGTACAAGAATGGCTTGCCTGATTTCCCCCATCGTGAAATCTTTCAACTTCGGATGGGCCGGGCCGAGGTTGTCGAGAAACCGCATTTCCTCCTCTCCATGCTTTACGGGCAGCTACTTCCCGTGAGCTTGGCAACCAACTCATCGCCGGCGCCGGATCTCGTAGCTTCGTGCAGGGCTCTGGCGAGCATGTGTCTCTGAGGAATCTGCGGCTGCCATCCTTGACGAGATGCTCGAGCATGCCCCAGGACTTGCCGTTCCGCGTCTGCCCGTTGATCGAGTCGCAGATTTCGTCCCAGCTACTTGCCAACGCTGGAACCGTTCCGGGCCCTGGAGGCGGAGCGGCTCCTGGAGTGGCTGCTGGATCTGCCCTTGTACCCTGATCTGAGCGTGGACCTGGATCTCCCCTTGGACCTGGAACGGCGTCCGGAAGGCGCGGGGATAACCAGCGGAGAGGGACTCCTGGATCTGGAGCTCCCGCGGAGCTCCCGCGGGCCCTGGAGCCACCGGTGATGGCCGGGAGCTGTCGCTCGCCCATGGCGAAGGCCGGAGACTTGCTTCTATTGGATCGGAGTCGCTTCCCGCGCCTACGTCTGACTAGGTACGACGTCTGGTACCTCTGCCTGCCCTCCTTGGTGGCGGTAAAGTGTCGGCCACCACACAGCCTGCAATTGGCATCGCACTTGTGTTGTTTGTCCGTGTTGGCGACGCCGCATCCCCTGCATGCCACTTCGTCTGCAGAGGGGCAGACGTCTTCTCGATGCCAGGTGCGGCCACAAGCGTAGCACATCCACTTGTGTTCGATATAAGGTACACTTGACGAGCGTACCGAGATAGCAGACGTATGAGACCTTGTAGCCACTAAAAAACACAACCACGGTGTCCGTGCTCGTCATTCATTTGGCCCCAGAGGACAGCGGGTTCTTCGAGCTGACGATCTTGCGGTCGAATTCCTCTGGGTCGTCTCCCGGAGCGATGCCACGGCTCATGCCCTTGCACATAAAGTGGGGCGTCGCGTACACGTTCACCTCGTGCTGCTGAACGCTAAAGGTGATGTACTCCACCTTGACGTAGCGGGTTGCGGTCTCTCTGCTGGGAGTACTTGCGACCATGATGTTTTGTTTAAAAGGCGGGCCGGGCTCATCGTGTCCGAGTCCCGCTTCACCGGGTCGATGCCGACTGCGTTCCGTATGGCCACGGCCACAACCGTTGGGCTCACCTTGTTGATCTTCAGACCTCCCCTCGGCCTGACGATGATCTTTGTGTCTTTTTTGGGCATCCTTCCACCCCGAATAATCTTTGCTTTAGCGCTGCCGGGGTCTCGACGACCTTGGGGGGCCAGGTTGGCATTTAGCTTAGCGCCGGTAGAAATCTCGCGCGACGGGCACCGATTTGGCTCCAGAGCACCTCGCAGCAACTTTTTGCCATTCACAATCCTTGGAAAGCTCTTCGCGAGTCGGAAACTCCCCTTGCACTTGACATTCCATCACTGCCCAGTCTCAGAGTGTCCGCACTGCCGAGAAAAGCGGGCGTCGGAGCAGCACCGCGCCACGCTAACACAAGCGCGGTTAGGGTGAACTTCGCAGCAGCGTGGTCTGGACGAAAAAAGGCGATAAACTCGCAAAAAGGCCACCTACTTTCAAGAACAGCGTATCGACGTGATCTCCACAACTTTATAAGGCATGCGATAATTCACGTTAACTCCATGACTATGTATGGCCCAATGAATTACGGTTGGAACTTGTCACACAAACGAAGAGTTTGAAGCGGTGTCAATAGGAGTAGCTCGTCACCAGGTCGGAAGTACACAACGGGACGGAACGTGTCGCAAATGATTCACCTGTCTTTTTGTCTGGCCGCTGTGTTAACGTGAGCACGCTGGCGACACTGATCGAGTCGCGAAACGAATTTTTCGCTCGACAATGCAGATAGGTTGACAGTGAAATGGAAGAAAGAAACCTCGAGAATGGAAGTAGGTGAGCGCCACTAAACGAGCTAAAATGACGAGTACCCGGCGGTGCGCCGAACCAATGTTTTTTTCTAAGTGGCTTTGGCTGAACGGCCGTGGTGTAAGCGAAAGTGACGAATGGTAGAAGCTTGTTCCAATTTTTGTGGCCAGATTTAATATATAGGGCCATCATGTAGGCAAGTGTGTTATCAAATCGCTCTGTCAAGCCGTTAGCCTGTCGATGGCGGAGCGAAGTTTTGTGGGTGGTAACAGAGGCGTGCAGCACTTCGTGTAAAACTTGCGAGAGTAAGGGCTTTTTACTGTCGCTCAGGAGGAGCACCACGGTGGAGAATGATATCTTAAAATACGAAGTCGGCAACTTTCGAAGCTGAGCCAGGGAGCAGTGCTGCTGTCTCAGCGTAGCGCGTGAGCTGGTCTGTGGCGGTCACGATCCAGCGATTGCCAGCGGGAATAACAGGAAGGGGCCCGTAAAGGTCGTTACCAACAACCTCAAATTGTGCGGTGGGGCATGGAAGAGGCAGTGGTTCGCCGGTACGAGCGGTGGTTGGGAGTTCGCGACGCTGACACGGGAAACAGGAGCCAATGTACCTCGCTACACTAGTAGCAAGGCCAGGGCATTAGTAACGGCTTCGGATGCGATCGAAAGTTTTACAGAAACCGAGATGGCCAGTCGTCATGTCATCGTAGAATGCTTCGAGGAATGTGATTGTGCAGCTTGAATTGGGCGAGCTGGAGTTGAAACTGTGCATTAGGTGGGGAGAAGAGTCAAAGAGGTGGTTTATGATACGCTGACAATATGGGTGTGCCCGTTGGCGAGATGCGAATGTCTGATCGTCATCCCGAACAAGGCGGTCTAGCGAGGCTAGGGAGGTAAGCGGCGTAAAAGTCACATCTGAAGAGTTGCTTTGCGATGCAGTTGCCGAGGGGCCGAGCGCGTGCGCAGGAAGCGTACAACGAGAAAGAGCGTCAGCATCTTGGTGTTTTTCCTCAGACTTTTAAATAATGTGAAAGTCATACTCTTGCAGGCGGAGAATCTAGCGCAACCATGCGCACGATCAAGTTCTTGAGCGTGGAGAGAGAACATAAGGCGCGGTAGTCCGTAAAAAATTTAAGATGACGCCCCCATTGGTAGGGACGAAACTTCTGTATGAACCAAAGAGCAGCCAGACGCTCCTACTCACTGATCGTATAGTTCTTCTCGGCATCGGTGAGTACGCGCCTGGCGTATCCTGCGACTGTCTCTCGCAAAGAGTTGTCGTGTTGTAGAAGAATGGCACTGATGCCGCGGCCGCGAGCGTCTGCGTACGAGAGAGTCGGTGCAGTCTAATCAAAGTCGAAAAGCACAGGTTTAGACGTGAGGACGTCCTTCAACATGTCAAAGGGTGGTCGCATTCTTGAGACCAGAGCAAGGCTACACTGGAAGCAAGTAATTTGTGTAGCGGTGCAGCGATGGGAACAAAGTTCCATATAGAGCAACGGAAATAAGAAGCAACGCTAAGGAAGCTTCGCAAGCATTTAGGTTTTTCTAGGTGAGGGACGACAAGGATTGCAGGAATCGAGTCAGCGTCAGGACGTATGCCATCCTTGCTCACGACATGCCCCACGACCTTAATAGATCTGCTGCCGAAACGGCAATTGCTCTTGTTCAGCTAAAGACCAGCGTCGTCAAGGCACTTTAGAACTTCATCCAAGCGTTACAGGTGCTTAGGAAATGGTGATGAAAATACGACGATATCATAGAGGTAGCAGAGGCAAGTTTTCCATTTCAGGCCACGCAGCACGGTGTCAATCATGCGCTAAAAAGCCGCAGGTGCACTGCATAGCCTGACAGGCATGACGTTGAATTCGTAGGATCCATCTCGGGGGGGGGGGGGGGGCAAACGCTGATTTTCTTTATCATCTTGGTGCATGGGAATTTGCCAATAGCCAGAACGCAGATAGAGGCTTGAAAAGTATTCTGAGCCCTGTAGCAAATCAAGGGGGTCTTCAATGCACGGCATAGGATATACGTCTTTTCGAGTAATCTTATTGATGGCCCAGTAATCGACGCAAAAGCGCACGAAACCGTTTTTCTTGCGGACAAAAACAACAGGAGATGACCAAGGGCTAGGTGAGGGCCGGATGACCTTTTGTTCTAGCCTATACGCGAATTTTTATTCTGTGATTTCCCGCTCGGCTAGAGACACGTGGTATGGGCGTTGACGCACTATAGACGCTTCGTCTGTCTGAATACGATGCACTGCAACTGTGCTTTGGCCTAGAGTTGACGAAATGACATCAAAAGAATTTGCGTGTTTATTTGACAAAGCAAGCAGCTGTTGCATCTGTGAAGGAGGCAAGTCACTGCTGTTGGCTGCAGTAAGGGGGGAGGGAGAAGCCCTATCAGATGACGAAGGCTCTGTAGAGGACATAGGTTTAAGGGGCACGACGCATACAGGCCCTGGGTCTGCCGTGAATGCCACTGTGGTGCGTTGCGGAAGGAGAATTGTCTTCGATGTAGTGTTCGTGGCGATGACGAGCACCGAGCCATTGGGAAATCCAACCGCACCTGGTGCAAAAGCGATGCCTTTATGAAGGCAACGGTAAGAGGGCGAGACCAAGACATCACCTTGGTAAATATTGATGAACAGAATGATCACGATTCGCTGTCAGACGGGAGATAGTTCGGTATCTTCCGTAGCCGTCACTTCGACTTCGAGCCCCATCTGGACTTTCTTGACTCGAGGCAACCGTACTTAGCGCACTGTCTTGGTGTCGCTTTCACAAAAAATTTGTCTTCCGAGTCGGTATGGATGAGAGCACGGCGTGCCCTCACTGCAGCGGCGAGGAGACTATAGAACACATAATTTGCCACTGTCCTCGGTACAGTGCGAACCGGCTGTCGCTATCGGCCCTGTTGGCACGCGTTCATGACAGGCCACTTTCAAAATACATGAACTGCTGACATGAACTGTCGTCGCACCGAAAGTTGGTCGAGGCTTTGTTGACCTTTATACGTGCCAGTGGCCTATTAGAACGACTATAATGATCCCATCTTTCTTTTCACGCCTTTAGTTTTGTCCCGGCACTTCTTTCCGTCTATACTTCCCCTTTTCCTTCCCCTAGGGCAGAGTAGCAAACGGGAGGCTTTAACTCTGGTTAACGTCCCTGCCTTTGTCTCACTTGCATCTCTCCGCAGCGATAAGGCGCAACGGCTTGTTTTTTCCCCAAGATAATAGTCGGTGCCGCTAGGAGGCACGACGCGTTGCCCACACGAACTGGTCGTGGAAGCAGAAGGGAAAGATCTCACCATAAAATAAGTTGATGAGCACACGGGGACAACACAGCTATCTGTATATGGTGCAGGATATCACCAATTAGGACGCAGGTGGTGCAAGGGCAGGTAGTACAAGAGCGGAAGGGCTATAAATGTCCCTTTGGGCTGCAATTAGCATCGGTCCATCGTAAGGCGTCATGAATTTTCGGAGGCGGGCACATAAACCAGCACGAATAACGGAAATTCTCGCACATGTGTCCCCCAAAGCATCGACGGGCACCCTATGGATAAACACCGAAAGGATATTGGACGGGCACACTGGCAGAATTTCAGTCCTGTTGACATGTGCACTTCTTCCTCCCAAAACTGCATCACTTAGTTTCCCGGACGAACGGTGGAGTTGTGTGAGACGGGCCGTTTTAGCGACGTAGAGTGGCGGAATGGGGAAGGGGAGTGGCGTCCGGGTGAACGAAAAGGGCTTCGGTCTTTTTTCGAAGACGGCGGAGATGTAGAGCGTAGCGGACGTGAAGAGAAACGCCGGCTTTGGGAAGAGACTTCACTGGAAAAGTGGCGTTCAGACATGTCGCAGCCCCGACGCGCGTCCTGCTGGCGCTTGCTGCAGAAACGTGAAATATGGTGACGATAGCCGCACTAAGAGCACGTCGGATGCGACGGACGCCATGGCGGATAGCACATAGTGCTAGGTGCTTCGGGAGCCAGTACAGTCATATGCGCCGATGAAGTCTCAGACGGCGGGGACGGGATGTTCACTAGAGGCGTGGCAGCAACGGACGCGCACGTTGTTAGCGGCAGCATTGAGTTCATGTTGCCTGGAGTCGAGTCAACAACTTGCTCATATCTTGGGAAAGGACGAGAGACGGAAGGATGCACGGGTGTGGAGCAGGTCAAGGATGGCAGTTCATCCCTGATGACGTCACGCAAGGCTGAGCAAGAATATGGACTAGGGCACACCGACGGCGATGACAACGCCATTGCTTCGCGTATCGTTGTTCTTGTCATGAGACGAAGCTGTGGATCCGCCGTAGAAGCATATTCGCCAACGTCCGGCTGCAGGCGAACAGCCTCAATCGTCCAGGCGCTGACAAGTTCTGACGGTGTCAGCAATGGTAGTGATGTTGATGGCAAGGGCACTTAAGGCGACTGTTCTAATGCATTTCATAATTTGGCGTACTTTATCTGACTCCTACATCAATTAACTCAGACAGCGGCAGAGCGCATGAACATCCCCCATATACGACGTTTAAGGCTCGCCTGGCTGTTATTGGAGAGTATCGAGGGTATTCTTTGTGATGATAGAAGGAGCCACCGGTGCACCAAATACTTGGCGGAGCTGCTGCATAAAGGCAGCCCAGTCAGTAAAGTCTATCTCATGGATGAAGAACCAAGTCTTAGCCTCAACCATCAAGTAGAAGGAGACATGTCGGTGCTTGAGGGGGCCGTCGCAGCGATTAGCGGAACTTACTCTCTGGTAGTCGTCCAGCCAGTCCTCCGCATCTCTCCACGAAGACCACTGAAAAGATGGGGGTCACGCTGGTGGCTGTTTATAATATATGGGGTGACTTGCAGTGTCGGAACGATAGCCGTAGAAGTGGAGGATGGATCCACCTGACACGTGCTAGCGGACAGTAGGTACAAGCGGCGGCCTTAACAAAGCTCCAGGGGTTGGCTAAACGGGTAGAGGACTGAGGATCAAAGAGTCACCTCCGCCACGTATGGCGTCTCTGTTGAAAGGACTTCTTTTTTTGTTGCAAGTACGCGGCAATGAACCAGCTGAGGAACACACCCCATGATGATGATCCCACGGCATTGAAGGTAAGGATCTATTAACGTAGAATGATGATAATGATGATAATAATATACAGAAGAAGAAAGCATGCGTAATAAACGCCCAGAATAGAAATGCAACAGCGATAGTAATTGAACCAGAAGGCAACATCTTCAACTTTGGTACGTTATAGAATACTAAAAAAAACTTCAAATACATTCTTGCGGCTATGATGGAAGGAAAAATCCTGCTGTAGAACCCGACGTCATTCTCGGCAAAGCCTTCCCAGAGGACCGCGCCTGTAGGTCCACTTGTTTAATCAGGCAACTAATTCTCCTGCTTTCTGCCGCCGCCTCCAAGATTGTGACGTCTGGTACCCCATGAGAAATTACAAAAAAACGTCGAAAACATTCCTGCGGCTCTAATTGAAGGAATAAATCAGACAATAGGAACGCAAGTGTGTCTTCCCAAAGACTTCTCAGAACAGGCCACCTGCTACCTTCTGCTATCTACCGTGGCCTCCGAGGTCGCATCAATGCAATCTTGAAAGCCACGTCTGTACACGTGCTTTCTAATACCAGAGCCATGGACGCCTCCTTCTGTCAGCGATCGGTATCCACGAGGCTGTTTGGTTCTGTACTTCAGTCACTGCATGCGCGTGCTATCTTTAGAACGTTGTTTGCAACTACGTTGATCCACGATCGCATATCAAACAAAACCTGCGAATCTTCATTCTTGTCTTCGTTGGATGAGTATTCTGTTTCAAGGATGGGCACTGACCAGCTGCCGCTTACCAAGCTCTACCTCGTTTTCTATGAGGTAGGAGCAAGGCGCGTGTTTCCGCGCTCAAATACATACGTGAATTGCCACACCTGACACATCAACCGATACTGAGAACGCTTGTACCTAGAGCGGGGCTGCGACCCACCGCAAATTTTACTTGTTTATACTTTTGTTTCGCAGGCAGTACGATTTCTCTGCATTAATACGTTGAAAGGTGCAACGTCTTTTTCACTTCAAGCCTAAATAGGCTTTGTTTGATAGGTTGATAATCGATCAGCCAGCTTTCTTAGCAGTCATTCCTATCTACCCCCTTGAGAACAATACCTAAAAATTCTACGTCGCATGTGCCATACTTCTTAGTAATGCATAGAAAATTGTTGAAGTCCTTCCTCAGTAACATTTTTAGAGCGCAGATCTTTTGCGCCCGTTCCTGCGTTTCGCGTTGGCGTCGCGCCTCGCCGTCGGCCTCGCCGTAACCAAAGTCAATATCCGTGCGCTGCTCTAGCTTCGCGCGCCCCTGCTACCATCTCTCGCGCGCGGCGCCAGTGTTGCTCTCCCTTTGTCCTCCAAAGCCGGATCACGTGTTCTCGCCCACCCTCTCGCCCCCTTCCTCCGCGCAGCGCCGTTGTAGTGACTGTCACCGCTACTGTCCACTCGCCGTCAATTCTCGCGCTGTCGCGGCATCACCGCGGTGGTGGCGGCGGCGGGCGCTCCTAGCCGCCTCGTGCGTGATCCACGGCTTTCCGCTCCTCCGTCTCCGCGTCGCGTGGCTGTACGGCCCTCAGCCTTGTCTCTCGCTTCCCCGTTTGCGAGGCGCGCTTCTCAGTGGCATTTGTCGTCCCTCGCAGTGCTTGCGCCTGGCGGTCGTTCTCCCGCCTCTACTCTTGCCCTATAGCTGCCCTTGCCTGGCACAGTGCCGTTGCGGTTACTCAAAAGACAGTTATAGCGTTTCGCCCTCTTACTTCTACTTCCCAGCCTAACCTTGTGTGGCCACATTGAGGCCTGTCGGTGAGTGAATGAGTGTGTGACCTCTACCCAAAACCCCTGTTCTCCACCCGTTTCCTCATCCCACCTCAGAAGAAACATTAAACAATAATTGCTAATCTCCCCCTACCATCTGCGCGCTGGGGACCCGCTATAACATGGCGCGATGGCGCGTCGCCGGAATGCCGGCTCGATAGCGGCGAATCGCGGTCTGTGCTGCCCAATCCGATACGCAGAACCGCGTCTGTTCGGCACTATGTGTTCTGTATGCGGTTGGCACACCGCATACAGAACAAGGCATTAGCTGCGCTGAAAGATCGACTTACCAGGCAGCATAATCGTAGCCCAATTTTTTTCTTCCTCCAGGGCTACAGCTCAATTTAGAAGGTTGCCGTCAGTGTTTGTTGGTAGCTTCATTGCCAAATGCCAAAATAGAAAAAGTACCTAATTGCAGAAAAATAAATGTCGCAAAGAATGCACGTTTCTTTCTGTTCGTGAGCAGACTGCAGATTTCAGAAATTGTAGATTTCCTTGTCATTCGCCTGTATGGTTCAGCGCTTCTGATTTTCATTTTGTTCAAGTTTGGCCTTATTTTTTTAGCGTTATTTCCGCCCTGAAATTTTCTTTTGGTAAATACACTTTCACTGATGACCGGCTGTGTTTCCTTCGTTGCTATGGTGTTTGCTGTTAAGCATGAGGTCGCGAGATCGAATCCCGGCCTAGCAGCCGCATTTCTACGGCGTTGAAATACGAAAGCATCCGTGTGCTTAGATTTAGGTGCACGATACAGAACCCCAGGTGGTCCAAAATATTCCAGAGTCCACTAATATCGCGCGTCTGATAATAAGATCATGGTTTTGGCACCTAAAACCCTATAATCATTTTTACTTTTGTTTATGAATCTTCGTCAGTGATTTTAAGGGAATAATGTATCCTGTGCAGCATACATTCTTTTATTGGGGTGAATGTGTGGTTCTATAAGTTCTCTAGAACAGAAATCCTCTCTATGGCTGCAGATGACGCTCTTGAACTCTGCAGTTGTATTTAAATCAGAGCAGCAAAAAGGAATTGAAGTAACTGCCTGCAGCAACGGTCAGCTCAAGATGGTGATATGCCTGTGCAAGAACTAGGGCCGAGTGCATCCGGTATTGCAACATAAATTAAACGGGACCTCATTTATACGCATTTGCGGCGTCGCGTTGGCGTCGGTGAACTTACCCACTTTGTCCACCGCAGTGGCCGCAGCGTGAAGGCTGCATGGACCAGGGCCAGGCGTCCACAGCGTACATATGCCACTCTCCCACTTTTTCACTTCCCGTTTGCGTAGCAGCGGCAAACGGAACAATGAGGAATAAGAAAAGAAATATGCAGATGGTATGCAGAATATCAAGGTTATGGAAAACATTTTGCCGGAAGCTAGCATTTGAGCACCCTTCGAGGTTCTCAAAAATGTTCACAGTGGATCAAAGTTTCTGTGTGCATCATCACTTGTGTTTGTGCGACATGTGTGCATGCGTCAGAACAGCAGGTAAAAGAAAGCTATGGCGCTGACGTTAGCATGACGTCTATGACATCAAGTCTAATTTTTACAGCAAAGCTTTATGTGGCTAGGATTCCATGTGTTTTATCGTGTCCGCACGTCAACAATGAATATGTTGAGCGTAATCCGTTCTCGCAGATTGTACGATAACGGCGCGACCCGGGGCGGAGGTGAAGGAAGGTTCAAGCAGTCGGCGCCAAGTAATAATCGTAATCAATAATAGTAAACGAAATGAATAAATCAAGATGCGTTGTTTCAAGTCGATCGGCATACTACAATTATTTCTGAACAGCACAAGGCCTCCCTAGCAGGTGGCATTGCCATATACGCAAAGTACAAAATGTATGTGCAGTCACACACTCTACACTCGCAAGAGCACAATGCCTCCGACTGTTGGGATGTCTGTGCCGTACAAACGAAAGACAGACTTATGATACACACTGCGCGTATATCTCCACGCACACCCAAGCGTGACACCAATAAGTTCATGACCACGCATGTTCCATGCAAAACGTGTGGTGACATTCACCCTGGGATCACCGTTGGCGACCAGTGTGTCCACATTCCGAAACTACAGGAGAAATGGTTCACTCAGTTGGAGTTAAAACAGTTTGAGTTGAAGTGAGACGCCAATCCAAGTCACCCTACCATTGGACAACAGTCGTGTACAGAGTTAACTTTGGCCAAGATTCTATCTAAGGTTGCAGCCGAACGAAGCGGGGTATGTCACAGTAACCCTTATCCTCGTCACTACCACTAGTAAATGATGAAAGTAAATATATGCACCCTTGTCTAATCCTGCGCGGTGTGCTACTTCTCTGGTCATCCACCTTCACAGAGTGGAATGGCTCCTGTATTTTTCTTTTTTTTTTGATACCCCGACAAAGAACCTTTACGGTATGCTTTGTTACTACTTGTGTCCACCTCAAAATTGTGTAGTGTAACACCGTGGCTGAAAATACTAGCACTAAACAGGATATAATTGGGGAAACTGGCACGTTCTCGCATTTAAAATGTTCGTTGACATTGGTTGTTAGGCAAGACGAGCGTTTTATTTCAGAGATATCGGCCTAATGGACATTACGCGGGCGCGCTTGCTTTCGCTACGGCTAAGCCACGTGCCTATCGCATCAGAAATGCAGAAGTATTTAGAGTGCCCAAATGTTGCGGCAGAAAACCCTGTGTGGTTTAATCTTTTGCACGTTTCTCTTGCATGACCCGCACGTTCGCTCAGTTTGCGGAAGCTTTCAACCACCTCAAAGCCTGCTCGCCTACTAAAATATTCCTGTTCCCGCAATGAGATCTTTTAAGGGATTATGAATGGAGTTTTCGCTGTGGCTGTGCTCCTTTTGTTGAAATAGAAAACAATCAAAAATGATATCACACAATACGCCACAAGTTCGCTCAGTTAATCCGGTTCATAAACTCCACTGAATAGCACAAAAAAAGCATACCTGAACACAGTTTGAATTCGCGACTGCATTGAGGATCCAAGTATACTGTAAGCACTGCACAGCGGCATTCAATTTTATTGCTTATAGAATTTATTGCCAAACTAAAATTGTACGTTTAGAAAGCCTATATAAGGAAGAATCCATACATTTAAAAGGAAAATAATAAATCAGAGATTTCCTCTGCAAAAAAAGCTCATGTCATTCCAATCTAGAAACCGCGAGGCGGAGGCCAGCCACTTCTTTAAACAAAAATTGCAGTTTCCCCCGAAGCAGCCTTTATTATTAATATGTTTCAAGTGTAGTATCATTTTACAAATACAATATTTTGAGTACAAAATCTCTCCAACATTACGGTTAGTCTCTCAAAAATTGTAGAAACTATAGTGCACCGTCTCATTAGCTGCAAGGGTGACCCTTATTTCGCAGTATTTTACTTAAAATTACCGTGAAATACCATCATTTCAACTCCCCTACATTTCGATGTGCATCTGTCAAATAAAAAATATCATATGCCAAAGGTATGACTTTAGGCAGGTGTGTCAAAAAGCACAACACACGACAACTAGATAAGTGTGACACAAACTAAAAAAAAAATTAATGTGCCATTCCACTATATGAATTTCTATGACCAGCGACTCTGTTTAGCGCACGACACAGAGGGGACACAGACTTTTCAACAAATGTATGAAAACGCATATTGTCATGATCTGTGGTCATCGTGATGATGTAGGTACGCACACACATTCTTGTATTACCGCTGTCATTAAATGTGTCCGTCACGCCAGACGAAGAATAAGCAGTTGGTCATACCCTGCAAACGCGGGGCTCCCCATTACGACGACGGCCGTCATCGAACCGTAGTCTGCGGCAGAATTTACAGGTAGAGCCATAATGGCGATCAGGGACGTCTCCTTGGAACCTCGCGTTCACACCCTTGAGCTCATCCACGCTGACCCCTTGGCGCCGAGGACGCCTCGCGCCATTCCCTGATTCACGGTCCCAGGTAGCACAAAAGAGATACGTAACGTTTTCGTAGCGTTTATCAAAGACGATAAAAACGGGTTATAGAAGACACGAATGAGAGAACTTCGGCGGGAAAACGTCGTATATCTCTGCTAATGTCCGGCTTAATTACTTTCTTGAGACGATCTAGAACAGGTCTGCAAGACGTATTCGAAAAGCTGGTCTAAAAATAGGATTGGGAAAGACACAAGTAATCCATTTGCCAAAACTATTCGTAACCAATTTCTAAACGTTTTTAGGACGTTCTCAAAAAGCTGCTCTAGAAGCGGTCTTGAAAGGTTTACGATCATCTGAAGCTAATTTTCGCGGTCGATGGGCGCGATCAGACATCGTTGTTCAAAACACGCATTTAGTTTCGCCTCACGCGACTGTCCTATGCCGCGCAGACGTCGTCAGCCGCACCCGTTGGCACGGCCTAGGCCAATCGCGTGAGGTGAAACTGATCGGGCGTTTCGAACAACGATCTCCAATCGCGCCCCAGATGAGTAGAAGCGTCGGTGTTCACTGTAAGAATCATGGCCCAGTGCCAAGCACTGTTCTCCACATGGCTGGCGCATCCTCTACCAAGTCGCACGAAAATGAGCCTGTTAGGAATAATAAATCCTTAATACCGCCTTTAGTAAGCTACGATGCTTACAACCACAATGGGAATGACATCCTGCAAAGAACAAATGGCCACGTCTTGGCAGGTGGCCAGACCAAGCCCTTCATGCCAAGAGTGCATGAAATGAGAACATTGTGACAAAGCAAAAACACTTTATTAAAATGTAATGCATATGCAAGGTTCGAACAAACTGTGTGAGAAATGCAAATAGAAGTAAAAGTACATCAACAATGACAAAAGTCGCAGAAAGGATTTGTAATGAACTCGAAAGTGAACATTCACTAGCACATAAACAAAATTCTAAGTGCACATACAAAAATGAACAGAAAAACCTGCAGTGTACTAAAGTGTCTAATTTATCATAGTAAAGTGCACGTGCTATTAGATGGACTAGAGTTATGCAGAAGTGACATCGGGGCGAATGGAAAAAGTAGACTGAAAATGCAAGAGTATGAATCGGATGGTAACTGCCTCCAAGTAATGTTACCAATCAGCTAGAAGCTTGAAAGGAGCACAGGAAGAAATACCAGTGCATACCATCATAAAACAATCCTGTGACAGAAATAACAAAAATAGGAACAATGCAAAATTGGAAATATTGCCTTTAGGATATATCAAAGAAGGTAATGGCGAGAAAAAATAACCATACAACAAAAAAGCAATAAAGTGAAATTAGTACAGAATACTTAAACGGGGGATTCAGTGTAACAAGTGAACGCTACTGTAGTACAGCGAACGATGAGACAGTAATGCTGCATCTTGCCACTCCAGAACGTGAGAAATGAATATGCAAGTCTCATATTAGAAACTTACATAAACATGGAAATAAACTGGAATGCACTGGAAGCTGCATTTGTGTAACAAAGGAAGCAATGGTCATAATAAACAGTAAGTGTTTTATCTAAAAAGCCCTTTACAAGAGGCAAAGTTGTACCTCTCTGGCAAAAACAAAGTTGCAACGAATAATTTGCAAACCAGCAAATACAATAATTAGCACACTGACATGTCACACTTATCGCACATCTCCAGTCTCCTAAAGTAAAAAAAAAAGCACTGTGAATGTGAAAAACGTTTAACACTTCTAGCCCAGAGCAAATTCTTTGCCAGTTCACTCACACTTTCACATCCAAAAACACTTGCCACAAAGTCCAGGCACAGTTCCACTGATGTTTACCAATTCACCCCCACTTTCACGTTCAAAAATATTTGGCACACAGTCCAGGCAGAGCTTCATAGATAAACAGCTTGAGAGCACCCTACTGATTATTGTGCAGTCCCGCTGCTGGAAATAGAACTGCCGCACATGTTGGTAGTGGTTTCAATGTAGACACACTTGCTGCCCTGGACAGGTATGCTCAGATATCTGCACTGGTGCTCCATTTTGTCGAAGTAGACACATTGATGCACTACGCTGGTAATTGAAATGTTTTGAATGCACAAGTATTGGCTTCACCAGAAAGACTTGCCCACATACCACCACTGGCATATATATGCACTTGCTCTTCACTCAGTAGCATTGAACTTAAGGTGTTCCCTATGTGGGAGCCATGTGTAAAACCGGTGTCACACGACCACTCTCGATCGCGATCAAGCCCGATCCGGATCGAAATTATCGATGCGACTGGCTCACTCTCGTAGCTTGCGCAGAGGAGCCAATCACGACCGAGAAATTCGATTTGTAACGGACTGGATAGCGGCTAAAAGAGCCCCGTGTGAAACTGGTATCAAATAATGCACAGACGTACGCTAGGAAAATGTGTTGCACAAGGACAAAGAACTGCGACATGCCCTGTTGTGCGAAGCGCGCGAACAGAACACATAAAAAAAAACTGCGAGAACGCTTCGCGAACTCCATGCGCACACATGGCACCTGCACGAACTCGGCAGGCCGCCATGAAGCGCGAAGGGCGCACAGCGTGCATTCCGACACATGTCCCAAACTGCAAACAATCGTACTACCTAAAGCATACAAGTTATTTTATACCAAGGGCATACTCGACTCACGTATGCAGTATCCACAAGCGAGTTATGCAGCGTACATGCTGTATCCATTCGCCAAATAGTAAAATTGATAACAAGCACAAAGCTACAAGGGACTCTATACATTACTACCATTTGAGGCGTCAACGAAAATCGAATTTGGCCGTTTCATATATTGGACACAATATATGGACACATGTGGTACCCGGTAATACCATGAAATACCCATCACGTGGGTAAAGGGGGCGAAAAAACAATCGAGAACCTGAAGCGCAAACGATAAAAGCACGGTATGGTGCACGCAAAATTCTGTCAGTGCGCTGTAGCGCGAGGGAAGAAAATAGGGCGAGCACTTGACCTCACCTTTTGGGATACCGCACCAGTACTGAATCATTAAAAAAAAAAGCCTGTTTGAACCAGTTCTCTTGTCTGCAACACTTTTGCCAAACGGGAGACTAAAATACCACGATGACGACTCTATTGCGGAGATCGGCAAGGTGCGCAGACAGAAATTTTGCCGCCTTTCTTCGCATTCTGCAAAGTGCTTTCTTGTTAGGATCACGCATAGCGGCCGATCCCGACGCTAGGGACACACAGGCACGATTTCGTCCCTCTAACTTTCGTCCTTATACTGCCCTTAACGCCTTAATTACAGCGTCAGTGAAAAGGCGCCTCACGTAACATGACAATGAACTTGAAGAGCTGATTAGTGCCCTCCACTCCGCGCCCTCCAATTGAAAACACTACTGATTTCCTAATTAAACTACACAAACAGATCGCACAACCCAAACTAATCACAGAACGCCGTTTTCTTGATGGCAAAACCCTGCAACACTTACATGACAAAGGGCAGCGGCAGCACATTCAGAACAGCCACTATCATACCACAGCGCAATGCAAGTGCGATAACGCTATTATGCCCGGCTCAAACATATCGCACAACCCAAACTAATCACAGAATGTCGTTTTCTTGACAGCAAAGCACTGCAACACTTACATGACAAAGGGCAGCGGCAGCACATTCAGAACAGTCGCAAACAGACCATAGTGCCATGCGAGTGCGATAACGCAACTATGCCCGGCTTCACGAATAACGTGGCCGCCTTGGTCACATAACAATTGAAAACACTACTGATTTCCAAATTAAAACCACACAAACATATCGCACAACCCAAACTGATCACAGAATATCGTTTTCTTGACAGCAAAACACTGCAACACTTACATAGCAAAGGGCAGCGGCAGCACATTCAGAACAGCCGCAAACACCACAGCGCAATGCGAGTGCGGTGACGCGACGACGCCATGACCGCGCGACTATGCCCGGCTCGCCCGGCTGCCCGGCATCACGAATCAGCTGGCCACCTTGGTCACATGATTTGACGACGGTATCGCCACCTTGCGCAAGGTTGGATCGCGTTGATGGGTTGTTGAATATTGTAGAAGCCGCTAAAGAGGCTGACGCGCCATGGCGTGGCGGTGGCGCCTTGAGTCGTTTTCAAAACGTATTCACCCCTCGTTTTTAAGCTGCCTGGCTTCCAACGTTATCAAAACGTATTCACCCCTCGTTTTTAAGCTATCTTGTTTGGAACGTCTTTGATGCGTCGATTTTGGTCAAAAATCCGTTTCAGACGTTGAATCCCTTAATACGACGTTTTCAAGACTTTGTGTGCTACCTGGGGTATGCTTCATCGGTTCTCGCTAGTCGCTTACATGCCATCTAGCGGGCATGATCGTAGGCTGCTACATTATAAGCATGCGCACGCCGTCGACGATCAAAGTCCTTCCGTCACTCTTCATACGCGCGCTGTTTTTCTGCATTCCTGACGACGCGCGGCCTAACCATTGCACCAGCGGAACGAAACTGAGATCAATTACGTCGTTCACATATAAAGCCGCAAGATCAACCGCACTCGAAAGAGCCATGAATGATGATGATAGTTTTTGGCACAAAGGAGCCAACTGTGGCAGAAGCCGACGACGATGAACGCGCGAGCAGTGGCATGAGGGCGTTCGCGCGGTAGTGCCAAGGGTCGGCAAGGAAGAAGACGACAACGATCGAGCCACTTCTGATGATGATAACTTCTTCTCGGAGACGCTACCAAACGCCGGATCTGAGCCATGTACAGCTTCGCTGCAACAGTTGTACAAAACATTTTTTTTTTTTTTGAGAAGCACCCATTACGCTTCCGCCGGGGACCTCTTCGGGTCTGAGGTGTGAATGACACGTTACAGGCCCCTGAGCACACAGGGGTACGTGCCATTGAGCTTGTACCGTTTCTGCACTATCACCAAGACAGGCCCATGTGATGATAGTTAAGGCACACAGACGCCACGAATCCCCTGATACAATTTCGATGTAAAAAGGTGCGGCGTCGGACTGGCTGGCTCATGTTAGAATGCAAGAGCCAGAGAACCTGTCCCTTTCCTCGTTTGACTCGCCGCGGTGGCTTAGCGGCTGTGGTGTGCTGCTAAGCACGGTGGTGGTAACAATTTTATTGAGATTCTGCTCAGTTATCTGGCAGGCCCGAGTCCTAGCATGGCCCCTCACGAGTAGCGACCCTTTCAGCCCAGGCAACGGGGGCTTTTTGTAGTTTTTCATCCGGCGTTCTGAGCAGCTCCTCCCATGTTTGTTGTGAGGGAGCTGGCAGGAGCGACCTGGGAGGGGGTAAGCCCTCGCACCCCCAAAGAATGTGATTTTGGGTAGCCAATGTTTGATTTGTGCAATTTTGACATACTGGGTTCCATTGCCCGTTGGTAATTATGGCCAGCCAATGTGGGCTGGGGAACGACTTAGTTTGGATTCGACGCAGGATTGAGGCTTGCGCTCGCGTGAGGCTTGCGTTTGGAGGCGGGTAGATTCGCCTTTTTTGCTTGTAGTAGTTTGTTATCTCGTGGTATGTCGTCGGTGCCTCATCCATGGGATCCGAGTCTGAGGGGCACATCTCCCAGTTGATTAGACCTCGGGCTACCCAGTGCACCTCCTCATTCCCTTGATTCCCTGAATGGGCAGGGACCCATACGAGTTCTACAGTATTTTCATTTGTAAAGTCCCGTAGGACTCGCGCTGCACAGACGCCTATGCTGCCTCTCTAAAAGTTGACTATTGCCCTTTTTGAGTCGCTTATGATAGTTTGCACGGAGGGATTCATGATGGCCAAAGCAATGGCAGTCTCTTCCGCTTCCACGGTGGACACTGTTTTTATGGTCGCGGCGTTGAGGATACTTCCCTCTCCGGTCACGACGCTCATTACGTAAGTTTGGTGATTTTGCTTTGCTGCATCGACATAAGCGGTGTGCTGGTTGCTTTTGTACCTTTCTTGAAGGACCTTGGCTCTGGCAGACCACCTCTTGTCGCGTTTCCCAGGCAGCATGTTCTTGGGTAACGGTTTTATAACCAAACGGCGTTTGACCGCACCGAGTAATGTTCTTCCTGCTGAATTCATAACGGGATTCAGCCCGAGTTCACTTAGAATGACCCTGCCAGTTGCGGTGCTGGAGAGTCGTTCACGTTGGGCTGTTTTATGGGCCTCCACGAGTTCGTCTAGGGTATTGTATATACCTAGCTCAAGTAATCGTTCTGTGTTCGCGTACCTCGGGAGACCAAGGGCAGCTTTATAAGCTGTGCGAATGACGCTGTGAACCTGTTCCTTGTCAGGAAGGCGTAGGTGGTAGTAAGGGAAGGAATACACGATTCGACTGATGAGGAAAGCCTACGAGGTCGCAGGATAAAATCCCTGCTGCGGCGGCCGCATTTCGATCAGGGCGAAATGCAAGAACGCCCCTCTGCTGTGCACAGGGTGCACGTTAAAGATCTCCTGGTGATCGAAATTATTCTGGAGTCCCCCACCACCGCGTGTCGCATAATAAGATCGTGGTTTTGGCAGGTAAAACTCCTAGAATTCAATTGAATTCAATTCTCTCCCTTTTTCTCGCGCTGTTCCCAGACCTCAATTTATGCGCCTTTTTACGCGTTGATAATAATGGTCCACTGCACCACGACAGATCGTTTGTTTCCTCTAGACCACGTTTAGTTTCTTTTAAGTAATATAATAATGAACGCATATTTTACAACATGACTCACGTGCGTCGGCAGAACTATACGCGCCAATTGCGCATTCTTCGTAGAAGTTATAGAGGGTAGTGGTGCACGTATCGTTCATGCCATGGCGTTGGCAGCACGGGAAAGAGAAATATCTTTGTCCGCAATGTAGAATCATCCTCCTTCCCCCTCCACTACTGTCATGAATAATAGACCTTGAAACTCTAGTTAGAGTGAATGTTAGCAAATATTTAACTCCTTACATTTTATTATAGTTGTAAGGCATTGCGTACCCCGCAGTACTATCGTCGTCTTTATGAAAGGCAACAGACTACCGTCTAGCAGACAGACTCGTCTGCCACAGTGCGCGGGGCCATGGTGAGATGCGAAACAAAAATAAGAGGGGGACAGCGCTCCTTCATCTGCTTTCGTCACCACCCGAAATGTTTCTTTCGCTCAAATGTTTATAGTCGTAGCACATGCACCTAAATGATTACGTTCAGATTTGTCATGAAAGCACTGTATCTATCGCAGCTTTGGAAGCAATCAGAGTAAAAGCGAAAATGACTGAAAGGATAATTGCCTTATCAGATACATGCGACGCATGCATCTGATAAGCGGAAGATGATAAGCGGAAGATCGATAAGTAGAAGATGCATGCATGTTCTACTGCATGCATCTTAGCCATACATGCAGTAAAAGGAACCGCCATCACTCTCTTCATTTGTTTGTACATTTCCCGCGGTGCCAAATAACGCTACCGGCCAGCAGCTCGCGTGATCTCTTTCATATAGGCCACAATAGCATATGTTTCGAAGCGCTTCTGTAAGCATTTGTATGCACTGCAGCACAATTGTGGCCCGCGACAGATGCCGTTTCCGATAGTGTAGATCTATGACAGCATCTATAGGAAATCACATGGTTAAATTATGAATTAATACCTCACGAAAAAGGAAGTATCAGCGGACGTTTTACTGCGTAAGCTGTTATGGGTTCGTTCCGATAGCCGCTTCGGTTGGCGATGGTGTCCGCCGTTGTCCGGTGTCCGTAGTAGCTACAGCCAGTAATGAGAAAAAAAGTACCCAGTCCCACTGGGATCAAACTCGGGCCGACTGCGCACGAGGCAGCTAGTCTGCCACATTAGCGCTTGCTCGCATGGATCGGAAAAATGCCCTAGAAACGCGTCCTAGTGCGCAACGTGACTAGCGATGTGACTAGCGTGCCGCGTAGTGTCGAGACGCCACATTTTGTATTACAGTTGCATATTGTTACACAAGGTAAAACGCCACGTACCAGATGCACACGTAGCAATGTAATGCACTTTAAGAAGGTTTGAGGAAGAAGAGGAACTTTAACGAAATGTTTAGAAGAATGCTAGGAAAAATGCATACAGCGTACCTGAGCTTGCCTAGGTGACTGTCGCCTCCGCGTTTCAAAGGGGATGCCAATAAATCATCATCACCATCATTACGCCGGTATAGTTCACTTATCAAATCACCTGGCAAGATGACTCACTGCCGCATTTCAAAGGGGTTGCCATTATATCATCATCATCGTCGTCGTCGTCGTCGTATTGTACCACTCGTCTTGCGATGCGGGATGCGCGCCGCTTAGCGTCTCTATGTGCGTCCTTTGCATTGCAGTTGCATTTGGAACCAGGTAGCACACTATGTAGCAGTTGCATAGCTAGCAGTGCAAGGTAGATAGAGAAGTCTTGAGGAAGAAAAAGAAGATGATGGAGATGGAGATTACGGAGAAGATGGGTGGTCTCGGCGGCTATGCACAGACACAGTCCATTAAGCCATTGATTCTTGTCATGCAGGTGTTTCAGCATGCATTCGTGCGCCTGTTGCTCCAAGCCCTATTGATGGCTTCCCCGGCAGCCCGCCTGCAATACCGTGCTTGGTCAAGTTAACATAACAGGACTAGATTGGACTGGAGTGAATTTGCGCCTCTGGATTTTCAACTTCACCACCCTTCAAGCCCTTGGATTTCGTGTCGGTAACGATATATCTGCGTTTTCGATCTCAGCGCTACCGAAGATGGTAGTTCTCCTGAAGCGGGGCAGAACCTGCCTTCATCAGCATCAACATTCTGGTCACCTAAAAAAGAGCAGGCACTACCGGTGGTGCGGTGGTGCTTTGTGGTTTCGGCGGCTGTGCAAAGACGCAGGCCGCTGATAAATTCACTCTTGTCATTCAGGTTCGAAAAGCTTCAGTCATTTCTCTAAGTCGAGCAATTATTTCCTGCTTCAGCCGCCGAGCCCGCACTGTTGCCTTCTTCTCGCTCTTGAGTGTTCTCATGTAATTCGTGCTTTGTTGATGATGCCGGGCGATGTCGAAAGTAACACAGGCCCAAACTCCGATTTTTTACTAACTGAATTGAAGAACTTGTTTGCTGGTCCGTCGAAATTAAACAGTCAGGTTCAAGGCCTGAAATTTCATTCATTATCTGTGGACAAAGCAATTGCTGATCTGGGCAGACGCGTGACTGATATAGAGGTGCATTATCAAAATGTTGTCTCCCTACGCTCCGGCATCGAAAGCGTAAAGATGGGTACCGTTCAAGTGCCAACCGTGGAACACAGGCTTGACACGCGTATCGATGAAAAAATTATGGGGTTTTACGTGCCAAAACCACTTTCTGATTATGAGGCACGCCGTAGTGGAGGACTCCGGAAATTTTTACTACCTGGGGTTCTTTAACGTGCACCTAAATCTAAGTACACGGGTGTTTTCGCATTTCGCCCCCATCGAAATGCGGCCGCCGTGGCCGGGATTCGATCCCGCGACCTCGTGCTCAGCAGCCCAACACCATAGCCACTGAGCAACCACAGCGGGGCGTATCGATGAAGCCGAGAACGAGTCACGACGCAAAAAGGTTATCTTTTATGGCCTCGCAGAATCAACTGGATCAGAAGCGTTTGCCTAGACTGTGCAACTCATCATCGAGCACTGCCACGATAATTTGAGTATTTGTATCGAGCCCAAAGAAATTGAGTGCGCACATCGTCTCGGTCAGCGCACAGGTACTAACCACCACCGTGCTATCATAGTGAAATGTATATTCTATAGAACAAAAAAAAAAGAACTTTTTTTTTAACGGCCGCAAGTTTAAGGGAACCAACTTTTTCTCGATTTATCTCGTTCCGTATAAAACACTTGCAGGCATCGGGTTGCTTTCGCTAAAATTAACCATCACCTTTTTCTCTGCGTTCTAAAACAGTACCCATGCGCTTTAAGCGCTACGCCTACAGCGAGCAATCGTAGACTGCTGAAGAAACAATGTAGCAACTGCCCTGCCGTAAAAAAGTCTATCGCACTGTCCAGTTCAAACCTAACATATCATTGTACGTAATCTTTCCAAACGCACGCAGTTTCCTTCCAAACCTTGAAGCGTTTTCTAACCTTGTATTATCAGCCAACAGTAATATAATGGTGATAACCGAAACGTAATTAACAGAAGATGTGACAGATTCGGAAGTGCTAGCCGACCTACAGGAATTTCATTTTTCTCGAAAGGATCGCAAGAGCGTGCGGGAGGGTGGGGGAGAGGGCGGTGTATTGATTGCTGTGCACCAGCAGTTACCGTGGTCCGTAGCAAATGACATCAGTTCTGATCTAAAACTATTATGAGCAAATATGCAAGCTTCCCTCCATACTATCATTGTAGGTGTTTGCTACAGGCCTGCGAGTAACGTTCCAGATCTCATTTTAAACTTGATAACAATTTGAGTGACCTTAGTAGGCAACACCTACATGTATTATGTTGGCGATGAAAAAGAAGAGAGTAAACCAAATTACCCCAGCCCGTGCCACTAGGTATAACGGGCAGCAGAATTCCTCCTTTTTGGTGATTTTGATTTTCCCCCATTGCACTGGAGCAAGGAAATCTCCTTAATCGTGCGCAGTGAGCCCGGTTGAGATTTTGAGGATTTCTGCCTTAATTTCAATTTAACAGAACTTACATCGCAACCTACACAGGCTACACAAAGCACATCTAGCATTTTAGATTTCATCCTAACCAGTAACCCTGAATGCTTTTCACCGATAACATTACCCGAAGCCAGCGACCACAAAGTAATTCATGCCACATTTTTGTTTCAGACCGTAAGACGCCTTTTAGTCAACAAAACAATCCGCTTCTACAATAAAGCTAATTATGACGCTAATAATTATGATCTCACGGCATTCTTTCCTACGTTCATCAGGTAATGTTCTACGCGCTCTACTAATGAAAACTGCACCATATAATAAAAGAAGCTAAGTGATCTCGTTGATAAGTTCGTGCCAAGAAGAAGGCTCCGGGGAAACCGAAAGCTACTGTTCACAGAAACACTTAGGGCCAAACAATGAAACCTTCCTTACCTCATTAAGGAAGCCTTCATTACGGTGAGGCCCCCACCTTACGCCACTCTCAAAGCTTCCTTACTGAGGGGCCCTCAGTGACGGCTTCCTTGGTGCTTCCTCAGCGTAACGTAGGTCCGAAACCACCTTCACGCGTTTTTACGCCGCTCCTGGTCCTGAACGAGCGCTTGACCTCGCTGCTTAGCCACGTGATGGTTGTTTGCGCGTGCGCGCTGTCACCGGCCTGCGGAGAAGCGCGGGCATGGTACGCCTTGCCAAGCATGTTCGTATCAGCCACACGTTCGGCATGAGTGGCGTTCCTAGGCGTTTCTATGCGTTGCATGACGCCGGCGTGCCAGCGCTGCTGGAGCATATCAAGTTTTGCGCTGTAACGTTGTACTTTTTTACACGTTTAGCAAGAAAAACCAGTAGAAAGCGCGCACGCGTCAGTACAATAGCACTTCAACTTAAAGATTATGCGACGACGCAACATATTTCTATTGAATAGTGGTGTTCGCGTAAAGCTTTGAAGAGAGCCTCTCGAACCCAGGCATGCGGCAATCGGTCCTTACGTGAGGACGGGCGAAGGAAGCTTTCACAGTACGCGTGCTTCCTCCATCGGTCTTTCGCTGTAAGGAGGCCTCACGTAAGGTTAGGAAGCGGTCTAAGGAAAGGAGCGTTTCATTGTTTGGGCCTTAAGCTACTTGAAAACAAAAATAAACGTCTCTTTCACTCAGCTAAACTAAACCGACACCCCTCTGCTTGGGGGAAATATCTTTAGGCCGAATACGATTATCTGAAGGCTACACGGAATGCTCAATTCTGCCTTTTCCACGATAAATTGCCTAAAATACTTACGCACAGCCCTCGTGAATTTCGGCAAACATTAGACCCTCAGGAGGCGCGCATGGTAAGCGTGCTAAATGCATATGTCGAAGTTGTCAGTGACAGTGCGGGCGCCGAAAGTTCTAACGCAACCTTTTTCTATGTATTTACTAATGAGACTTCAGTTCCCGGCCTTACCCCATCTACTAACATAACTGCGCGTATGTCACCAATTATCTTCTCGGCAGACGTCATCACCTCTATCATTGATAACATCAAGTGTCCATAGTCAGCAGGTGTAGATGGTATTAGCTAAAAATTAAAAGAAAAATATTAAACACGTATCTACTGCATACCCAAATTTCTTCTTATCGCACTCACTCTTTGCAGGCATATTGCCATCCGACTGAAAAGTGGGCAAGGTCGTTCCAGACTTGGAACCAGACAATAGAGACACCCCGTTAAATTATCGTCATCAATCATTAACTAGTGTCCCCAGCAAATTCGCGGAACACGTCATATATTTGCACATCATGAACATAGACTCAATCTGCTGTTTTTCCCTTTGTCAACATGGATTTCTAAAAGGGGTGTTCTTGTAAATCGCAGTTGGCCATTTTCTTTCCCGACCTGCATGTTAACCTCGACAGTAATCTTCAGACGGATGCCATATTTCTGAATTTTGTAAGAGCACTAGACACGGTTCCTCTTAAACGTTCGGGGCTAAGATTGTTTCAGTTAAATTTAGACCCCGAAGTAGCAAAGTGTAGTGAGGCATTCCTGACTAACCGCTATCAGTTTGCTTTCGTTAATAACCATTATTCTGCAGAATACCCATAACCTCAGGCGCCACGCAAAAATGAATCTAGGACAGCTTCCTTTTTTAATATTTATTATTGATCTACCAACGAATGTATCATGTAATACTCTTACGTTTGCAGATGATTGTGTAATCTACCGTAATGTTGGCAACACCCTTGAGCACACATCCATACAGAACGACCTTAACAATGTACAAGAATGGTGTAATCGCTGGCTAATGAACCTAAATCCTAACAAATTTAAACTTGTGAGTTTCACTCGCTGCAGTAATCCCTTCAGATTTAGATCTTTCGTTGTAATGTCTCAATAGAGAAAGTACAATCATTCAAATACCTCCGTGTCACTCTATTTGTGATCTGTCCTGGCGCTTGCATACTACTAACATCATCTCAGCTGCTAATAAATTAATGGGATTTCTTACAAGACATATACGTCTTACTCCACAACAAGTAAAAGGGCTGGCCTACCAATCATTTGTAAGATTTAAACATGAGCATGCATCTCCCATCTAGAGCCCACATCAAACTTATATCATAAATGCACTCGATAATGTACAAAATCGGGCTACTAGGTTTATTCATTCTTCATATTCGTAGGATATCAGCGCTTCATCATTGGAAGCAGAATTAGGCCTGACAAAGCTTTCTTTGCGTCGTCAGGAAGCTAGCCTCTGTCTCTTCCGTCTATTTTGTTACAGCTCCCTTAATCATACACCATACATCAAGCCCACTTATACATATCTCACCACACCCGTCATCCGCTTCAAGTTGCCCGCGCACGTGCGCGGATGATCCCTTTACAAGTAACTTTTTTTGTTCAAGCAGCAAGAGACTGGAACGGCCTTCCACGCGCAATCGCAACTGTCGAAGCCCATCTGCCTGTAGCGAAGCTGTTACAACCTAGATTTCAAAATGAACTCTTGTTTATAATAATTATTTTAGTAACCACCCTTTATGTATAGTACCCCTGGACTGGGGTTTTCAGGGTGATAAAGTAGTTTAAGGGAAGTAAAGTGTAAATATTGATGTAATGAAAAACATGTAAGGCATACCTGATAACTCAGGTATGCCACCTTCCTGTTTCAAAGGGAATGCCATGAAATGATGACCATCATCATCAATAGCATCGTATCGTGTCATTTGACACGCGGTGTGAAATGCGCGCCGCGTAGCGTTGGTACGAATAAATTTGCGTGGCAGTTCCGTTATATACCGCCAGATGTCCCGTCTTGTAGAAGTTGCATATGGGAGTTTCATGTTGCATGTAGCTGGACCTGGTTAACTCGAGCATGCTAGTTGACTTTTTGTCGCCAACCCGTTTTGAAGAGAATGCCAATAATCCGTCATCATCATCATCATCATCATCATCATCATCATCAAATATATCAACGCACCTTGGAACGGGTGAAGAGTTGTGACATGTGCGCCCCGTAGTCTGGATACCTTTGTTTACCCTTCGGTACGCATTATGGCGCCTCATCGCAGGGACCGCTGATGAAGAAGCCGAATCGTAGAGCTACGTGCGCGGCTGCGACGTGGCTCAGCAGGCGACCGTGCAGAGGGCTGGACATGTCGCAGCACGCGCTGCAGTTCGCCGTCGACGCCGGGCGGAGAGTTCACACAGTTATCCTCAAAACGACGCGGTGACTTCGCCGCGAATACCCTGACGCCGTAAATGAAACTCATATCGAGGCGCTCCTCCAGCTTAAGTTGTGGCTGTACTGAGTGTGCCGCGCAGGCGTGTGGCTTTTTCAATGTTACAACTTAAAAAATTACAAATACGCCTACATTACCGCTAGTCACGCCACACGCATCATCGAGAATGCGCGGCTCCTCATCATGGCCTCGGAGAGTGAGCGGCCCTCACGGTCGCTCGCGGCTCGGCGAAAAATTTGGCTGGCGACGTGCTTGGAGTTGCGTCATGTTTGTAACCACCAGGCGCGGGCGCGGTCTGCTTAGGTGCCGTTAAAAGGCTGCTAACATGACAATTTACACTTATCTGCCTTGCCAATTGGTCAACATTGCTTCGGCAATATAGGCTAATCGTCTATAATTAATTCAGCCAACGAGAAATTTCCTTGCAGTGGGCCATCGAAAAGAAAACGTGAGTCAGTTTCGCCCGTACTTATGACATCACATTATGTCGCAGTGTCGGTGAAAATGTTTTCAGAATACTAGCCCTAGTATATCTTTTCTTTAGAAAACGCGTACGATAATTATTTCTTTCGTTTTACGTTGATTTGTTTCGAAGATTGTACGACATTTCTGCGACATGTTTTCCTGCACTCCTTATTCCTACGCATCCTTTGCAGCACTTCCTGAATGTAAAATAGACGTTGTCAATGTTAAAGGTGTAAAAGAGGGAAGCCTAATAAACAATCCTAGCCAAAAAGGAACGCCACATAGTTGATGGTTCTTTTTTTAATGTTCAGTTGAGGATACATCATTCTTATTTCGGGAATAAATATAACTTCACCGAAGAAGAGAGTTTATTTCACATGAAAAACGCGCCATTGCAAAAGAAAGATAGACATATTTCATCCGATGGTACCAGCAATCTTGTGCACTACAACTGCCTTTGCGACAGTACCAAGAGCCTTCTTGATCTTGTTAAAGAAATACTCCTCACTGTCTTCTCTCATTTCATTTTGCTCTCCATCGAGTACTTCCAAAGCACCGGTAACAGAGTCTACATCTTCATTGTAGGGTTTCGTGGCTCCTTCTTGCAAAATTCGGCCAAGTGTCTCGACAAGTTTTCCAGCTTTCCGCACAGATTCATCTCCTGTGCAACGGGAATTCAAGATAGGTTTGTACATTTGAAAATCATCTCTAGAGTAGCACAACTCAAGCTGATCACGGAACATAATAGAGTGAGTGGAAATTGTATGCATAAAAAATCCTAATATTACCTGAATAACACTTACACATTTAACATTTCAATATACGTGAAACGACATGAACAGCTATTGCGGCAACAAAGTAGGTTGACAATGATTTTTTATCTGTTTGGAAGAGGTTCTCAAACAACTATTCTTTTTAAGGTATCCACAACCAATATGTATCCTGGAAATCCCCCTACGTCCTTCTTGAGTAAAAGCAACTGGCAAGGAAGCAATATTTTTGTGTATTTCGGGAACGCATATCGGAAAATTGATTTATTGATCAAGTTTTTACTGAAGCTAATCTGGGGCCGAACCACAAAGCTGCTTGTTCGTAGCCCAGGTCGTCTAAATTTCCGGGGTCCTCCACTACGGCGTGCCTCATAATAAGAAAGTGGTTTTGGCACGTAAAACCCCATAGTTTGAGTTTTGATTTTGCTTGTTCGTAAGTGCTCTCTGTCATTGGCTGGTCATATTCGCTAAAATATCCCGCATCAGGACTGGCTGGAATTTGTTCTTACGAACCCTTCTAGCTAAAGAGGGGTTTGGGAATATTTGCCCAGACTTTCATGAGATGTGTTGCCATTTATGCAAATGCGTAATATTCCATCAAGACAGTCATCATTATCTTTAGTAGTGAAACTTCAATATCACCAAAGGAACCACTACATATTGTTTTTTAATGTAATATCCGCCATTTCGGGTATTCCAATTGAAATTACAAATTTGCAACAAACAAGTTATTGAAAATGTGCCGTGAAGAAGTATACAGGTAGCATATTCTACTAACACTGCTGCGAAATACCAAGAAAATCTTTCGGAGTTTTATAATTCACATTTAGAGCAACGCCTGCACATTCATAGCCTTCAATGGAAATGAAATTTCAGCTGTCGAGAAGGAACACAGGCCGTGACCTAAAGCAGCATGAAAAAAATAAATGCAGAGCACCTTCACAGACAGGATGCGTAGTGTAGTTCTATGTGCATAGGTGTCTTTTATAGGTCTTTTGTGCTGTTTCACCACGTTGTTGCACGAATTTAGGTGCTATGGTGCATTCTTTAACAGCGAGAAACACAGCAAGCGATGAGATTATATCTTTTCTTCCAGCACTATTAGGTAGAGCTTTCAAATATAAATAGACATCAGATGGCACATTCTTCTACGACGTGTCGGTGTTTCATGTGAAATTTCAAAATGTAATCTTATAGCTGTAGTCAACACCTTGTTCTACAAGCACTTGCAAAACGTCATCATCGTCATCAACGTCGTCATAGTCATCGCGGTCGTCCCAATTCGCATAATTGATGTCCACTGCTCAGGACGAAGGTACCTCTGACAAACCTCCGATTACCCTTCTATAGCGTTAGTCGCTTCATGTACTGCCTTGA